>NW_019268519.1:2845408-2867074 GCF_002738365.1 Cucurbita moschata | reverse complement strand
AAAAAAAAAAAAAAAAAAAAAAAAAAAAAAAAAAAAAAAAAAAAAAAAAAAAAAAAAAAAAACAGAGGAATTAATGTATGAGAAGGAGGATTAAGTTTAATATATACAGGGAATGTTGAGTGGAGACGATGGTAAATGAATAAGATAAATAAGAAGTAAAAGATGGACGAAATAGAGAAGCGGAACAGAACAGTTAACTGTTTTTAAGGAATGGAAAACAGATGTAATTAAGTTATGGGGATTTCTTAAACTCATCAAAGACCGATTGTTTGGAACAGGACACGGTTGGTGACAGTGTGTTGTATGAAGACTGGTTTTCTAATCTGGGACAACCTCGGGGTTTTTGCGGGATTACAAGTTTGTGTGGTGATCTATGACAGTGGAGTCAGCGGAGGGAATTGCATGCAACATGAAGGCCACATTCCTTCTTTTGCCTGCACAAATTTAACAAACATTGCTCCCACCCATGCAAATTTTAAGTTTACACCATGATATTAGTGTTAAAAAAAACACCTTACTTAATTTGTTTCATAGCCCAACCACCCAAGCATATAGTTAACGGTGGGCTTGAACGGTCACAAATGGTGTCAGGGCTAGAAAGACCAGACATTGGGCTAGGAAACCACCGTTCTCGCTGGCTCTCAAATGGTAGAATGTAAGATCCCACATCGGTTAAAGAAGGGAACCAACATATGAAAATTTCTCACCTACTCAACACATTTTTGTGTGAAATTTAATCATTTTAGTCTCATAATTATTATTTTTTTATAGAGCAAAAATAGAATACGAAGCGAGTAAGTTTATTCCAATATTCTTAGAGTAACCAACAAGAAAGCTGGTTTAAAGTGCAATAGGATTTAGGAACTATACAATAAATTTATCTTTTTGGTCTTTTAAATAATTCTCTTTTTGAAATATCTTTTGGTGCCCAAAATGGGTTTTAATTTGATTATCTTAGAAATATTCATAATACATTTGAAATAAAATTTGTGTTTTTTTAGATACAATATAATTTAAACTTCATATAATTTTTAAACAGCTCTAAAATTATTTATTGCGATGTCCATTGGTTAAATTTTATAAAAATGATATAATATTCAATACTATATTAAATCCCAACTTGAATTTTTCCCCAAGAAAAAGGAGGACAAATACAATTACATTAAGGATGATATATTCATAGAATTTATTTATCACGTTATCAAATAAAAAAAATTGGAATAATATCAATCCTTATTTAGGTCCAAAAATATATATCTTGAAAAAAAACACCTTTTCAAAAAATATATTTTTTTAGCTCTTATAGAATGGAATTAATTAATTCATTCATGTATTAAATAACAAAAAAAAACAATAATTATCTATATAATTAGTTTAATTGGTAGTTAAATCTTAAAAGTATTTATTTTTTGACTGGAAAAATATTAATAAAGCTACATAATTTCAATTTATAGTAATAAAAAAAATCTGGTTACATACGTGTTGGATAATATTTGAAAAAAAGGTTAGGAGTAAGTCAAACACGTTTTATTAAAAGTAGAAATTTTTTAAAAGAATCAAAATAGCTTAAAAAAGAACCTTCTAAAATGCTTATCTTCCTTCCAAGAGCATCTTAGATGGTTAGGTTGTTCTCGATTACTTCGAACCAAAATGGTAATCTATTTATACTGATGATTAGATATCCATCAAACAAACAATCTTATCGGAATGGAATGCAATTTAATTAAATAAACCTTTTTTTTATTATTATTTTTTTAATAATATGTAAAAGCATTTGATATGGAGGAAACAACATTAGCTTTTTCAACGAAGCCTCCAAATTAGTTATGGAATATTTATTTGTTTTGTAATATTCATTTGTTGCTATGAAGGAAGAAAATTTTGATATCAATACTTCCATCTTTAGGAAACGGTTCAATTTTGTTCATTTAAAATACCTTCTGAATCTACCATCATTTACATCAACCTAATTTTCTATTTTTTTTTACAACCTACTTTAGGTTGTTACAATTTAAATACATTTCTCAATCATACAATTAAGTAGAGATGTTCATTTAATCCGCCCGTTCTCAAACGAGATGAAGGATAATAGAGGGAGTACTACAACAGCTTAAGTCTACCGTTAACAAATATGAGTTTGCTTTCCCTTTCGAGCTTCCCCTTAAGGAATAGGTTTCCACACCCTTTTATAAGAAATGTTTCAAGATCCACCTCTCAGGGGCACAATGTCCTCGCTGCCACACCGCTCGTTGTCGGGCTTTGATACCATTTATATCGGATCAAGTCTACCGCTAGTAGATATTGTCGTTTTTTAGCTTTCCTTTTCGGATTTTCTCTCAAAATTTTTAAAACGCGTGTACTAAGTAGAAATTTTCACACCCTTATAAGAAGATGACTAAGAAAGATTTAAAATAAATTTATACCGAGAAAAAGATAGAAATTTTAGAAATATTTGAGTATTTGAGCAGGCATTTCAATTTATATATTTTTAAACATCTAATTTTAGCTTGAATATTTTCAATAAAATTAATATTAGTCTATTTTTATTAAATAAATATCCATTTGTAGTAGAATTTTGGTTCTTATTTTGAAGTGCTGAATCGGGGGAAATGGTTTTCCTTGTCACCAACGGTAAAATAAAAAATAATAATAATAATAATACAAAATTTTAAACTTCTAAAATAAAATTTAAATTGGTAGACGGAGTGGAGGGAAAATATTAGCGAGAATCCAATGTCCGGACAACCCGAAGTCGCTTTGTGCCCGGCCCAATGTTTCCTTTAAACGCCGTTGACTGTATGCTTCCTACAGGCGAGTCGGCGGCCTAAAAATAACTTAACGGTAACAGAAAAACGGCAACTGAATTCAAAAATCCACAGGGCAGCTAATATTTGAATTTCAAATTTGAATCTCACAAACCCGTAACGGCCATTTCCTCTCTTCTTACTCTCCTTATACCTTATCTGTCTCCTTCACTCCTCTTCCTCACTCCCCGAAATTCCGCCATGGCTTCTCTCACTCCCGGAATCCTCTTGAAGCTTCTTCAGGCCATGAATTCCAACACCAGAGTCACTGGCGACCACCGTTCTGCTCTCCTCCAAGTCATCGGCATTGTTCCAGCCCTCGCCGGTTCCGAATTATGGCCCAATCGTGGGTTCTACATCCAGCTCTCTGATTCCCTTAATTCCACTTACGTCTCACTTTCGGATCGTGAAACGGATCTCATCCTCTCGAATCGACTGCATCTCGGCCAGTTCGTTTATGTCGATCGTTTCGAGTTCGACACGCCAGTCCCACGTGTTTGCGGTATTCGTCCGATTGCAGGGCGGCAAGCTTCTGTTGGAAGCCCTGAGCTACTAATTGCGAGGATTTCGGCTTCTAAGCGTGAGTTTGTGATTCAACCGGTGACCGATTCGGATCAATCGGCTGATCCTATTGCTGCGTTGTCATCCAATCAGAAATTGGAGGAGTCTCAAATTAATGAATCCAAGAGTAATTCGAAGACTGGAAATGGTAGAGGGAGGCAAGCCCTAGCTCCTCGAGATAATGTACAGATTGAAAATGTGGGAAGTACTGAAGGGAGCAAGGTTTCTCTTAAGCCTCAGAGGTTTTCTTCCCCTGCGTCAGGAAAAAGATCTATGTCAGCCGGAAAGAAGAATGTGGCGGTGGTTGAGAGAGATCCTTCACCGGCTGGAAAGGGGAAGAGGTCGGCTTCTCCAGTGCCCTCGAAATCTGTAGTCCCGAGTTTGGTAGCTGCACGTGAAGAGAACCGGGTGAGTTCGAAGGAGGCCGCCATTATAGTTCCTTCGAGGTATCGACAGCCATCCCCAAATGGCAGGAGACAAGCTTCTCCTAGTGTACGTAGGGCTTCTCTTTCACCGGCAAGAAGGTTATCAGGGGGTTTGAAGGTCTCCCCTCTTTTGGCAGTTGCAGATTCTTCTAGCAAGAAGAAGATGACTAACATAGCTTCTGGGATTTCTAAGGTTTCTGAGGCACTTGTTGGGTCTGCAAAATCGAATAGGAAGAGCTGGGATGATCAATCAACTGTCTCTTCTACCTCTGATGAACACAGAGAAAGTGGGGTTTCAAAGAACAAGCCAGATCTACAAGCAATTCTTCGGACCCAGGTACAATCATTATACCTCGTTGATAACTAGAACCCTTTCCATTTTTATATGATGTTGTTGTCTTCTCTAGGCTGCCATTTCTAGACGATTGAGTGATGTAAATGATCATAGACCCAAGAGTGACGATGTGCAAAGAAAAGAGAAAAAGAAGTCCTCCAGCCCATCTAAGTGCGAGGCTCCAGATGAGAGAAAATTTTCGGGTCTTGGTATCACTGTTCACGATAAGAAATGGAGTGATGGCAGTGTTCTAGTTGATGCAGCTCCTGCAAATCTTGTTAAACTTGCAAAGGTTCGAATTGAGTTTGTGATTACTAGGGAAAAAAATGTGTAAATTTAGTGTAAAACTTGGACTGAGGTTGTACTTGTTGATGTTATCAGGAGGCTATGCAAAGGAGAGATATTGCTTCTATAGCTGCAGCTGAAGCGTTGGAGGAGGCAATTTCTACTGAATCCATTATAAGGAGCATAAGGTATGCATTACCCACCTTTCCATTTCTTAGTGTTTGATTTGAACTGAATTGTGATTTGAACTTCCGTTTCTTTCCAGCATGTTTTCAGAACTTTCCTCTACGCACAAGACTGGAGACCTTTTGCACGTAGTGGACCAGTTTTTCATGATCTATAACGATGTTGTGAAATCAACGGAGATTGCCGAATCAGTTTTTAGCAGCCGGAATGGCAACAAACCTTGTGCCATTCCAGAGCAATCGAAGCCTGCCTCCCTCTGGGTTGAAGCCGCCTTAGCCACCAACCTCGAGATAGTCTCACTTCTCACCAGCCAAGACAAAGGCTCTCTGCACAAAAGCGGATCAAAAAGACAAACTATGGAGGCCTCTTCAGTTCCCAACTCCTCCAGTGCGGTGGTTCCATGGAGTAGAGGCCATGGAATGAAAGAGACCGTAGAGCTTGCTATGGAGTTGCAGTCTGAGATGAAGCTTTGGTTTCTTAAGTTTGTTGAGGATTCGCTTGATGCAGGTTCAAAGGTGTTCAGAGAAAGCTCTGGAGATGGCGTTAAAACATCGCCTCCAATTCCTAATCGAGGCTCCATTGCATCTGTTTTGTCTCAGTTAAAGCGAGTTAATGACTGGTTGGACCGTGTAGTTTCAAAGCGAGATGATCCTTTGAAAGAAAAGGTGGAAAGGTTAAAACGAAAGATATATGGTTTTGTCATCCAGAATGTTGATTGTTGATTCTTAATTTGTGTCGAAATCATCAACGTGCTTAAGAAGAAGCATGATGTTTCTTAATTTCTCAGTTATCTTTATCTTTAAGCTAAATGGGAAAAGTTCAAATTTTTATTGTATTTCTTGTGCACATTATGTTTTTTCGCATCACGAACAATGTCAGTACCACCTGCAATCCACCAACAGAACTTTAAAATCCGCCTTTTTATTTTAGCTCCTCAAGCTTTCTTTGCATGCCTTAGCAAAAGTTCAGTCTTCTTCTACAAATGCTTCCAAACAGCAAGACGAGTTTCAACATTCTCTCATGGCTCCACCGTGGGTTCAAGAGCTCCAAATTCCTCACATAGACATCCCCATCACTATTGACCGTATGGTTCCAATCATGCCGGCAGGTCCTATTCCTGCTGCCGACGGCGATTCCCTTTACCTTTCTAACCTCGACGATGTCGTCGGAGCTCGTGTTTTCACTCCAACTGTCTACTTTTACCAGTTGGACAGCTTGAACTCCAGCGTACCTGTAATGGAAATGCTTGGAGAAGCACTTTCCCTTGTTTTGGTTCCTTATTACCCTTTTTCAGGCAGGCTCAGAGAAACCAAAAATGGGAAGGTGGAAGTGTTCTTTGGACCAGAACAAGGAGCTTTAATGGTAGAAGCTCACTCTGAAATAACGTTGGACAGTTTAGGAAACATAACGGTTCCAAACCCGGCATGGGAATCATTGATCTTCAAGTTCCCAAATGAGGAACCATACAAAGTACTCGAGATGCCATTGCTCATAGCACAAGTGACCATTTTCAAATGTGGGGGGTTCAGCTTAGGCTTGAGGCTCTGCCATTGCATCTGCGATGGCCTCGGCGCGATGCAATTCCTCAGCGCCTGGGCTGCCACGGCTAAATCAGGAACACTGACAACCAACCCACACCCCTGTTGGGAACGAGAGTTTTTCAAGCCTCGTGACCCACCAATTGTGAAATTCCCCCACGTTGAGTTCATGAAAATTGACGATGGCTCGAGCTTGACGATGACCCTCTGGAAATCAAAACCCGTTCAAAGATGTTACCGTATCAGCCGCGAGTTCCAACTCTGGCTGAAATCCCACGCCCAACCAGACGACATATCGACTTGCTCGACCTTCGACGCCATGGCCGCTCATATTTGGAGGTCATGGGTAGAGGCGCTCGATGTAAAACCAGTGGACTACACACTCCGGCTAACGTTTTCAGTGAATGCTCGACAGAAACTGAAAAACCCCCCATTGAAGAACGGGTTCTACGGCAATGTGCTCTGTCTCCCCTGCGTCACGAGCACCGTATCGGAGCTTGTCAATGACGATCTCTCAAAGACGACCCGATTGGTCCGTGAGGCAAGGAACGGCGTGTCGGAGGAATATGTGAAATCGACGGTGGATTACATTGAAGTGGATAGGCCGAGAAGATTGGAATTTGGAGGGAAATTGACGATCACGCAGTGGACTAGGTTTTCGATCTATGAAACTGCGGATTTTGGATGGGGACGGCCAGTGTATGCCGGCCCGATCGATCTGTCTCCAACGCCGCAGGTTTGTGTGTTCTTGCCGGAAGGGGCGACGGAATCAAACGGCTCAATGCTGGTCTGCATTTGCTTGCCGGAAAATGCTACACAGAAATTCACAGAGTTGTTGTGTAGGGTGATGATGGATTAAGATTTAGAGTCTAATCGAACTATTGAGATGTATTGTAATACTCCATATTTGTGATTCCGTCTCCTTCCAAACCATGGTTCCAATTCTTATAAATGTTTTTTTTAATTTTTATTTTTATATTTCTTTTAGATCCACCTCTTTTTGGCTAAATAAAACACAACACTAGTCGATCATGTTGGATATGTACCTAAACTTGTTTCAGTTTATGAGCCCAGACGAGAAACCATGTATACAACGAGAAAACTATATACACCCAACACTAGTCGATCATGTTGGATATATACCTAAACTTGTTTCAATTTATGAGGCCAGACGAGAAACCATGTCATCGGACAATAATGGAACAAAAGCGTCGTAATAACAATAATTTGAATTTAATTTAAAAAAATTGAATTATTTCCTAATTAAACCTCTCTTTAATAATTTCGTGAGATGTGCAATAAGCGTTAAAAAAATTAAAATGCGTAGGGTAACGGGGAGTCCTAAGACTAAGAAAGTACAACTGGCAGTTGACACGTGTGAAGCATAGGCGGCATTGCACATTTTGACCGCAAAAAATATTGGAGTGGGTTTTGAGCTGTTTCTGCGAAGGACATAATGAAGCTGAAAGGAGACCAATTGCGCATTTGATTTCTGAATACCTCTGTTTGTTTGCCCACCAATACTTTTCTAATTTCTCTCTACTTTTTTATTTATTTATTTATTTGTAATTCAATAATATTACATACATACGTAATACCGTCCTAATAATCTTTTTTTCTCTCAATATAACTAGATCCTAAATGATTTTTAAAAGATATAAGAAATTAGAAGAAGGCATTACCCACACAAAGGACAAAAGGGAAGTCAAATAAGATTGAAATAAAGCAAGTACAGTTGAGCTACCCATTGTTTTAGTTACTTACTCTATTTTTTTTTTGTTTGTTGATGAAGATTGGATTCTCATATTGCTCTATTTCTTGCTGCCAACGAATTTCATTCACTTCGTCATAACCAAAACATAAAACTCTATTTTAACTATTATTATTATTCTTCTTTTTTTTTTTAATGAAATTATTAATTTTAATAACTTCCATAACATAATTTTTAAATTTAAGAAACGATTAATAAATTAATAGTTGATTCAACCGTAATAACGATGAATATGACAAAAACAATAATAACGCGTTAACTCGTCCGTTTCATCTGACATCAACTTAAGTTGGGATTAAAATATATAATTTATATACTCCTTTTCTAAATAAACTTTAATCGCACCACATATAATCTATCATTGATTCTCCAAACTTTAACCGTGTATCAATATTAATTTGATTAAAAGAAAATTTTATTTTTTACCACCTCAAATTTACTGTTTTACCTAGTCTACTCAACATCATACATTCAAGTAACAAATTCAAAGACTTACTGAAACAACATAAATAAAAAAATACTTTTTTTAAATATTTAGGGGAAAAACAAATACAATTATTAAAAACAGAGGACTAATTTCGTAATTTAATTTAAAATTAAGAAAAGAAGAGGATGATTCTGGAAGGGACTGGTTTGAAAGAAAGCAGAGAAATGAAAATGCGGAGTAGGGCAAAATCGTAATTGCGGTATTAGAAGTGGGAATCGAGGGTAGAAGTGTGTCTTATTTATTTTGGAGGCTCCAAAATCAATTCCTCACCACTAACACCCACAGTTGGCCTCAACCCTCCGCCCTCTCTCCTTCTCCATAATTTCCCTTTTTCTTTCGTTCTTTATTTTCCATTTTGAAACGAGCTAAATAAAAACAACTAACTCAATAAATTTCCGAACGCCGAACACAAAGAATCATCAAATCCAACTACAGCAAACCCTACGATCCGCGGCGAATAAGGAGGGATCTGCATTCCCACTTCCTGCATTACTCCTTTTTCCTTGTCGTCTTTTCGCCAGAGGATTTTTGACATCCTTTTGCTTCTCTTTTCTTCCGACGGTCAAGGTACGGGTGCCGTAGTTTTCTTCTCTTTTGGTTTTTATCTGTTTCTTGTCTGATCTGGAAGTTGAGAGAATGACGGAGCTAGGCTGCTTTTGCCGTGTTTAGTGTTTGACGAATTAATCGTTTGAGATCTGTATTTGAAGGTTTTGTTTTAGTTGTTTTGTTTATCCTTCTTTGTTTTCTGGGCCACGGAGCGTGTTTTTTGAAGTCTGGACGTCTATTTTATTATTGCTGTTACGTACGGTTTATTTCGCTCGACGGAATTTTGCGTTATTCCTGGTTTATAGTTTTTCTATGGTTTTATTGGATGCTTATTTTGATTTCCGTTTCTGATCTTGTGTTTATTTAGCTCTGTGGTTCTACGTTTGGGACGAGATCTGTTTTCTCTTCTACTGTAGATTTATGAAAGGTTTCTTCTGATCTCGCTATAAGCGTGCAAGTGGATGGTTCTCTTTTCAGCTCATGCATTCATTGATTCTTGGTGCGATTTTTTCTTAAATAACTTGTTGTCATTTTCTCTCTTTCTGCTCTTTTTTTCTTTCTTGTCTTTGTATGTTATGCGTGAAAATACTCGCAGTGTCTCTTGATGATCTTGGATTAGTTTTTTGTTTCGCTCAATCTTGCTATGCTTCACGGACTTTTTTTTTTTTTTTTTTTTTGACAAAGTTTTACAAATTGTCTATTTGAATTTATCGCGTAGATTCATGTTTTATATTCCGGTTCCGCGAATCTCTGTTTTTAAATGACTTTCTAGTTCGTTTTAGGTCCAATCTTTTGATGTCTATGGGTTCACTTCTGTGGACACTCCTCTCTTTTCCTTCTGTGATTATTCACTGAATCTTACCTCGTACACGATTTTGTTCACTTTCGTAATTATTGTACACGAGTTTAATGTATATTTTTATGCTTCTAGAGAAAGAGGAAGTTCGTTAATTACATGTATGACCAAATATTGATGATTCCTATATCAACTTCATGAAGTTTTCTTAATGAATGGATACTAAATTCCATGTAGTTGCGTATAGGTTGCTAATGTATGTTTCCCCAAGAACTCAGCCTTCTTTCATGTACTTAGGCTTCTGTTGATAGAGGGAAATTCGTTGGAACGAGTCTCTGGTTGGCATATTACAACCGTTTTCTGGTAGAAAGTTCGACATGGTTGCCACTGCAGCTACTTCTGCCTTTTTTCCTGCCATTTCTCTGTCCTCGGACGCTGGATCAAAGTCAACTAAGTTCGGCAGTGGTTCTGTCAATCCTGGAGGAAGCAGGCCGAAATCTTCTTCCCGTGGTTTGCAAGTTAAGGCTAATGCCCAAGCTCCTTCAAAGATAAATGGTACTTCCGTTGGATTGGAGGGTGTCAAGCTGGACGATGACTTGACATCACCTCCTCCAAGGACTTTCATAAACGTACTTCCTGACTGGAGCATGCTTCTTGCTGCTATCACTACCATTTTCCTGGCGGCTGAGAAGCAGTGGATGATGCTCGACTGGAAACCTAGGCGGCCTGACATGCTTATCGATTCGTTTGGTTTGGGAAGAATTGTGCAGGATGGTCTCGTGTTTCGGCAGAACTTTTCAATTAGATCATATGAAATTGGTGCAGATCGGACTGCATCTATAGAAACATTAATGAATCATTTGCAGGTACATGATTGATCATTCTGTTTCTTTCTTGTTGGATATTAATTCTTATGCTGTTTATCTGTGGTAAATTTTAAAAAATTTGGTTGCTCTTGCCGGTCAAATGCACTATAGGTTGTTAATTCTTCTATATCTTCATTATTTGGAAACAGTGAGATGATATCTTGTTCTTTATACAGGAAACTGCACTTAATCATGTAAAAACTGCTGGACTACTTGGTGATGGATTTGGTTCTACACCAGAAATGTGTAAAAAAAACTTGATATGGGTAGTTGCAAAGATGCAGGTTGTGGTCGATAGATACCCTACTTGGTAAGTTGCCGTATGTTTCTTTTATATATGTGTATATATATATTCTAGAAAAGCAAAATAATTTGCAGCTGCTAACATTTATTCATTTTTACAGTAGCATTATCTTTCCATTGATCATTTAGGATGAATGATTTAGATGTTTGACTTCTATGGATTTTCATATTTTCAGGAAATGTAGACAACAGCTAGTTATGTCTTTTAGGTTGTCTATTTTAAAAGTGCTTCTGTAATTTTCATTAGAAATGTGTTCTGATATCTGGAAAACTTCACCTCTCATGGTTATAGTACTATATGTGTAATTAAAAATAGTTCTTGCGAATTATTTATAGGTTAAAGTTCTCGAGGACTGAATCATTTTCCCCCCCTTTTTGTCAGGGGTGATGTTGTTCAAGTAGACACTTGGGTCGGTGCATCTGGGAAGAATGGCATGCGACGAGATTGGCTTGTTCGTGATTGCAAAACTGGTGAAACTCTTACTAGGGCCTCAAGGTATAGGTTTCCGCTGCCAGCAAGTAATCCGTGTTTTTTCTTTCCCTCTCCTCAATTCCCCTGATTATTATTCCACCGCTTGATCATAACTGCCTTTCTAATAACTGTGTGGGATTGTTTTTCTTTTCCTGTCCAATGACAGTGTCTGGGTGATGATGAATAAGCAGACAAGAAAATTATCAAAGATTCCTGGGGAAGTTAGAGGGGAAATAGAGCCTTATTTTGCAAATTCACCTCCCATAGTGGAAGAAGATGGCAGGAAACTTACCAAACTTGATGATGATAGTGCTGATTACATACGTACAGGTTTGACGGTAAGTTATACTCCCTTTTGGTTAAATATATTTACTAGTAGGCTTCCTCGTTTCATTCTTGTGAGTGACATGTATTTCGAATTGCAGCCTAGATGGAGCGATTTAGATGTCAACCAGCATGTTAATAACGTGAAGTACATTGGCTGGGTACTCGAGGTAGTTTCTCTTTTCAAAATGACTCTTGGTTTCTCCTTTATCCGAACATGTCTCTGACCAAAAGATTTGGTACACACAGAGTGCACCTCTGCCAATCCTGGAGAGTCACGAACTCTCTACCATGACTTTGGAATACAGGAGAGAATGTGGAAGGGACAGCGTGCTGCAATCCCTTACTGCTGTGTCTGGTGCTGGTATCAGCAATTTGGCCGATGCTGGTGACATTGAGTGCCACCACTTGCTTCGACTTGAAAATGGAGCTGAGATTGTTAGAGGAAGGACTGAGTGGAGGCCCAAACATGCGACAAACTTCGGGATGGTGGGTCAGATTCCAGCCGGAAATACTTAAAAAAAAGAAATTCAATCGGAGAAGCTACCTCGTAGCTGGAGTCGTCTCTGGTTGTGGCCCACCACCTTGTGCATTCACTGCTTGTGTTGTAGAGTCCTGCTTCCGTTTTTTCTTCTCGGATTTGAGAAATCCCCATATAAATATAAGATATATCTATATCTATATATATATATATATATATATGTTTCCGGCCCTTCCCTAAACCATCTGTTTCCATGGAAGGAAAAAGACCAAAAATCATGCCAGTCCGTCTCATTGTAATTATTCATTCTTTTATTGTCCCCATTCTCTCAATTGTCCCAACGGAAAGGTAAAATATACTTTAACACATCATCTATTTAATGTTTTGCTCTTAGGTTCAGCTCTGCTGACTGTACCTGCGTTTTACTTATTGGTGATTGCCATCATTTAATCAGACTTAAACTGTGAAATGTCTACCTTATTTTCAATTGTTAATTCATTTTATTTTGTACTGATTGATCCTTAATCCTTCTTTGCCAGCCTGGCTTATAATTGAGAAAGAAAGTTTCTGTAGCATGATGTGACGAGTTTTCGTTGTATTGGTCATATTTTGCAGCCCGGCTACTTAGCTGGACCAACCAACTACAGGTTGCCGCCTCCACGTTCTGTGATGGCCCTACCTTGGTCTTTCTCTTGTTTTTGGAAAGCAAATAACGTAAACTAACCTTATCTAAATGAGTGACTAATAATAGAGAACATAGAAACTGGTTTCGAGTAATGCAAGAATGTCTCGCTATTTTAGTTCAACTTATCTAAATGAATGACAGTTAAACTCAACATTGAAACCTTTGAAATAATATAGACATTTGGAAACAAATACCAAACCTTAGAGATATATATTTCTTATAATTTCGGCAAGGTAAAGTGGTTGATCAGCAAAACCAAGTACATGAACTGCGTGATTATACTAAATTAATCAAGTAATTAATTGTGTGTGTGAAAATGCAAGCACATTCAATGAAGCTTCGTAGCAACTACAACAAAAATGTAATACTAAATGCAATGTATTTTGTCACAAACTTCATTCAATTTGAGACATATGCCAAACATCATGAAATTAAAAGTTGTCTTCCACATAATTATGGTTATGTATTGATTATTGGGACGTGAGATGACCCATTACAACTTTATTCTAATATACTTTACTTAGTTTAGATACAAATTTAAGACATTTAAGGAACACATTTAAAACTAATTTTAACAGAAACAAAATTTATTTTTTAAAAAATTATTATAAACTAAGTTTGTATAATTTAATGAAAATAATGATAATAAAAGGAATAGGATAAGAATGATGGTTGGACAAGGTGTCGACAAAGTGAAAAGCTTCCCGATGTTTCTGTCTCCCGAAAGACCTTCCATAGTCAATCACTTTGTCCATTGACTTTTTTCTAGTAACACTCTGTGGGACCCACCTAGTTACTTTTGTGCCACCTCATCCACTTCCGTCAAATTGGTCTTATCGTATTCCCATAGTGCCTTCCCCTTGTCTCAATCTCAAAATGTGATTGAAAGATGCAAGAACACCAAAAACTTTAGGAAAAAAAGTTGAAACATTATATTATAATAATAATAATAATAATTTCCTAAGTTGAAAGATTGAAGAATGCGACAACAACTTAGAAATAATTTCCTAAGTTGAGATGAGAAAAGCATAGACAATACCAATTAATTTTGCTGTGAAATTTACGTAAAGGGATAAAGGGCATTTAGATTGAATGTACCGACAATCACCTCCCTAATTTCAATTCTGCTTCTCTCATGGCAACTCTGGCCATGCCCCCACGTGTCGTCTTCTCACTTGCTCCTTTGCTTCTATATATATGAAACCCATTCGTGGTTCATTCATTATTCACTACCAAACGGAGACAAAGACAGACAACAGAGTGTGTAGCTATGTCGTCGGCGGAGACAGTTCCAGAGTCGCCGGAATCTGATTTGACCCATATCAATTTCGATGAAACTGAGCTCACCTTGGGGCTTCCCGGAGCCGAGTTCCGCCCAACTCAGCCAAATAAAGTGTATCACAAACCTAATGCTAATAGACGTGCTTTCCATGAGGCTGATGATGCCGGAGCCGGGAACTCCACAAGTAATTGAATTTCTTTTACGTCCATCTATTTTTAATGTTAATGGTTCCTTATTACGCTCTTATATGTTGATAATATATGGAATGTTTTGAATTTTAAGGGAAAAAGCCGGCAGCCATGGGTTGGCCGCCGGTGAGATCATACCGAAAAAAGACAACAGAAATGAACTACAAGTACGTTAAAGTTGCTGCAGATGGGGCACCGTATTTGCGTAAGCTCGACCTTCAGATGTTCAATGGCTATCACCAACTGTTCAAGGCATTCCAGGAATTGTTCCCCTCCTATCCAATATGCTGTGAGTCTATATACTTTAATGTCTTATTCATCCAACTATACTTATTGATATTGAACAATATTTTAGTTGATTACGTGAACGAAGGCAACAATTTAAACCCTGTCAAGAGAGCATATGAATACTTACCAACCTACGAAGATAAAGATGGGGATTGGATGCTAGTCGGAGACGTCCCTTGGAAGTAAGTTTAATTAATTATGTTCCCCATAACTCTTCTTTTTTTAGTTTGGATTGTAATCGAGTTGCAAATTGTGCAGATTGTTCATTGAATCTTGCAAACGTATTCGTTTGATGAAAGGCTCAGATGGCAATGGCAATGGCATAGGTTTTCTTCCCTTCATTTGTTCCATTTTTATTATTCATTTGTTCCATTTTTATTATCCAAATTAACAAAGGGACATGCCATTATTAACTTCTGAGTTTGTTGTTCACTTTTATGCAGCTCCCAGAGCCCCATAGAAAGGAGGAAGATGAAGGCTTTGGATGGCCAGTTTTTTCATTTGTAATTCGTTGAAGTTGGGTTGAGAATATGATCGTAGTTATGGGCTTGCTTGAATGCTATTAGGACTTAAGATGTTGTATAGTTGTTAACTTGATCACAGGTGGAGTGATCAAATACTAATGGGTCATTGTCATGTTCAAACTCTTCCTCTTATCGGCTAAGTAATAATAAGAACTCAGGTCATCGACTAAATCAACAACAGACAATTTTAGCGTACCATTTTGGTTGGAGAAGAGAGCTCGTTGAATTCGTTACTGCCAGAGTTTGACACGGCTATCATTTGATGCAGCCAATGCTGATACCAGCTTGTCACGAGCAAGCAGTGTCCTTCTCTTGTTTTCTGTCATGTCCCAAAGCTCCAGCGACTGGAAACCAACAATTCCATTTAGAACATAACAATACATATAAATCATAGAACTTAAACACAGAAACATTAAATAATAGCATGTGAAGGAACTTGGAATAGCTGAGACTAGCCTCATGAGAGGCAATGATCAAAAGAATAGTATTGGTGGGATGAAGAACATGGGTATGAAATGTGTTTCAATACTCGTGAACACACTCTCCGTTCGCAACTATGGAATCTCACAATCCACTCTCCTCCAGGGTCCAACGTCTTCGCTAGCACTCGATCCTTTCTCCAATCGATGTGGGATCTCACAATTCACTCATGAAACACTCGATTACACACAATGTGAAGTGCAAGTTGATTGTAACATCACGGCATAGTAATATCAAAACCTATCTCAATCAGAAGTTGATGTATATACACTATTTCACACACAAATTGTGTCATAACTCTATTATGACTCAATACTTGAACATGAAACCACACTTTGTTTCTTACTCTTCCACAACATCAAATTGCCTCCTACAAGAACACTATCCACAAGTTGGTCTGCTATCAGCATTTGAAAAACATTCATCCAAATATGTTTTCCCAGATCAGATATCATCACCATTGATGAACTGTATACATTTCCTAGAAAATTCAAGGAGTTCAAAGCTTCATAACTCTGAGCTTAGCCTATAATCATGGTTCCGGCTCCATTGTCAGTCATGATCTCTAGCAGCAACGAATGCTCCAGCCTCCCGTCAATGATACTCGCCGTCCTCACCCCTTGAGCCAACGATCGGACACAACAATTCACCTTTGGAATCATCCCTCCGCCGATTCTTCCCTCTTCCATCATCTTCTTCACTCCTTTTATGTCTATCTGCTTCACTAAGCTTTTCGGATCGTCACGGTCTTCCAGAATCCCCGCCACATCCGTCAGTAAGATCAGCTTCTCCGCTCCCAGCGCCGCCGCTAATTCTCCGGCAACTGTGTCCGCGTTGATATTGTACATCTGCCCCGACTCATCGGCAGCCACCGAAGAAACCGCCGGAATGTGGCCTTTGTCCAGAAGTGCCTGTAGAACCGTAGGATCCACACGTGCGACCTCGCCTACAAATCCTAACTGTGCCGCGTTAGGGGCTGGACGAGCCGTCAGTAGCCGCCCATCCACACCGCAGAGCCCTGCAGCCGATGCTCCGGCCTTATTGATCAACGACACCAGGTTCTTATTCACGTCGCCGACCAACACCATCGACACTATTTTCATCGTTTCGGCGTCGGTCACACGGAGACCGTCGCGGAAAACGACCTCAATGTTGAGCCGTTTGAGCCAGTTGTTGATTTCCGGCCCGCCGCCATGGACCAAGATCGGACGAAGGCCGACGCAGGACAGAAGTACAAGATCATTAACAACCGAAGCCTGGAGCGACCGCGATTTCATGGCGGCCCCACCGTACTTCACAACAATCGTTTTACCTCGAAATTTCTGTATGAATGGCAGTGATTCCGAGAGAACATCTACTCGGAACTGCTCTGGACTTACAGAATCAACCACAGCCTCCATTTGCTGAGTTGCCGAGCACCTAATCGACAGCGACGAAGAAGAACTTAATCTGCGCAATCGCGGAGCGGGCGAGAAAATGGAGGAACTGGAAATGGAAGGATTGAACAAGGATTTGGAGGAAAATAGGTTGAAGGCGGATGGATTGAGCAAGCTTTCGATCGTCGGCATTTTAATCAGACGGGCGAGAGAGAATGAGCGGCGGAAGGAGGCGGCGATTTGATGCAGAGAATTTCGAAAGGATAACTAGGGCTTAAATTGCGAGAGGGAACCCAGTAATAAAACAGAGAAAGTTCATAACAATTTCACGTATCTGGTCTGATTTCTTCACGCATTTCTTCTCCCCATTTCAATCTCATCGAACACTGTATTCGATAGAGATGAACAGATTCTTTTCCAGAGAATTCAAGGAAAAATGGAAGGATTGTTAAAGCATTCCAAGATCGAAAGTTTATTATTACAACTCTCAACACAAATAAATGGGCCATGGCACTGATCAAATCCAAAAACTTTGCCATCATATTCAAACAAATCGATAGAAGTAAGCTAGCAAATATCTAGAACTTGAACTACTTCTTCTTCCTTTTTCATTCTTGGAAATCATCTTTGTCGTCGGCCGGAATTGGCATGTTCCTCCAGAAGACTGCAAGAGCACTGCCACCAAGCTGTTGATATGGTAGCAAATGAGCATCATAAATGTTCGAACACAAGTTTCTTAACAAATGGATCAGAAAACAAGGATCAGAGAAGATAAAAAGAGGGCAAACTCTTACCGCCATACAAACGACGCTAACTGCCGATGGAACGGCGACGAGGGGGTTTGTGAAATGCTTTTGAGCAAGTAAAAATCCAAGCGCAGAGCTCTGCAAAATAATGACATGTTGCAAATCAAAACCATAGAATAGCATTTCCAGAAAAACTCTCTGCAATTGTTACCTGCATCCCACATTCTATTGAAATCGTGCGGGAGGTGGATTCTCCAAATGATATTTTTGAAAGCCAATAACCCAGAGCAAATGCAGCACCATGGAGGACGGCTACTGGGAGCAATAGCTGCGCTCCTTGAGTTTTCAAAACTTCTGCTACTTGCCCGATCTTCAACATCACAAACATTGATGAAAGGACATTACTACAATGAAACAGTGTGAACTCAATCTCTTACACTGCCTAATACTTTTGAAACTTACAGGGCTGGCACACAGGAGAGTTGTGAGGATAACTCCAATCAAAGGTGTCACTGTGATCATCTTTGCAGTGAATTTGGGGAAGAATTCATTAGCTAAAACTGCAGATAAGAGCAATGATGGTTCAGGATGATTAACTTATGTTGTTTCTTGAGGGGAATTTTTGTTATGAACTTACCTCCAATTACAGTTGGAACCAAGACCACCTGAAAAGTGCTGATAGCAAGACCCTGAAAGAATAACGATCAAAATAATGACAACCTTCGCCCAAGTCCACCGCTAACAGATATTGTCTGTTTTGGCTCATTACGTATTGTTGTCAGTCTAACAGTTTTAAAACGCGTCTTTTAGGGAGAGATTTCCACACCCTTATAAGAAATGTTTCATTCTCCTCTCCAACCGATGTGAGATCTCACAATCCACCCCTTTGGGAGCCCAGCATCCTCGCTGTCGCACTGCTCGGTGTCTGGCTCTGATACCATTTGTAACAACCCAAGCACCACTAGTAGATATTGTCTACATTGGCCCGTTACGTATTGCCTCAACTTAGAGGTTTTAAAATGCGTCTGAGGTTTCCACACTCTTATAAAGAATGTTTTGTTCTCCTCTCCAACCGATGTGTGATCTCATAGTTATTATTACCAAGAATGAATCTAAAGATCATCAGTCTAATATGATCCAAACCTCAACGAATGTATATTTGGAAAGGTTAGCTTATCTGAACTTACAGCAGCATCAACTGGGACTAGTTGGCCAGCAAGAAGCTTGGTAAGCAATGGCGTCATGACAATAGCACCAATAGTTGAACACCTGTATAAATTCCAGTTAGTAGGGACAACCATAGGCAGACACAAAAATCAAACTGTTCTGCAAACTGAGGACAGGACAGGAGCATCTTCTGATCCAAACTGGTCATACGTTGTCATAAGAACCGAAAGTGCGACATTTCCTTTAGATATATAAGTAGCAACATTGGATGCCTGTCCCCCAGGGCAGCATGAGACCAAAATAAGACCAGTTGCAAGAGGTGCAGACAGTTTGAGAGTCTGAAACACACATAAATTGGTTGTTATCTTTGCCTGTTCTATCATTTCAGCATGATATTGAGCTATAACATTTCATCATAGTTATTACCATGGAGATAGTAAAGCCAAGCAGAGGTTTAATTAAGTACTGGGCAAGAAATCCTACACCAACCTGCACCAGGAAAATAGATGCTAAATAACACAACTACGTAAGTACATCCATTTGGTTAGTAGAAGGATGTCTCTTACAGTCCATGGATTTCTCAAACAACGCCTGAAATCCTCAAATGTCAATGTCAATCCCATCGAAAGCATAAGAAAACCCAATCCCAGGGTAAAAAGATCAGTCTCCAACCAAGTTACCTGCAAGGGGAGACTGATGAGTACCAGTAGATTCACCAATCATCAATCAAGAAGAACCAAGAATGAGCAATTACTGCAGCAGGTTTGTAGATGCCGATAATGGTTCCAAGGATAACCTGTTCATAGGTGGCAAACTCAGGAATTAAAAGGCAAACCTCCAGAACATAAATGCACTAAATCCAGATTCACAAAAACAGAACTAATAAGCATTACCCACAGAGGAAAAAGTGTGGTTAAAGTTTCAATAGTTCTTTCGTACAGACTCACTCCACTTGGAGAATTACCCTCAGGGATATCTCCAGAGACATCATTTGCAGCTTTGCACAGAATTTGGAGCTTCCTGTGTTGATAGTTCAATATGTATTTATTATAAGGTACAGTCTCCAATCTAACTAAATCTATGAACGTAACCAATAAGCATCAGGAAGAACAAGTAAATCTAAATATAAGGGGGAATGAACTTTCATGAAGGGAATTCTAGACAATATGAAGCAATAGTCACATGTTTAACATCATACCTTGAGGTGATTGCAGAAGGAGAGCCAGAAAAAACGATCGGCTTAAGCAGCTTGCACTGAGCTACTAAACTTCTTGCATTGTGAGATGAACATAATTTTCCCCTAATATCTAAAGACAAAAAGAAGCAAAAATTTAAGCCGTGTCTTCATGAAACTTGAAAATAGAAACAAAAATCAGAGCGCCCAGATAGAGAGTGACCCTAAAGTAGAGAACTAAAACATACACAGATGGGCTGTAGGCTTCTTCGCGGAGAAATCGTAGGTTTGCCTGTACAGAGCATCAAAGTTGTGTGTTCTACAATCTGTGTACTCGAATTTGGAAAATGACGCCATTGTAGCTGCAGTTGAAATTGCAGAATGGTAGCTGAATCGAAGTAGAGTGGCGCTCAATTAGAAAATAAATTCTTGCCCAACATGGAAAGAAGATTGAAGATAACGTTTTCGATGTGAGAATCGATAAACCACAACTTTTTCGTTGTTTTATAGTAAAATTATAAGCTTACAGTTTCACAGTTATTA
Organism: Cucurbita moschata; assembly: GCF_002738365.1. Taxonomy (NCBI): domain Eukaryota; kingdom Viridiplantae; phylum Streptophyta; class Magnoliopsida; order Cucurbitales; family Cucurbitaceae; genus Cucurbita; species Cucurbita moschata. The sequence continues at coordinate 2,846,442 of NW_019268519.1, read as the reverse complement.
TATTTTCAAGAAATAATGTGCTATTGATGTAAACACAAAGAATATGACTCTGGACAATAATTGAGCATAAGCTCTCGTGACCTTGATTTGAACTTCTCAAAAAAATCTAATACAATGAAAAGAATATTTTTTATTTATAAACGTACGATCATTCTCTAAATTAAGAGAATTTCATCCTCCAACGACATAATTTAAATATATTTTAATTCCACGGAAATCTCATAGAAAAAAAGAAAAAATCATATGTTTATCTGAAATGGAGATAATGAAACGGCGAAAAAGGGGTGGGGACCACTTTTACCTGAGTTTGCAAATCATGTGGGGCCCCTTCCTTATCCCCACCAAAAAATGGATGTCAGAAGTCAGAAGTTTCTTCGTCAGAATTTACGATTTTTCAAGCGTTAAATTAAACGATTCGTGGTTCTTCAAAGTTTTGAGCGTAAATAGTTGGGCCACATTGGGCTTACGAGAAGGCCCAAAGTCCCATTTATGGGCCGACTTCCAATAGCTTGTTTGGAAGTACTCGTGGGGGTGTGGGCCGTAGGTGTTCCCTGTCGCTCTCAGACGACACTGACTCTGGGTTGACAATGTCCAAAATAGGTTTTGAATTTGCATGCTATCAATTTATAAACTTATGCCCTACTACATTAATTTAATATGATCTACAAATATGCTTATTTTAATATCTTTACGTATTTCTTTTTTACTTAATACACATCTATTTATGTTTATTAATTAACCTATCATTATTTTGTAGGGTTAAATGGTAAATTATAAATAAATTAATTAATTTAAAGAAACCAAAAACAAAACAACTTAGCCGACCCTTAAAAGTAGGACGGCGGTAGGGTTGTTAAATAATTAAAATAATAACAACTTTTTATTTGAAGAATTAATAGTAGAAATAGAGTATTTAAGAGTTTGGAGACCCAGACCAAACTGCTCAGATTTAAATCTTGTTGCTACTATTTTATTTTTTAATTTATTATAATTAATTTCTCTCAATTATAGCAAAAAAAAAAAAAAAAAAAAAA
>NW_019268519.1:2833897-2844802 GCF_002738365.1 Cucurbita moschata | reverse complement strand
AGCAAAAAAAAAAAAAAAAAAAAAAGTCTTTAATTCTTAATATTACTAATTAAATAAACAACCACTTTAATACATCCCATTGTGATGTAATATTATTTTAATTATTCCTATGATTCAGATTTGTTGCATGACATTTTCATGTACCTATGATTGTATTTTTTTATTTAAATTCATTTCATGGGTCTATGTCTATTCTATTTAATGTATTTGTTTTCATACCATGGCATTTAAAGTGACTATATATTTTAATTAATTAACTGCAATTAATATCTTTAATACCTCAAAGAGCGTCAATATCATATCAATTTTTAATTTAATATCCAACCGAATGATTTTATAAAAACTATCAATATTATAAATTTTAAATAGTTTAGCCTCAATATTATTAAATATAATAAATTAAAGAAAAATTAAAAACCAATTAAAGGAGGGCATAATAATGGTAATATTGTTAAGATAAGGATTATGGTTTAACCACAACGATAATAATCATAATAATAAAAGATAATTATTATTCTGCCCTATATTTATGTAAGATAATCATTCTTGAAACAAAAACATGTTGAGAGTTGAATATTCAAACAGATTTGAAGCTTAATATATATATTTTAATTAATAATAAGATGATGTAATAAAAGGAAAAATTCCTTCAGCCTGCAGCGCCTGCTTCTGGTTATCATCTACCTTTTCCACTTTTTGTTAGCTTTACAGCTCCGCTCCGTTCACCTTCCTCTTCCTCACTCTCACTCTCTATTTCACCCGATTTTTCGTCGTTTCCTTCTTTTTCTTAAATGGGTTATCGCCGGAATCCTGGTTTTGTCTCACCTCACCGTCGCGAACCGCCTCTCAAAACCAGTTTCGTATAGAAGACAAAACAGAGCAACCTCCCCATCCTTGTTTTTTCTTCTTCATCATCCTTCCTTTGTCTACTCTCTCACTGTTTTCTAATGGCTGCAGTTTTCCGTTCTAGAAGCCGCATCCCTGTTTTCTTAATTTTACTTCACCTTTTTCTTCTTCTTCATTCAGTTCAATCGGAGCCGTCCGCCGACAAGGAAGCACTTCTCGATTTCTTGAATCAAATCCCCCATGAGAATCGCCTTCAATGGAATGCATCGGCCTCTGCTTGTACTTGGGTTGGAGTTAGCTGTGATGTCAATCAGTCGTTTGTTTTTGCTCTCCGGTTGCCGGGTGTTGGACTTGTCGGCCCCATTCCGGCGAATACACTCGGCCGCTTGAATAGGCTTCGAGTTCTGAGTCTCCGGTCTAATAAAATCTCTGGGGAGTTGCCGGCGGATTTTTCGAATTTGACATTTCTTCGGAGTCTTTATCTTCAGGATAACGAGCTTTCTGGTGAACTACCGGCGAGTGTGACTCAGTTGACTCGGTTGAATCGTCTGGATCTCTCGTCCAACAATTTCACTGGTTCGATTCCATTTTCGATCAATAACTTGACCCATTTGAGCGGGCTTTTTCTGGAGAATAATGGGTTTACGGGCTCTTTGCCGAGTATTCCAGCGAGTAATTTAACGAGCTTCAATGTCTCGAATAACCAGCTTAATGGATCCATTCCCGAAACCCTTTCGAAATTCTCTGCTGCCTCTTTCGCTGGGAATTTAGCGCTCTGCGGTGGTCCATTGCCGTCATGCAACCCGTTTTTTCCCTCCCCTGCTCCGTCGCCGACGTCCGCCGTGAAACCCCCAGAAATTCCCGTCGAGTTGAAGTCAAAAAAGCTCTCCATCGCTGCCATTGTCGGAATAGTCGTCGGCGCTGCTTTCGTTGCGTTTCTGTTGCTGCTTTTACTCATTTTTTGCCTCCGGAGGCGCCAGAGTCGGCAGCCGGCGAAGCCATCGAGTACGGTGGTTACTGCTCGATCTGTGCCAGCGGAGGCCGGCACATCGTCTTCCAAAGACGACATCACCGGCGGGTCTGTGGAAGCGGAGAAAAACAAATTAGTGTTCTTCGAAGGTGGGGTTTACAGTTTCGATTTGGAGGATTTGTTGAGGGCTTCAGCGGAGGTTTTGGGAAAAGGAAGTGTCGGAACGTCGTACAAGGCGGTGCTGGAAGAAGGAACCACCGTCGTCGTCAAGAGATTGAAAGATGTCGTAATGACGAAGCAGGAATTCGAAACGCAAATAGAAGCTTTGGGAAATGTAAAACATGAAAATGTGGTTCCTCTCAGAGCTTTCTACTTTTCCAGAGACGAGAAATTACTTGTTTCCGATTACATGGCCGCCGGCAGCCTTTCCGCTTCACTTCACGGTATAATCTCTAATTTCCATTTCCAAGTTCTTTATCTTATCATCAATGGGGCCAGAACTTTTCACCGAATTCTAAGTTTTTACATGAACAATCTTTGAACTCTGAATTAAATTCCATTTTCAAGTTATTTCTTCGTCATTTTTCTGGAAAATTCCATTGTTCATAACTACATTAAAGCATTTACAAATCTCTGATTCTTTTAAGAAAAGGGATTCCCCCCCTCAATTTCATGTGGGCGAAAAGTAAAAGCGATGAATACCCATAAGAAACAGAGGCAATTTCTCTTGGGCTTCCCTTATTATCTGATTTACTTTCGTTTCTTTTAAGAAAAGCCTTTTTTTTTTCTGGGTTCTGTCTCACTGGTGGCTATGGTACCTAGAAAAGTAAAAAGAAAAGGAAAAGAGGGTCTAAATTATTGGCCATTGTGGTGTCCTGAACTTCCGGTGATTCACAGGAAGCAGAGGATCCGGCCGTACGCCACTTAACTGGGACAACCGGATGAAAATCGCGTTACACGCAGCGAGAGGACTGGCTCACTTACACGTGTCGGGAAAACTCGTCCACGGCAACGTCAAATCGTCGAACATCCTCCTCCACCCCAACTACGACGCCGCCGTTTCCGACTACGGCCTCAACCCTCTCTTCGGCGCCACTACGCCGCCGAACCGTATTGCCGGCTACCGCGCGCCGGAGGTTGTCGAAACTCGAAAGGTCACCTTCAAGTCCGACGTGTACAGTTTTGGCGTCTTGCTGTTGGAGCTTTTGACCGGAAAATCCCCAATTCAGGCGTCGTTGGGCGAAGAAGGGATTGATCTTCCCCGGTGGGTCCAATCAGTAGTCCGAGAGGAATGGACAGCGGAGGTTTTTGATGTGGAATTGATGAGGTACCACAATATCGAAGAGGAAATGGTTCAGTTATTACAAATTGCGATGGCTTGTGTCGCCACAGTGCCGGACCAGCGGCCGTCAATGCAGGAAGTGGTTCGAATGATCGAGGACTTGAACCGTGTAGAGACCGACGACGGCTTACGACCATCATCCGATGACCCGTCAAAAGGATCGGAAGGGCACACGCCGCCGCAGGAGTCCAGAGCCACCCCTCCCGGAATCAGCGGAGCAGTGTAGAAATTGTTTCCTGTCGTGAAAGCCCTAGATTAGTGCACAGTTGGTAAATAAGCGGTTAGAGTGCGCGGCCGAAGGGTATCCATCATCGTCGGCGGCGGTGATGAGTTTCCGTTCTGGGATAGTTTGGGAATTTCGTGTTAGTTTATTCTAATATTTTTTTGGGCAGTATTTTTTTTTACAGCTGGGAGGAGGATTTGAATTGTTTATTGGGTGAGTGGATTGGAAAGCTTCCATGGTCACATTCAAATTGGCCATATTATGATTTGATTCTCTCTTTTTCTTTTTTTCTAAATTCTATTTCGCATCATTTTTATAGAATCATGGATTGTGAAATTTTTCTCTGTCCTTTAAGCCCTCGCATACCTTTTGATTGCACCAAATAATCTTAAATAATTAATTTCACAATCCTTTAAGCCCTCGCATACCTTTTAATTGCACCAAATAATCTTAAATAATTAGGGGTATAATAATCTTGGGTCCCGTGCTTATATTACAGTGAATGTCCAAAGTTTAGCTTGTTTTGGATATATAGGATAAAACACAAGGAATATAAAATTTTTAAAAGGAAATAAAGTCAAAAGATCACAGGTGAAATAAGAAAAATAATTCAACCGCACTAGATTTGAAAATCTCTATACTCTTCAAGAATCATTGCCAAGTACAAAATTGAAGCATTCTTGTAATTCTTATCTCCATTTGGTGATGCAAAATTCAAATTGCTTTTCGTGAAATAGACGCCACACGTGTGCAAAGAAATATCTTGAAAGAGGGAGCGTGCGTGGTGTACATTCAACCAATCAGAAGCACACATGTGGGGTTGTTGTGTGGATGAATTGCAAGGCGAAGCAATGAGAGATGGCACCCAAAAGTGTGAGGAGGGTTTAGGGTTCGAGAGAATTGTGGTCAGACGCCGATTTGACTTCATACTTTCACTATAAAATCAAATACCTTTTCTACTTTACATACTATATATGTATGATGTTTTCACACCATGATCTCATAATTTCCAAAAATACAAACATAATATGCCAAGCAATAAATGGGAGTCGGTATGAAATTTTAAATTATATGAGCTAAAATGGAATCACTTAAAAAAAGAAAATACATACCCCAAATGATACTTTAACCTTTTAGGGTTCATTTAATTATTCCCAAACAGTACAAAGATTTGGGCCATGCGCCATACCCATTAGCAATAATTTCAATGAGTAGAGCCACCAAAGATAAAAGAGGAAAAAGGGAAGACCTAAGAATTATAAAAAGGCGATAATATTAGAAGCTAATGAAATAAAGGGGAAGAAGAGCAACCAACAACTAGTTGGTGAAGATTTGATTGCACCTTATTTTTAATGGAATCCATGCAAACCCTTAATGATGTTTCTTAAAACACCCTTTTTTTCGGTATTCGACTTCGACTTTTCTCTTTTCAGCTAATTAATTCATGAACAAATCATTTGACTGAATTTGATACAATCCTCTTTACGAACAGTCACAGCCACCATATGATTTCCAATCCTAACAATTTGAATTGACAATGATTAAAAATTTACAGAAAATAGTTAAAAAGGCTATTCAACTTCCACCCGGTTTAAGAGAGTTTAGAGCATATCTTGACTCTTAATTGTGTTTAAACAAAGGTTATGCATACATTAATGACACTCACTTTAACTTTATGCAATCAAATCAATGCCCATGTGGATGTAGCAAAGATGAAAGAATCCCACAGAGTTACTACTTCGATGAAAGCAATGTGAATTAGAATGTATGAGAGAGAGAGAGAGAGAGAGAGAGAGAGACATACCGACGAGTAAGGAACGTCTTTCTCTAAAGTAGCACGGTCTCCCAGTCTCTGCTGTCGAACAAAATAAGGTGTGGATAATAATAGCTCGTTGATGCCCACTGAACAATATGTGAAAAGGCGTTGTTTCTTCATCATTTCACTTTCCTTGGATAGCACGAATCACCAAGACAAAAGGGTAAGATTTTATTTGGTTGTTACTCGTTACAGCATAGGATGCTTCACTAAAAGACTAGGATGAGTGCATGCCTTCAATTGGAAGTTAGAAATTCAACTAAAATTATAAAGACTACAACAAAGCTAAGGAGCATCTATGTGTTTATGTTGATGATGAAGATTTGTAAATCTCTGTGTACAGAAAAGGAGGAGGGAGAGAGAGGGATAAAGAATAATCAATTTGGAAATGTTGTATATGTGGTCCGGCACTAAATGATTAGATTACTGATATCAAAACTTGGCTGATCTTAAAACCTGAGTGTAGTAACCTGACCTGGAATAGTTGAACAAGGAACATGAAAATGAGAACCAGAAAACAGATGTTCACAGGTACTAACCTGACAACAGCAACAATACTGATGTTTTGTGCTGAGATCTTTTCATAGTGCCAGTTCCTGTAATCTGCCGGTGTGGTGACAATTCGGGAACTGAAATTTGCTTGCATGTCTCCAATTCTCAAAAACCATACAACCAAGTCCTGTAGGGTGTAATATCTTGGCTGCTTTGTAAGAAGAGAAAAACATCCAAATACAGTGCATGGTGAATGAAAGTTAGCAATCTTCATTAACTAAACAAAAAAAAAAACATGAAAGCATTTTAGGCCAGAGTTAACTGTTCTATTTGAAGAATTTGATGTGCAAATCTTGACGAGAATATTCTCACACCATATAGAAGTTGCGCAGAAAATAAGTTAAGAACATTCCAACTCATATGGTTGGGTATATTCATTGTAGAGAGCAAGCAAAGTTGGTGTGCTTCTAATAGACAGGCCAATTGGTAATGGTAACTGAATGATATACAGTAAGAGAATCAAATCATCCACGGACTTTACTAAAGACCAAAAACCTGAGTTTGACGTGAAAGCAACTCGTACAGCTTGCATACACAATCCTGCACAACTTGGCACCACTGGTTCTCAGCAATGCAATTCAATATAGAAAATGATAAATGGATTTCTCGAGCACTGCATCATGATGTTTATAAATTCCATAGTTGCTAATCAGCTCAAATTTAGTCCAAGATGAACTCAGATGTGCAATTGGTTAATCTACTTGTTCCTAGATTCTTGTCATAGCTAAAAACAAACCCGAAGGTCTCAAATCTCTCATAACAGGCGCTTGTGCAGTGCAATACTCTTATCGTAATAGTAGATTCCTCAACTAGGTAGCATTTCGAGCCGTCCAAAAGGAATAACATTCCAAAACCCAGAGTATTCTTTTTTAAGCCAGGGTAAATTATATTTTGCAGCTGTCTTCAAGTCCGTGTGACCTCAACATAGTCAGAGAAGGCCACTAATCATTTAAGCAATCACTGTTTCCTCTGTGCTAATTAAAAAGCACATGCATCAACCTGTACAAATATGACATCCTCATTCTCAAGAATGGAAATGTAAGATACCAGCTTAACTAGTCACATGTATACATCTAGTGACTTGCATTTCTATTCTAAGGAGGGCCAACATCTTGTAAATTTCCTTTGTCTTGGAGTGTGACTTATCTCCAGCGAAAAATACATGTGTTTCGTTTCCAATCTGAATCAAGCTATGCCCAGGAGTCTTCCTTAGACCCCTTTCTTTCATCAGATCTCTCACCTTTGATGCTTCGTCCCACATTCCAGTAGCAGCATATGCATTTGACAGTGCCACATAATTTCCTGAATTATCTGGCTCCAATTTCAACAAGCGTTCGAACAAGCGTTCTTTAAGTTCAATGTCGGGATGCTCTCTGCATGCAGCAAGTAAAGATCCAAATATAAATGCATCAGGCTCAAAAGGCATCGCTAGAACAAGTCTTAAAGCTTCGTCCAAGTTATGACACCTAGACAGAATACTAACAAGACACCCATAATGCTCTGCTTGTGCTACTATTTTGTGATTAGAAACCATATCAATGAAAAGCTCTAAACCTTCTGTCACAAGTCCAGCATGACTGCATGCAGAAATAATACTAGTAAAGGTTATTTCATCAGGTTTTATACATTCCTCTTTTAGACGTCTAAAGAGTGAAAGAGCTTCCACTGCTTGACCATGTAGTGCATAGCCAGAGATCATTGCATTATAGATGGGCAACTCCTTTTTCAGTATCATATCAAAAATCCTCTTCGCTTGATTTATACTACCACATTTGGCATACATGTTCACCAAGGAGCATAAGACCGGTGTTGATAGTGAAAGTTCACGTCTTGTGATGTAACCATGAATTGCTCTTCCATGTCGCAGAGAGGCCATAGCTGTGCAAGCTGAAAGTAGCGGGCTAATACTCAAACTGTTGGGTTTAATGCCAGCTTCTTGCATTAATTGGAATGTAAGGAATGCTTCATCACCAAGACCATTCTGAGCGAGTCCAGATATGAGAGTGGTCCAAGTAACTAAATTAGGACAGACACCAAGAGACTGCATCTCCAAGAACATGTCTTTAGCCTTACTAACTTCACCTTTATTCAAGAGACCCAAAATCACAGAGTTCCAGGATATCAAATTTGGTGGCAGACCTTCTAACTGCATCTGATAAAACAATTTTAATGTTTCACCACTCCAACCCTGCTCTGCATAGGCAGCCAACAGAGTATTCCACATTATAAGATCTCTCTTTATAGCTAAGTCAAAAACTCGTCTTGCACATTCCAATTTCCCACATTTGGCATACGTATCTACTATGCTACTTGCAACAGCAACATCAGATTCAAGGTTGTTCCTAACACAAAAAGAATGTCCTTCCTTCCCTAGTTTCAAATTTCTCGAGTCAGCAGCAGCAGCCATTATTGAAGCAAGAGTCACAGAATCAAACCTCAAATTTTCCGATTGCATTACACGACATAAACCAAGTGCCCGATCAACCAGCCCATTATGCACATAACCAGAGACCAGCAAATTCCATGTCACTACATCTTTCTCCAACATTTCACTGAAAACCAGTTCAGCGTCCTCAACCAAACCAATCTTGGAATAAAAATTTATAAGCGAACTACCCAATATGTTGGTTAGTTCCAGTCCAGATAACACTGCTAGGGCGTGACCTTGTTTACCCTCATTGATCAGACTTAAATTAGCTGAAGCTGAAAGAAAACTTGATAGAGTTACTTGAGTAGGTTCAACACCTTCCACCCTCATGTCATAAAACGTTTCAACTGCTTCCTCATACAGTCCATTATGGGTAAAATTAACAATCATCGAATTCCAAGCTACTATATTCTTCTCAGGAATTTTATCAAACACCTTCTTTGCATCTCCACATACCCCACATTTACCGTACATATCCAGAAGACTACTAGCAACAAAGATACACCCACCCAGATCCATCTTGACTGCGTAGCCATGGATTGCTTTGCCAAACCCAATCCACTGCAGAGAGCCAGCAGCCTTCAAAGCAATTGGAATAACAAAATTGTCCAGGAATAGCCCATTTTCGTGCATCTCACAACAACACAATAAAGCTTCTTCGTTAAAGCCGATTCTACATTTTAATCCCATAATAGCAGCCCAAGAAAACTCGTTCTGTACCCGCAGCTTGCGAAACAAACGGTTGGCGATCTCTGACTCGTCGCATTTTGAATAGAAAATCACCAATTTGGTTTCGATGTACTCATTCTTTGCAATGAACTCACCATTCTTGAGAATTCGACCGTGGATTTGCTGACCCAACGAAAGAGCTCTCTCGTAAACGCAGCCCTGAAGAAGTTCTCCATATACGTCAGGTCCAATTGTGATACCCTGCAATTCAAAATTAGAAACTAGGTCCACAGCTGCTCGAAGGTCGCCTTCTTTGCATAGAGAAGATATCCGGTTGAGGTAAGATTTATACGAGATTTGAAAGTTCCCAGCACTCTCATTTAACTTCGCAGCATGGGTGGGCGAGTTCTGGAGTTTTCTGGTACTGTAGAGAGTAGCAAGCGGATAAGTGGGAGTGACAAAAGGAAGAGAAGCCATACATGGAGAAGATGAAAAGGAAGATTGAGCAAAGCAGCAAAACCTAACAGCTTCTGATTGGGTAGCACTATCGCCCAGCCTCGTCTAAATCATTTCAATAAAAATAACAAAAGTTCGTAATCTACGAGTATCTCTTATGCACAATGACTATGTTTAATTTGTATTTCAATTAGATTTAACTTAAAAATAACAAATTGAGCAGCAATAATACATGTTATACAATTGAACAAAATCGAACTTCTGACTTAGCTTTGAGCAATGACGCTCGAGAGGCCCAATCGAAGCCGCCCATTGGGCTTTTCCCAGTTAAGGGCGTTTTGAAATCATGTGTAGTTTTATAGGCTACTGGCTTCGCTTAATCCTTGGATTCCGCCGATGTGGGACAAGTGCTGGAATCACTTTACAAAGCCGAATCAAGTTCCGCTCCATGGATCCATTTTTATTAATTTATGTAAATAAACAAATAAAAATGTACAGAGATAAAATGTTCCTTTCTGGAATCAAATCACTGTAACCTGTCGCTTCCCTTCAACATTCAAACCTTTTTTGTTTTTGTTTTTTTTTAAAATAAATCCAACTTTATCACCGTCACGTCTTAAAACTATTTTCAACGACACTTGAGAACAACTTAAGATTATCTTCAACAGTTCTTTAGTGTTTACTTGAACAATATTTATTCCTTTCCTTTTTTAATTTTTATTTGAAACCTTAAAACTAATAACATATATTATTGCTGCTTTGAGATTTTTTATAAATTAAAAGCATGGAGACTAAATTATTTTAAATTTAAAACAACACAAATAATAATAATAGTAAATAAAATTAAAAAATGTATAGCTTTTTAAAAAAGAAAAAAAAAGAAAACATGTGTGGTTTGTAGATTCTGTTTGAAGAGTGTCGTTGAAAATTCCAAACTTCATTAACACTCAACCTGTGACTCGTATTCTCTGATTCTCCCACTCTTCTCCACCTTCTTCTTCAAGCTTTTTATTTTTATTTCTCATCGCACATGATGTGCCTCTTTCACTTTCTTTTTTATATATATATATATATATATATTTATTTATGGGTTAAAAACTATGAACCAAATGGGGATATGATATTGTCGGTAGCTTTATTTTTTAGTTTTCTAATAAATTTCATAAGAATGAGAACCGTGTCTATTACTTATAAATTTACGATCTTTATCTTAATTCGTGGACTTGGGTTTAATAGGAAGAGAATTATTTGGTTGGTATATTATAACATAATGGTTATATTTGCATCCATGTCTTGCCTTTTCCTCAAACTTCTGGGTTCCTTCTTTTTATGGAAATAAAGTTGCACAATTTTTATATCACACAAACTCCCACTCTGTGCATTAAATTATTTGTACAATCCATGGAATTTCTTTTGGGGTAGGGCCATGGCCACCAAACACGACTTTTAAAAAATAAAAAATAAAAAATAAAAAAAGATTATGAAATAAAGTCAAAAAAGTATTGTGTACTAAATTAAGAAGGGAATAAAAATGTTAGAGAGCATCTGGAATATTTAGTTGTTATCATCTCACAAAAAAAAAAAAAAAAAAAAAAAAAAAAAA
>NW_019268519.1:2829458-2833839 GCF_002738365.1 Cucurbita moschata | reverse complement strand
AAAAAAAAAAAAAAAAAAAAAAAAAAAAAAAAAAAAAAAAAAAAAAAAAACTTAATAAGAGAATTTGGAGACAAAATTAATCTTTCCAAAAAGAAGAGGGAATATTCCTGGGTGTGGGCGCCAGACAAAAAGGATATTCAAACCGAATATTGCGACACGTGTCACGAGGAGAATCTCTTTATTTTTAATTTTATTCCCTTTTCTTTCTCCAATACGGTACACCCCCCATAAAGTCCTTGCTTGGAAGGAGCTTCTACCACAAGCTTCCTCATTCGCCTATCAACTCAAATAAATAAATTATAAACTTTAGAAATCTCTTTTAACATATTCAATTTTTTCTTTAACAAATAAGCTTGTTAATGAACCATATACAAGTAATTGAAAAATGTAAAGATTCAATTGAACAGCCATTTTTACCTTGAAAAAAGATTGAATGAGAAATAAATGAACTAAATATTGTGAATAAAATACAATATATTTATATTGGAAGGATAAAAAAAAACAAAAAGTGAAAAAGTGAATTCTGGTTTGTTCCACCCAGATCCAAACAGCCATGCAAATATGGTTCAGAAACCCAGAAAGATAAAAGGTTGGTCTAAATTTTAGTGAGAATCTTATTACCTTCATTAAAGTGGGATAGCAGACCAAGATTCCCCTCCTTTAATTAATTCCAGTTATTTTTATTTTTATTTATTCATAAATTAATCACATCATTTTACATAAAAGCAAGAAAGCAAAAAAAAAAAAAAAAAGAAGAAGAAAAAGAGAGATGACTAAATTTAAAAGAAAAGAAAAGAAAAGAAGAATCGTCTTTCTTTTTTATGAAATTAATTAAATAAAATAAAATAAAATTAATGTGGGCTTAGAAAACCCAGAGTGAGTGAGGGTCCCAGATTGGATTGTAATGCTAGAATTGGGTGGGTGACGTTGGCTTTTGTTGTTTACAGGAAATGAGCTACGTACCATTACTCCTCTTCATCCTCTTCCTTTTTCTAAAAAAAGGCCCTGCTTTAATTTATTCCCTTCCAGAATCCACCCATTATAACACAACACCCCATTTTCTCTCATTCATTCATTCATTCATTCAAACGCCAAATTGGTATCATCGGAGGAGTTGAGTTAATTAGTTTATGGCGTCTACTCAGCTCAGCTTGGAATGTCAAGTTCAAAGCTATTCCATGCTGCTTCAATATTCTTTTGGAGACCAACACCAAGTGGCGCCTAATTCCCATGACTTCTATTATAAGCTTCAGGAATTCGTTTCTCGCCTTGAACAAGAGCGCCTTAAAATTGATGTCTTCAAACGGGAGCTTCCCCTTTGTATGCAGCTTTTGACCAACGGTACTATCTATATCTAAATCTTCCACTTTCTTTGTATTTGTAGTTTGCTAAATTTGGTATGTTTGTAGCTGTGGAGACGTCCAGGAGACAGCTGCAGGCCTGCAAGGCAATGGAGGCGCCGCCATCCAAGCCGGTTTTGGAAGAATTCATGCCGCTCAAAAACTCCACAACCGTGGATGATGAAAAGCCGCCCGCAATATTGTCGGATAAGGCAAATTGGATGACGTCACTTCAGCTTTGGAGTCAAGCAAATAAGGAATATACTGATCCACCTCATTCCCATAATAATAATGATAATTCAGACACTCCTAAACAAAGAGTTAGTAATGGAGCTTTTGTTCCGTTCGATAAAGATCGAAACTTGGAGCCGGGTTTGGGTGTTGGCGGAAGCGGCGTGAATGGGGTGGCGGCGGAAATGGAGTTACTGGAGAAAGGTGAGAAGGAGGAGAAGAAGAATCATTGTGGTGATACTAATAATAGCGTTGATGGTGGGATAGTAACGGCGACGGAGGACAGGACTGAACGTGGAGCAGGGGAGGTGGGATTGGCTCCGACAATGAGTTCAACTACGACTCAGACACACCGGAAGGCTAGACGATGCTGGTCGCCGGACTTGCACCGGAGATTCGTCAATGCTCTTCAAATGCTTGGTGGCTCTCAAGGTATACATCGACTAATTTAGTGGCATGAAAGACATGAATTTATAAGTGAGAAATATTGTCTCCATTAACAATGAAGTTTTGCGGGGAAGCTTAAAACAAAGTTACTGCAGATTATGTTTAAAGTGGACAATATCATACTATTGCGTGGAGAGTCGGGATTACTAACCAAATTAATAACATCTTATAATTTTTATTAAATTTAAAACAGTTGCGACACCAAAGCAGATCAGAGAGTTGATGAAAGTAGACGGTTTGACGAACGATGAAGTAAAAAGCCATCTCCAGGTCAGCTTTTTATCCCCGCAATTTATATTACCCATCTTTAATTTGCGTTAATTTTGTCGTATACTCTCAGAAATACCGGCTCCACACAGTGAGACGCCCCGGTTTGGCCCCACAAGCATCTGGGTCGCCAGCGGCTCAGCTCGTAGTACTCGGTCTAGGCGGGCTATGGGTCCCACCAGAGTATGCGAGGTCACCCACCCTGTACGGCCCACCCGCCACGTCACATCCGCCTTCCCACCTCTACACCCCGGCTTCAGTGCCGCAAGAATATTATACGAGAACGATAGCGCCGCCGCATCTGCAGCAACATCATCATCAGGTGCATTTATACAAGGGGGAGCCCACGAAGGCGGCCCAAATCTCGCCGGCTTCGGAGGTGAGGGACACGGCGGAGCGGTCGGAGAGCTTGGAGGAGGAGAAATCGGAGGGCGGTCAAAATGGCGAGAACAGAAGAATTATAGGGAGAGGATCGTGGGGGCGGAGATTGGAGGGTGAAGAGAGTAATAGAAGTGAAGTTAGTCTGAAATTCTGAAGAGTTAAATAATATAATAATAGCGTAATTTGCGTATAATTAAAATCACATAAATTTTTTGGTTAGTTGGTTGGTTTGCTTTTTTTTAAAATTTTTTTTTTTTAAACGGATGTTTAGTTAGCCGATGCCTCCTTGAATTAAGGAGAAATAAAGCAAAAATGTTTGGTGGATATGTAATTAATTATTATTTTAGCATTTTATAATGTTTCTGTCTCAATTGGAGCTCCTTTAAGCGATCATTTCTAGAACTTAATATGATTTAATGTGAACAAATAAAATAATAATACATAAACCCAGTACCCATCTCATGTTTCCAACTACTTGTTTCAAAACATTGAAGCTTCATTGGATTTGTAAACTATAGGTTTCATGGACAAATTTGAGTAATGTGTCTGTATTTTGGATCTAGGATGAAGCCCATATTTTTATAGAGGGCCCATTACCATTAAAGAGTGGGCCAACATTGGGCCCCAGCCCATATAAAACCTAATTAGACCCCTGTAACAACTTTATCCTGTTAAGAAGGGCTCTACCATCGTCTCCATAGTCAAACTACTAATGAACTTTTTTTTGAAAAGCAAAAAGAAAAAAATAAAAAATAAGTGAATGAATGATGAGGAAATTGATTTGTTTCCATTTCATGCCAAAAAGAAAAAGAAAAAGTTTGGTGATTGGTATAACATCAAACAACCACAGTTGTATATTTATTAATTTTATTTTTGTCTTTTAAATCATTTTCATACATGAAATGTGATATATATTTAATTTGATTATAAATGTAATATCTAAATTATTTTAAATAAGAGTTTTAGATAATATAAATAAGATATAAGATTTAACAGAGTTTAAGGGACCAAAGTCTAATTTCGGAAAACTAAAAGGATCAAAACCAAAATTAAGCTTGAAGCTTTGAAAGTAAATATACAAGAATTGCATTTCTTTAAATTCAGTAAGTCTGGGGGTTGCGCCGCCTCCACCGCCGCCAAGCGCTTGGCAGCCGCCACATTGTCTTGGTCCAACTGCCTCTTCTCACTCTGTAAATTGGAATTTCCTTCACAACCCACCATCCAAATCCGCAGGACAAACCTGAAACCTTGTGGAAAAGAACTAAACTTAGGCCTAGATCAGATACACTCCTAGCTTCACAGAGCCCCATTAGTACACATCCGGCCGCCGCCGCCACCAAGACTGCAGAACGGCATTAGGATATTACAAGAATGTCCCCCCGATGTTCTTTATTTCAGTTTGTTTAATGAAATTCCGCAGAACACATGATTAAGCTTGGGGCTGAGTTCCTTGGCAGAATTCATTGCTTCCCTTTTGTCAAAAAAAGAAATGAATCAGTGTAAAGAACGACAGAATTTTGATTAGTTTAATAAAAAAGGTGGGGTGTAGCAGTTAGCGCACGCTAGCTTTCTCTTTTGGAGCTAATAAACAGAACCCTTTTCTTGTTTGTTTAAACTAATAAGCAGAAGCTTTTTCCTTTCTTAAAGGCAGTGCCCATATGCTCATTCGCCAACAGGCCTCTGCTTCTGCTTCCTCAACACAAAGCCCCCCCCCC
>NW_019268519.1:2798453-2826324 GCF_002738365.1 Cucurbita moschata | reverse complement strand
CCCCCCCCCAAGGTTTTTCTATGTTTCTTCTTTCCCCTTTCCCTTTCTCTATTCTCTTTTATTATTCTTAATTAATACGGCGCCGTTCCCCATACATTATAACTCCATTCCCCACGTTCTCATTCTATTCCTCCAGCTTCAGTTCCCCTTTTTCCTTAACCCCATTTCTTCTAACTTCTTAAGCTAACATACTAACTTAAACGAGCTCTTGTTGGTTCCCTATTCACTGTATTATTTATTGAAACAATTCTGTTAGTTTTGCACTGTTGATGCATGTAAGAACTGCATAATATTTGAATTTTGTATTCAAGATGTCATTAAAGCGTGTGAAATCTTCGGGCATGTTGAGGTGCTTCCGTGTTTGATTTACTTTTTGCCCTATTTTTAACTGATATTTCAAGGAATAAACTAATTGAGTATAATGAATGAGAGGCAAAGAAGAGAAAGTAATAAAAAAGGGATGAAGAAAAGGAAAGTAGGAGATGGGGTTTAGAGATAGTGCAATAAATAGGTGAAAGTTTGGAGCTTTAGCAGAGTGGGTGTCTGGTTTGGTGCAAACTGAACAGGAAAACTGGTGTTGGTTTGTTTCTCCACCACTGGAATTGCCATTATTCTCGTTTCCTTGCTTTTGGCAGCGTTTCAACAGTTGGGTTTCTCGGAAAAATCAAATCAAATCAAAGGTTGGGCATTAATACCAACACATCCTGCAAGATCTTTTATAAAGAAGATAAGAAAAAGAAGAGAAAAAGTTGTTGTCTCTTTTAGTCTTCAGTTTTTGGTTTGGTTTTCCCTCTGCAACCTCCAACCAAAAACCATCTTCTTCTTCTTCCTCTTCTTTTTTTTTCTCTCTGCAGTCAAACACAGAAAGCATGATTTCAGTTTGGTTTGATTATCTTTATAATTAGTCGTTTTTAGGTGTAATTAATACATATGAGGATGCAGGTGGAGAAAGGAGTGTGAGTCTATGGCTGACCAAATGGCGTAGTCCTCAAGGTTCGTTCTAAACTCTCTTATGCCTTAAATCTTATAGGAAAGCAATTGGTATTAAGTTGGGAGTAATTGATTTTGGGTATGAATATGTACGAATATGGGAGATTATGGCATGGGAATTGAGTGATGAATAAGGGTTGTGAGGTATGAGCTTTTGGTCTGAAGCAGATGGTGTGTCATATGAACTTTATCCACCACACGTGATGGGCGATGTGAGAGAGAGAGAGAGAGAGAGAGAGAGAGTTGGTGAAGTGAAGGCAGTGAGTGAGGAGAATTTGTACACAATTTGGGCATACTATGTCTTTTCAAAATCCTTCACTTTTGGCTGTGTGTTTTTTTGTTTTTGTTTTGTTTTTTCACTTTAGTTTATGCTTTTTGACATAGAGATGTCAATAACATTCTCTGTAATGTCTCTCATCTCTGTACCCTCCACTACTTCCTTCTTCTCCTCATCACTTTTTTCAAAACATTTTGCATTTTGCATTTTGGGTTTTTTTATTGTGAATATATCTGTATGGGCATTGACTTTCTTTTGTGCCACTCAAAACACCCCTCTAACTAATTATTTGTTGTTGTTTTTTTTTTTTTTGAAATAGGAAAGAAAATTAGAAGATTGTATCTTCTTTTAACTTTAATTTTGGTTTGATCAACTTCTATTAACTTGTGGTGTACTTAAAAAAAACTATATCTTACTGAAAATACTCAATTAATTTTTGTCCTGAATTTGAACCATTAACTTGTTAGATGTTGAACTATAACTATGATGACAAAACACTTAATTAGATGGAGAACACATTGAGTTGAAACCTATTTGTGAGATCCTACATCGGTTGGAGAGGGAAATGAACACATTGGTTGCAGAGGGGAATGAAGCATTCCTACAAGGATGTGGAAACCTCTTCTAAACATATGTGTTCTAATATCTGTGAAGCTGACGACGATATGTAACGGGTCAAAGTGGACAATATGTGTGATTGATGGGTTTGAGCTGTTACAAATGGTATCAGAGCTAGACACCAAGCGGTATGCTAGCGAGAACACTGGGTCCCAAAGGGAGGTGAATTGTGAGATCTCACATCGGTTGGAGAAGGGAACGAAGCATTCCTATAAGGGTGTGGAGACCTCTCCTTAACATTTACGTTTTAAAAATTATGAGGTTGACGACAATACATAACAAGTCAAAGCGGACAATATCTGTTAACAGTGAGTTTAGACAGTTACACTATTGTTTCCATTCCAGCTGGTTTTTTAGATCTTTCATTACAATATGATATTGTCTATGATAATACAATGTCTACCTTGGTTGGTAAGAGTTCACTTCTTAATGTCCTTATTTTGTATTTATGATAATACAATGTCTACCTTGAACCCAAATTTGCATGATTGTACTTGTGCATTCAAATGTCTTCACATCAATAAAGGGGCTGGCTGTGTTTCTCTCTTCAATAATCTTTTAATAAATGGAGACAGGGTCACATAACCAATGAGGTGAAAAGTTAAATAAGAGGGGGGGGGGAGGGGGGGATTGAAAGATGAATCTTCCCAAAATCCAGAATTGTGGTACTTGAGCAGTGAGTTGTGGTTCTCACACAGTTTGGGTGTCGTATTGTGTTGGTCAATGAATCTTGGTCTGATCCGTAGCCATCGAATAAATATGAAGTGGGAAAAGTAAAAATCGAATACCGACAGATCGAATTATCTCCTTCTCAGTCCTCTCTTTTCATTTTTCTCTTTTGACATTTTTCTTTCACCAACACCACAACCTGCATCTTCATGCCCTGTTCAACACATTCTAAATGTCAAAACACACAATCTTACTACCAAACCCACTGCTCTTCCTCTAACCATTACTCAGGAAATTGTTTTGAATAATAGCTTAATCACCTTTGAATGTTCTTCTTCTTCTTCTTCTTCATGTCTCTCTTATGATGATGCCATGAGTGTACTAAAACCGGATGCTTCTTCCAGCTGCTACAGTTCCTGGGAGAAATTAGTGAGAGAGAGAGAGAGAAAAAAAAGTTACAAGCTTTCACTGGGTGGGGGGTGGGGAAGAAATTTGACGTGTGGCTGCTATAACAGAGGGTATTAATGGTGTCTGGTTTGTAAAGAACAGTGAAACAATGAGAAGAGACTGAAATTCTGCTGAGGGGAATTAAGTATGGGGGGGGGTGTTAATTTGGTGCATCTGATTTTCCACCCTTACTTTGTTATGTGTTGTCTTAATACCTGTCTGCTTTTGACACTGTGGGTGGGCTTTGGGATGAGTTAAAGCTCCTTTTTGTTCGCTGAAAAGAGTTTGTATTCTTTCCCCATCTTACAACTTTGTCCTCTTCTTCCTGCAAAAACCACTGGGAATAAATAGCATTCCCTCACACGTTGTCCATTAGGACCACTCCCTTAATCAACCCTTTTCCTTTTCTTTTTCATTTTTTTATGCTTCTAACATTCATTTTTTCATACCATTTATGGGAGAAAATTTAGTTGTCTGAAAGAAGTGAGGTTTGTGTAAGTTGGGGTCAAATATTATGTTTGACCCACATGATCTCATTAACATCCGACAACCAGTCACTTCACTTCGATCCTATCATATTAAAGGCAACAATAATACATTAACCCCCCACCCATTGTTTTTTTAGTACAGAAACACATAATTTAACCAATCTAAATATGCTTTAGTTCATATGTGTTACTGTTTTCTGTAATTCTGAAAGAAATAGATTTGGTTAGCCAACTAACCAGGAGGATATGGTGCAAAGGCTCCAATTTCGAAGATGGGAAAGATGAAATGTGTTTAGCTTATTAGATTCCAATTCCACTGTATATATAGAGCTTGGGAGAATAAGTAGAGGACACTGTCGAGATATGATGCCATTACCTTCTTTTTCTCTCTTTCTCTGATAGTTTTTCCTTTTATCTTGCGCTTGCTAGCATGTTTGCTGCTTTTCTTTTAAACACCACACCTTGAGAACATGGAAGTTGCTTATTGCCACGGCACAAATTTTCTCCAAGTTTTCTTTTGTCGGCTTTCAAGTCGTTGAGTGTTGTGCTGAGTGACGAGTCTTTCTGTGTTAACAGAAGAAAAGAAAAATGCCCTACATGCATATGGAGCCAGAAGAGAAACATGTGATACCATCTTCTCAAATGGTGTTAAAATCCCTACATGCCTCAAAGGATGATGAAAAGACTAGTTTATGGAAAAGGAAAGGAAAAAGGAGAGCGAAAGGATTTACCATGGAAGAACTGAAACAAGAGGAGCTTGATCCAAATCTGGAGTTTCCCTCTTCTTCTTCCTGCAAAAGCTTAACATTTCCAAGAAGGCCAGACTTTGGCTCGCTGGGGACTAAATGCTTGGTTAAAGCCAACCACTTCCTAGCCAAAATACCTGAATCAGACATAAGCCATTATAATGTAAGATGGAAACAAGTCATAGTATTGATCAGAAGATTTCTTCAAAGAGGCAATAGAAATATGAAAGTTGAGTGTATTTTGTTGAGCTTGCAGGTTAAGATAACCCCAGAAGTTACTTCTCGTAAACTGAAGAAGAACATACTGACCGAGCTGGTCAAACATTATAGAAGCACAGAGCTGGGGATGCGACTGCCAGTTTACGATGGAGGAAGCAACCTGTACACGGCCGGATTGCTGCCTTTCACATCAAAAGAGTTCACTGTCATTTTGGCTGATGAGGAAGAGGGAGCAGCCACTCCCAGGCACTTTCTTTTCTTTTTCTTCACATATTCTGCTCTTTCTTTGTTGGTAAACTTTAGTTTAATACGGGGTAATCATATCAGGGAACGAGAATTTAAAGTGCAAATAAAGTTTGTAACTTTAGCTAGCATGCACCAGTTACGAGAATTATTTGCTGGTAAACAAGTTAAAAACCCTCAAGAAGCTTTGACCATCATTGACATCGTCTTGAGGGAGCTTCATGCTCAAAGGTTCGTATCTAATGGCACTTTTTTGGGCCTAGTTTGTTGGATTCATGTTCTGGCTGCATTTATGTTTTCAATACTGTGGTGAATTTCAATCTGGAATTATAGATATATATCAGTTGGGCGATTCTTTTGCTCTCCTTGCATTAAGAAACCTCAGCATGTTGGGGGTGGTTTGCAAGTTTGGCGTGGCTTCTATCAAAGCATCCGACCTACTCAAATGGGATTGTCACTAAATATTGGTGGGCATCGAAGTTTTCTTTTCCTAGGCTTCTACTTGGCTGTGTTTTGTCTGCCTGAATTGACTTTTCTTATGGTTTTCTTTTGGGAATTGCATCTCATATCCAGACATGTCATCCACTGCATTCATTGAAGCAATCCCTGTCATTGATTTTGTTGCTCAAATCTTAAACAAAGATGTGTATTCAAGACCACTATCTGATGCTGATCGTATCAAGGTACCATTATTCTTCTAGATACTTTTTGCTTCTCGAGCATGAAATTTGGGTTATAATATCAGAGTTTGAATGTTTCTGCTCTGAACTAGTATTGATGCTTTTTTTGTAAGATTAAAAAAGTGCTCAGAGGTGTAAAAGTTGAAGTTACACACAGAGGAAATGTGCGAAGGAAATACCGAATTTCAGGACTAACAACACAGCCTACAAGAGAGCTAATGTATATAAAAGCTTGGCCCTTTCCCTCTTATTCTGCATTTCAGATTGCCTTTCTCTCTTTGATGTTGTTTCAATTGAGTTGTTTTGCCGCAGCTTCCCTCTTGATGAGCAAATGAACATGAAATCTGTAGTTGAATACTTCCAAGAGGTGTATGGATATACCATTCAGTACACACATTTGCCTTGCCTTCAAGTAGGAAACCAGAAGAAGGTGAACTATCTACCCATGGAGGTCAGTTCTGCCAACTAACCATCAAGTTACCTTCAACGCTCGAATCTTTTGTCCGCAGAGAGTTTATGTGATGTTTTTCCTCAGGCATGTAAGATTCTTAAGGGGCAGAGATACACAAAAGGACTGAATGAAAAGCAAATAGCTTCCTTGTTGAAGGTTTCATGCCAAAGACCATCTGATCAAGAAATGGACATTTTACAGGTCCAGTTCATAATTTCTTTTCTTCTTTCAATCTACTAAATATATCATTGTATTGGACCATGCAAAGACATTAGTTGTGTGAATACTCAAAGAGAAAAAATAAAATAATCATTTGCTGCATTTCAGACTGTTCATCAGAATGCATACGAGGAAGATCCATATGCAAAAGAGTTCGGAATCAGCATCGACACCAAGCTTACATCGGTTGAAGCACGAGTCCTCCCATCTCCATGGGTACTTGGGAACTAAATTTATCAATACCACATCAGATTCAGCTTCACCTTTTAACATATTTCTCATTTTCATTTTTTTTTCCTCTAGCTAAAATTTCATGACACGGGAAAAGAAAGGGAACATCTGCCTCAAGTTGGTCAATGGAATATGATGAATAAGGTTGGTCACTTCCTAATGTTCGATGTGTTATTATGTATATCATAGAAGGATATTTTACTTTCTTCCCCCATTGCAGAAAGTAATAAATGGAAGTGTTGTAAGATATTGGGCTTGTATCAATTTCTCGCGCAACGTCCAAGAGAGCATAGCTTGTGGTTTCTGTCAACAGCTGGTCCAGATGTGCCAAGTCTCCGGCATGGTAAACAGTTGCCTGTTCTTGAGTATGTTCAATAAATTGAGAATTGCCAGCATTCTCAATTATCTTGCTTTAATATAATTTTGCTGATCTTTCTATCAGGAATTTAACCCAGATCCTGCAATTCCTATATACTCCGCAAGACCAGATCAAGTGAAAAAGGCCTTAAAATATGTATGTAATGCAGTTTATACCAAACATGAAGGAATGGAGTTAGAGTTACTGATAGCCATTCTTCCGGACAACAACGGCTCTTTATATGGTATCAGTTTTCACTTGTGATATATCGATACGAAAACTTATAACTGTGAAATAATTTAGATCATCTAATCCTTGTCCAAGACCTATGAGTGCCTTCAAGTCAACATCCTCATGTATAAGAAGCTATTGCTGTTAAAAATATATTGTAGGATAGCTAACTGTCAGTGTGTAAAAAGAAAAGGTCTGGATCATCTGAAACATCCAACATTACCTGAATGACTTCAACCTGAAGATGCTGATATTTATAAAATTCCCAACATTTTTAACAAAGCAATATGACCTTCTATTTTATCTAAGAGCAGTAAAATTTTCATTCAGGTGATCTTAAAAGGATCTGTGAAACAGAGTTGGGATTGATATCGCAGTGTTGTCTAACAAAGCATGTTTTCAAGAAGAGCAGACAGTATTTGGCGAATGTGTCACTTAAGATCAACGTCAAGGTCTCTACTCAATAGTTTACCTCGCAATTCTACCATACATAATCACCAATCTTATCTAATATTGGATTGATTTTTGTGTTCTATAAAGATGGGTGGAAGAAACACTGTTCTGTTAGATGCTTTGCGGTCAAGAATTCCACTAGTCAGTGACATACCAACAATAATCTTTGGAGCTGATGTCACCCATCCAGAATCTGGAGAGAATTCTCTTCCATCGATAGCTGCCGTAAGCTTTTCCAAAATGTTCAATTACTTAAATTCCTTCACACGTTTTCATGATTGAGCCACTCTGACATGTGCCATACAGGTTGTGGCTTCCCAAGATTGGCCAGAAGTTACAAAATATGCTGGATTGGTATGTGCTCAGCCTCACCGAGAAGAACTGATTCAAGATTTATTCAAAACATGGAAAGATCCTCATCGCGGCACAGTTGCCGGGGGTATGATAAGGTGCGTAATCGAGAGTGTACAATTGAATGGAAATGAAATAGCTTAATCCTAGCTGCCTGTTGGGGGCTAACGAAGTTAGTTCTTTTGCAGGGAGCTCTTGCTTTCATTTAAGAAGGCCACTGGACAAAAACCATTAAGGATAATATTCTATAGGTAATATGGGGGTTAAACAATCACGTGAGAGACTTCACTTGGAGTAAAATTGGGGCATGTGAAGCAGCTGCATTATGATTTATATATGTACCATTTTATGCTTGTAGGGATGGTGTCAGTGAGGGTCAGTTCTACCAAGTTCTACTGCACGAACTTGATGCCATACGCAAGGTCTGTTATAAAGCTTACATTCACTTGCTTTCTATGCTGTTGTCCCAAGAAAGCAAGGTGGACATATTTTAATTCAAATTTTGGCCACTCTATAGGCTTGTGCTTCACTAGAACCCAGTTACCAACCTCCAGTAACTTTTATCATTGTCCAAAAGCGACATCATACCAGACTTTTCACATCCAATCACAGTGATAGGAGCAGCACTGACAAGAGTGGTAATATTTTACCAGGTAATACATTTGCAAGCAAGATATAGCAGAACGCCTTCAAATTTTGTCCTACAGAAAGGGACTTCTCTTAACTTTTTGTTTTAGAATTTTCAACATATGTCCTTAATTTGTAGGTACCGTCGTGGATTCAAAGATATGTCATCCGACTGAGTTCGACTTTTATCTATGCAGTCACGCAGGAATCCAGGTATGGTGTAAGAGAACAATCATAATGGACAAAACGTAACACTCAAAATATTAGAAATGGGATATTGAAGCTCAAAACTTGCACTAACAGCAAAAGGATAAATTTATATTTGGGTTTTCTTGTTTTCAGGGAACAAGTCGTCCCGCTCATTATCATGTTCTTTGGGATGAGAATAATTTCAGTGCTGATGACATTCAATCTCTGACTAATAACCTCTGTTACACGTAAGGATCCTCAAATTATCTTCACAAAATTTCCCAATACAGCTTTTTTTCTACTATTTGTTTAAACTATAAACCATTAACTTTCCTACAGATATGCTCGGTGCACAAGATCAGTCTCAGTAGGTAATTCCTTGACAATACCATCTGTTCCAATTTTTCCAGTTTCTGGTAGATTTTGGTATAATTAAGCTAGAATGGTAGTCTAAGAAAACGTTGTCATACCCATCTTGATTGTTTACTTCTATGTTACTTTACTTGAATTTAAAGACACAAAACGGGGATTGCAGAATCAAGTACTTACAATGACATTTATGGTGTGATGCAGTGCCTCCAGCATACTACGCTCATTTAGCGGCGTATAGAGCTCGATTCTACGTGGAACCCGACGCCCAGGAGAATGCGAAAAGGTGCTGCACTCGAACCACAAATGGGTCCAGCGTCCGGCCTTTGCCTGCACTGAAAGAGAGAGTGAAAAATGTGATGTTCTATTGTTGACACGAGTAAAAACCAAGAATGAGAGAAATCGGAAAGCGATTTGTTCACAATCACACTATATACGAAAATATATATATCTATGTATTATGAAATTTCTGAGCAATGAAAAATTTTGACCAAGTTTACCGATTTTGAATTCGCCTCTCTTCGACTTTCGCGGTTGATTTGATGGGGATCGTTGACTCCTTCTCCTTCCGTTGAAAATTTTCAAGCATTGCCGCCCTAACGCCTTGACCCTGAATTTGATTGGGACTTGCAGGGCCTCCAGCCCCAAACAAGTCGTAATGAACAGCAATTTCAAATTTAACCCCATTATTTATTTATTTATTTATTTATTTTGAAAAGTATCGAAACAAAATTGATATTTTGAAGGGAAAAAAAAAACACTAATTATAAAATTTATATTTAAAAAAAGGATCACTTAAATTGTTAGGCAATAAAGGTAATCAAATTTTGTTTAATAATATGTATTTTTATCTAATTATTATCATAATGATTATTATTCTCGTGTGCAATCTTTGACTTTTCAGCTTAAAAGTAGATATCTTTAGTGGTTATGTTCTTCTTTTGACTTAATGTACATGTACAGAGATTTATTAAGCAATTTTATAATATACTAATTATTATTTTATTTGAGGGTACAATAATTTGAGTAGATAAGTAGGCAGAAGAAAAAATATAATAAATAAAATTATTATATATCAAGAGTATCACCTTGATTTCTCTTACCATATGGTAAGATATGCTATAAAGTATGTCTATATTGTGATTATTCAACAACTTTATTTGATTATATGAAATTTCAAATTAATTTAATTATTCATGGCGCCTACTTTTCTATACCAAATTGAAATAAATATTTAAGTAATATTTTAGTATAGGATAAGATTAACACTTTTTTTTAAGTATTAATGTCTTTTCAACTTAAAACATGATACTGAATTAAGACATAAGTAAAGTGTGTTTGAAATTTGAATAAAGAACGGGAATAATTTAAACTGAAAAGGCGGGAAGACGGTGAAGGAAGGTGGCTATATTTATTTAAAAAAAGTAGACCCGATGATTAAAATTAATAATAATATAAGAAAATCTTGATTATGGATTTCACCCACGTAATTTATGACATCCAAAGGTGTGATTTGGTGAAAAGTTGAATCACGGTTGTTTTGATTAAACAAAATTAAAATTGGCACTAAAGGGTCTTTACTTTTAAATATTTAAATTTAGTGAATTAGTGGTGAATAAATTTATATTTATAAAATATAGAAATTAAATTTAGAAGTTTGGGAGGTAAAATGTAATTTAATTATAAATATGTGTGTAAGATAAGATTGGCAGAAGGACGGACCAGAGGCTGTTTCCCTAGTCTAGTCCGCAGAGGATCCTATCCGAAATGATGGGCCGGAGACTACGACAGGTCTCTCTCACGGAAGATTGACCCACGAGGGACGGACCAGGTAAAAAATTATGAATAAATATTAATTAAAAGGATTTAAAAGAAAAAGAAGGGTGAGGTGGAAAAAATAATAATAAAAAAGAAAGGAGGAGGGGTAATATCGCTGTCCACGTGGGAGATAAGTGAGACGTGAATGTGGCGGTCGATGCAGAGGTAAAGGTGGTCCCCTGGGAAATATTTTTGAATGTGGGCCATGGGATTTTCCGACTTAGTCAGCACGCAGAACGGGATCACGTGAAATTAGGGAATGGTAGGCCACATATCGGGTCTACTGGGTCCGGATTCTTCCGGATTGACCCGCTTTTTCATCGGCTTAATTTCCTCGACTTGCGGAAGCTTGTTTCCTTAGCCATCTCCAGTTTCAATTTTGTTAAATTTCATTGAAAGAAAAAGAAAAAAAAGAATAAAATTGTGATTGAGAGAAAGAATGATGAGGAGAGGGAGTGGTTGTGGAAGTTTGAAGAAGAAAAAGGAGTAATTTAGTGTACCAAAAAAAACAAAGAAAACGCCCTTCTTTTAGACATTTATTTGATCAAACACTTTGGAGGGGCCCAAATTATACTGCACAACAGCACAAGTTGAGTCAGTAAAGGGACGGCCCATGGACAGGCCAGCTGAGGTGATGCCACAGTTCGCACAGCACGCCCTAGCTGTTGCTGCATCTGCCTTACACCTGCACCCTCACCCACACACACTCTCTCTCTCTCTCTCTCTCTCTCTCTCACGTGACTCATAATCCCTTTAACCATAACCGTAAATTACTGAAGTAATGGGACCCGCAAAATTACAGGGAATGTATATATATTAAGCTAATTAATATCAATTTTTTAAGGAAACAAACGGTACGAAATTCAAACTTTAAAATGAATTATATATAAAAATAAAAGGTAAATGTATGTAATTGTTAAATTTAAAAAGTTATTTAGAGAGATAAAAGAGAAAAGGAGTAGGACCAACTATTATTATGGAAAAATGGAAAGAGAAAGGGTGGAACCCACCACCATGATTATTAAAAGAAAAAAAAAATGAAGAGAAAAATAATAGAGGGTACCGAATTTGAGTAAGGGAGCATAGGTAGGTTTAGCGGCGGGCTTGTTACTTAAAATTTTAAACTCACGGCTCAAACAGCTTTAAAGAAAGTTATAAATTATTTTGATTCAGCCAACCAGCCAGGTAGTGGGGGTCCCGTTTTGGCGACGTTGGGCGAGTCCGTTTCTTCCTTTAGTGTCGGGCAATCCCACATGCCACCCTATTCCAATCACCCCCTCCTGGGTCTCCTTTCCCCAAAACACAACCCCACAACTCTGTTTCTTTCTTTTTCCTGTTTTTTGCATTTTCGTCCTCCTCCATCTCTTCTCTTTTCCATTGCCCCTCTCCCTTTTCTTTTATTCCATTTTCATCCCCTGTATTTCCTATTTTTTTCAACCAAACCTCTTCCATTTCTGCCATAAATTACTAATTACCAGCTCTTAATTTCACAACACGTTAACTGTGAGTTGAATTTTGGAAATATGATTATATTTATGTAATAAAGAAAACAAGATAATGGATTTGAAAGAATAATAAAAGAAGTGGGTGAAACGTACGGATAACATTCAACTTGTCCCTGTTAAAGGAACATATAAATAAGGCAGTAATTAGGGTAGGCCTCGCTGCTCCTAATACCAACCTTAACATATTTCATTTTATTTATTTTAAATAAATAAAAACGGAAGAGGCACTTCACATTAATTTTGAATTAATTCTTCATTAAATATTTATTTAATGGACCAGAAATTAAATGTAACATATGGAGGAATTGGTAAATGAACGGGGGATTAGGGATAGGCAAAAGGAGTAATTAGGGATTAATAATTAAAACCTTTTGATGGGTAAAGCTAAACCACACATTAAGAATTACAAGATTAGATCCAACGTCCATATCATTGACTCTTTATATTCAAATTTAATGCAGTCTGATGGATGGAACTACCATTTTTTTTTCTCTGTTTTTCTTTTTTGGGTTCGATTGGAATTAAAAAAGAAAAAAAAGAAAAAAAAAGAATTTTACATTATTATTAATTTTATTTTATACTGTTCCTCCGAATGGATGATTTGCAGTTGCATCCGGCGGCGGGGCGGCCTGCCAAGCCGAAGCCGCGATGAGAGGGCGGCTGTGCCACCCGAGCGTTAAACACCCTTCGTTTTCCTCCACGGAGAATCCCTCTGCGGAGAAGAGCGTTAGCAGCATACTGGCTTGTTTGAAGGCGTTGGATCCCAAATGGAGGGCTCTAAAACCGGCTTGTCGGAGCCGAAATCTCCACTTGACAAGCGGCTCATGGCGCTCCACTCGAGCTGGTCCTTCACAGCTCACCACGTTGCAAATCTCCCTCTGTAGATACATCTCCGCTAGAGCCTTCTCCGGCATCATACAGCAAGCTTCAAGCGAATCGAACATGGTGGAGTAGTAAAATAGCGCCTCTGTGAACCGATCCAAGAACCCGGTCTGGTTGTGGTCGGCTTCTTGCTCCACTACTGTAACGATCTTCGGGTTCAAACTCCGGATCCATCCCAGAACCATTTCCATGGCGGAGGAGGACCGGTTGTTGTTTCCCAGTAGCCGGTGGAGCTGCATAATAGAGTTCACCGCCACCGTCTCCTTTGGATTCACTTGAAGCATCCACGGCTTCACATCTTCCAGCCTCGACGCTGACACGCCGCGGAAGGCGAACCGAACGTTCACCGACCGGGCCAACTCGGCGAGCCGCAATCCGATTTCACGAAGCGAGTCACGGCCGTCAGAAGATGGTGGGCCAATGCCGGTTAAACGAAGAAGAGGAGGGCCGCCAGGGCGGAGAGCGAGGGCTTGGATTAATGCCGGCCATTGTAAGCCGTGCATTAGATTGAAATCGATGACGTGGACACAATCGTGACCGTCGAAGGCTTCTAAAATCGCTTGATTAGCGGTGAAATGCGCGAATTTAAGGTAAGGGCAAGCTTCGTAATAATGGTGATATAAAAGCTCGTTTTCGTAGCCGGTGGTGGTAATGGTTGTGTCATGCGGTGTAAACACGCGCCGAGTGAGCGCGTCGATGAAGTAACCAGCGACTTTTCCGATGCCGCAATCGGTGTTGATGCCAGAGAGCAAACTCTGCATTTCGACAATCAGAGAACCAGCCAATGGGAAATCACCACGGTGAATTGAATCGGCACACGTAACGAGCATGTGAACGAGCTTTATACCGGAATCCTCCTCCATAGCGGTCACGACGGTAAGTTGATTGTGAGATAAATTCTGGTGTTGCGCAGCAACACAAGGATCGGTCCAGGAGACATTTCCAGCCGTCTGATTAGAACCGGGAATAAGATCAGGGAAATCGAGGATATCGGACGGCAACGAGGTGGTTTGATTCAACTCGGAGAGAATGGAATCGACCCAAGACGCGATGTCGGAAGGATTGTAATGGACAGTCCCTGAGGCGAGTTGAGAGATCTCGGAGGAAGAGTTAACCATGGCGGATTCAAGGCGTTCGAGGCGTTGAGCGACGTGGTGAAGGTCGGAGGCGCGAACTTTATACCCTGCGCCGGCGAGGAGGCCATCGATGTCCTGGGGTTTGGTGACGGTGGAGGAGGAAGAGGAGGAGCTGCCGCTGCTGCTGGTACCAGAGGAGGCGGCGGAGTCGAAAGGGGCCATTAAATTGATTAACAAACAGAGAGAGAGAGACAGAGAGAGATGGATTGGTTGTTGAAGAAGAAGAAGGAATCACGAAAAGGGGATTTGGGATGTTAAGTTGACCATGGCCGTATAGAATTGAAACAATGGAGGTCTGTTAAATTAGGAGAGTGAGGGAGAGAGTGAAAAGCGATGGCTGAATGGGAGAGGACGAAAAGGATTTTAGAAACAGAGACACAGAGGCGGTGCATCTCAGAATTTAACAACAGTCGTGGGAAATTGGAAGTTCAAAAAATAACCAGTTTTTTACTTAACACGCTCATCAAAATCAATTTTATTTTTATTTCCAAAACTATTTTTGTAATAAAAAAAATTAAATCCCAGATTCAAACCTACCACACTTTCCATAAAATGTATGGAGCTGAAAATAACCAGCCATTCCAACGTGGATAAGAACTAAAATTATATCCATCTTTTTTAAAAAAATTATGCTCAAATTGGTCTCATCAGTTGGTAGATAAGTTAGCATAATTTATGTAATTTTATTGTGTGTCGTAAATCCATCTAAATATACGATTAAATACGGAATATCCGTTGAAAAGCGAGGAATAAATAATAATATACACAAAGTACTTTTGTTTGTAATAAAAAAATATATCGATTGTTTTGAAAAAGAAAAAAAAAAATCCCCCAAACAGAATCTCTATGCAACCGGCAGTTAGACACACGTGGATGGAAAAGAAAAACAATTTAAAACCATTAATATTTAAAATTGTTTAAATATTATTGTAGAAAAAAATAAAATATATATTGCATTGAATGTTTACGTTATTTAACGAAACTGTTATGAAATGAATGAAATTACAAATTACCAAATGCAGAGGTTTCAATAAATTTTCTTTTACAATGTTTGTACTAAAAAAGAAACAAAGAAGAGTATGTGTAGTAACAAATAGGATTAAAATAAAGAGAAAGCAATCGGTGTATAAAATTGTTGAGAAAAAAAATAAAAAATACACGCTGGATGTAAGTGACAGGTAGACATTGGTGACACAGCGCATTATTAAGGCGTAGTCATGGGGTGATTAATAATGTTTGAATAGAGTGGTCGCAGTCCACGTCATTTAGAGCAACACACAAGAGTGAGTATATTAATCGATTAACTACCATTATTAAGACAAAGATAGCGACACCCGCCCCACTAGCTTCATTTAATTAATCTAATAATTATTGGTATATAGTATGGCATAATAAAATTGAGGGGTATTTGTGTGAAACGTATAATGGAATGGCTCGGCTCGGCTTGG
The DNA here is from genome assembly GCF_002738365.1 of Cucurbita moschata. Classification (NCBI taxonomy): domain Eukaryota; kingdom Viridiplantae; phylum Streptophyta; class Magnoliopsida; order Cucurbitales; family Cucurbitaceae; genus Cucurbita; species Cucurbita moschata. Next base: position 2,810,679 of record NW_019268519.1, on the reverse strand, counting down.
CTTGGCTTGGAGTGAATGACCAATATGGAGGGGTCAAAGTGAATGGAACAGAGAGAGAGAGGTGGAAGTGAAGTGATAATACCGATGCTAAGAGATGAGTATAGGGTACACGCAAAATAAGAATGATTTGTATTTAAAATAATGTTTTTCTCATATCCCGATGCTGGAAAAATGGTTGTAATGTAAATTGGTGACCATAATTTTAATGAAAAATTGGAATAAATATTTAAATGGAAGAAGTGGTCAAAGAATAAAAGGGAGGGAGTGCATGGGAATTAGGGACGGTTGCATGCCATGCATAGTCCCCAAAAACAGCACGATTTTTCATTTTTTGACGACCTGCCTGTCACCCCACGTAGGATCAATGTTGATTTGGTAAACTGCTTACGTGGACGTAGTGTGTTATTTATATTATTTTGGATTTTATAATTGAAAAATAAAAAAATAAAAAGAAAAGAATGGGGTGAGATTTAAATGTGGAAGGTTGGAGGAAGGTTTTTGAGTGGGGGCATGTGCAGAGGGTTGAAATGGCACATGGGTGCTTCTGTCTAATCCATTGCCTCTGGTCCACAGGATCAAATATGCACACATCTTCTTCTTTCTCACTATCAGATCTAAAAACCCCAACTCTCTCTATTTATATATATTTTTTATTTTATTTAAAATTTATTACTAAATTTATAATTTAATCTAAAAAAAAAAGTTCAAAAATACCTTTAACATTATAATAATGTTAAAAAAATGATAATGTTTGAATTTGACGTCACAGTAAGGTCGCTTACATCTCCAAATTTATTGTTTTTTTTTATTGGATCAATATTAATAGTCGAATTTCAAATTCATTTGTAATAAACTTTTTAGATTTTTTTTTTAAAAAGTAAATAGTTAATATAGTATTCAAAAGCCCATGCGTTGAGGCCCAAATGAATTGGGCCAAGCCCGATTTGGTGAGCCAGACAATTATAGGGAAACATACTGCTCCAGCTCTTGAGAACCAAAATTTATCAAAACGTTGAGGAAAATAAAAGGTCAATATCCACCGTCATTATTATTATTAATTTTTTTAAAAAGTTAAAGAATATATTTAAATAGATACAAACGCTTTACGAATTAAAATAATAGTTACCATATCACTACATTTAATATTTACGTTCATATTTTTTGTTAATATCTTATAGACTAAAATATTTGACAATTCGATATTGGCTTAACCATAACATTTTTAACTTGAACAAATACGTTATCAAACAATTTAGTCTATATACCAATAAAACAATTTAGTCAAGTAATTTTCATTTCGACCTTCTAAACTCTAAGTTGGTTTATTAAAATAGTATATTTCAAATAAAAATCTAATGTAAATATCATACATATATATGTGTGTTTATTAAAAGAAATTAAAACAACATTTATTCTATGGATGCTTGAGAAAATGATACATAATTCTTTATTTTTTTAAATAAATACTTTGGATAAGAATATGATAGATAATTACAGCATCACAATTGATAAAAAAAAAAAAAAACCATCCATGATAGTCACGTGTGCGTGTGCTTGAATCTAAATCATTCATTCAGCCCCACGTGATGTTGACGTTGACGTTGATTTGATCTATTCCCATTCTCGAATTTTATGATTGGTCTATTCCTTTCATTTTTTACCTATGTCAAACATTACCTCCTATTTTTTACCAGGGAAATGTTTACCATCAACAAAATTGTTTTATTTTTATATTTAAATTCTATTTTATTCTTGATTTTTTTTAATTTTTTAATTATAAAATTATTTAGTCATGAACTCATTGATCATCGACAAGTTGGATTGATTAAGGTTGGTGCCTTCAACTAAAACTTACTCAACACATGCATTCATACAATTAAATGAAAATAAACACCATTTTTTTTTTTTTTTGTTACGTTATGATATATAATTTAATACTAACATATTATTATGTCAATAACAGATACGTTATCGAACTTGAACCAGACTCAATTGGTCAAAATATATACGATCGAGCTCCAAAAGAAAATATGTATATAAAAAGAAAGCGCACCACTACCGATTCGAAGCTAGCTAGTTATTATCGTCGGTTTAAGCCTATCGGCAAAACTTGCAGTAATGTTATACTCAACCTCTTTCTCTTTGTTGTTCATGCAGCAGGGGCAAAGTCATGATCTGCAACGATGCCTCCGCCGCCAATTACATCGGCGGCAGGTGGAGGAAGGGGCGGAGGCGCGGGTGGGTCGAGATAGTTCTTGCCGCCATTGTTACTATCTCCATGGTTGTTGCAACTGGAGTGGAAGAGCTTTGAAACGGGAGACATTTTGTGTAAGAAATGAGATGGGATGAGGTAAAAAGACACGAGCCAAAGTAAAGCAAAAAGACACGAGCCAAAGTAGTAAAGCAAAAAGACACGAGCCAAAGTAAAGCAAAAAGACACGAGCCAAAGTAAAGCAAAGCCGAGTTCATGACAATGGCAACCCAATCTTCATGCTTTATATAAGCAGGAGGGCGTTGGGATCCCAAACATATTATTATTATTATTATTATTATTCAAATGAGTAATTAAAAATAAATAATAATAATAAAAACCCACTATTTCAATTTTATTCCAACTTCGCACAAAATTGACCTTTATATAATTTGTTGTTTTTTTTAATAAAAAATTTAAGAATAATTTTTAAAATGGGTTTTCAAATTTATTTTGCTCGAGTTTTAATCTGCACTTAATTCTTAATTATTTATATGAATTAAAATTTTGGCAACATATAGGAATCTCCACATTATGACTACATTTAATCATATGTGATGTTAAGTAAATTTACTTAATTTATTGGTTTTTTTTTCTTTCTTTTTTTTGAGGGAGAATCCAATTTTATTTATAGAGATGGGTGTGTACATTATGAGAACACATTACTAAATAGGAATGTGGGCTTCAAAAAGATAGATGCTTAGATGCTCAACCAAAGTCACGTTCTAATTTTATAAGAATCTTCGCTACCATCTGAATGTGGCTTACAATCAATTTATTCTTACATAAATTCGATTAACCTAACTTAATTAGTACGATTTGGGTTGAGTTATTAACTTGTTTGAATTAAGTTGAGTTCAAATAAATAAAAATTATGAGATTAGCTAATTCATTAGTTTCAAATCAATCATATGAATTAAATAAACGACATACACACCTCAAACAATCCTATTTTATGTTTGAGTTGAAATGAAATAATTATTTAATAAAATTGTTTGAGTGGAAAAAATTTAAGATTCATCTTAACCACGGTTGGAGAAAAGTGGGTTGAATTTAATCACATGTTGTATTGTGTATGTGTAAGGATTATTTTGATGCTTATCCAATTCTCATTCTTCCTCTTCACTCACCTTATAGTGGGGGCACTCCAACGTCAAACCTCTTCACTACTCACCTCATGTGGTTCGGTATGGTTCGATACTTTCTAATGCTTTCTTGTTTTGTCTACATCGTAGCGTTTACTCTGGTCATGTTACAATCTTTAAAAATTCTAATCTCAACATTCTTTTATAATATTTGTCCACTTGCATCTTATATATATACGAGATAGTTAAAACTTATTCGAAATCGAAGTAGATTAAAAATGTGAGATTTCATATCGGTTGGAGAGGAAAACGAAATAGTTGTTATAAAGGGTGTGAAAATGTCTTCCTAACAGCCCCGTTTTAAAACCTTGAGGGAAGCCCAAAAGTAAAAACTCAAATAATAAGAAAATTTTTTATATTCCAAAAATATTTAAAGTTTCATTTATCACCTAACTTTCAAATAATAAGAAAATTTAATAATAAGAAAATTTAATCAACTTATGGCTTATGATATTGTCCACTCTGATCCTAAGCTCATAGTAATAATAATAGAGATATATTTCTTTAGTCCACGAGCATCTTCTAAAGTAATTAAAAACAATTGCACACTAATTTGAAAGTAAAGCAAATTTAAAAGAATATTAAATGAAAATAAAAATTGGAACTTTCAGGTGATAAGTAGAAGAGTTGATCAAGTTTATAAAACATGCAAATACTTTGTGGAAATTGTTGTTTTGACTTTGAAAAGTGTTGGAAAAACACAGAAACACGTCCACGGAAGAGCTGAATCTGAATATCTCTTATTTTTGGTTCATAGAATGATGGCCCAGATTTGAACACGTAGATTGTTAATATGATTTGGCTGATTCTGCACCACAAAATTCTCACCAAAGACTAGCCATTCACTCGCCCCCTCGTCTTCAGCCTCCAAATAATCCCACCTCCCCAATGGCAGTTCGCCGGTTGTGGCTCAAATGGCCGCTCTTCAATTTTCCCTCCAAAACTCTCTTGCAGTCTCAACCCCATCACTCGGTTTCGGTTTCCGACCGCCCAATTCTGGCAGACTAATCACCCGAAGCAGAACAGTACCTTCTAAACCCCATACCCGAAATTCCAAGTGGGTCGTTCGATTAAGCTTGGTCGATCAAAACCCACCAAAATCGACGGTCGATGTGGACCAATTGGTGGATTTCTTATACGAAGATCTTCCCCATCTCTTCGATGAACAGGGGATTGATCGAACGGCGTATGACGATCAAGTGAGATTTCGGGACCCCATTACCAAGCACGATACGATTACTGGGTATTTGTTCAATATTTCCCTCTTGCGAGAACTCTTCAGGCCTGAGTTCTTATTGCACTGGGTTAAAAAGGTTCGATCCTCTTCAATTTCTCGCACATTATAATCAATTTCCATCATTACTCATTAGTTGGATCTGGGAGTTCAATCTAGAACGCTATATTGTATTCTTGTATAGTGATTTCATAGAGCTGGTTTTGAATATTAATCTCACTGATTGAGTCGCTCTAGACAGGAGCTTATGAAATAACTACAAGATGGACTATGGTAATGAAGTTTGTTCTTCTGCCATGGAAACCACAATTAGTTTTCACGGGAAATTCCATCATGGGTATCAATCCAGAGACGGGCAAGTTCTGTAGTCATGTGGTAACATTCTCCTTTACTTTGAAAGTGAATTACAAAATTTGTGGCTGAGTTATGAAATTGTATTCAAGCCCATCTCATCCTTTTGTATCGTAGGATCTCTGGGATTCAATACAGAATAACGACTACTTTTCTGTAGAAGGGTTGTTGGATGTATTTAAGCAGGTATTCTCGTTATAATATGATGAAAATCATCTACAAGAGGCTTCTGATGTTTTTTTTTTTTGTCTCTTTAGCTTCGATTTTATAAGACTCCAGAATTGGAATCACCCAAGTATGAGATACTGAAAAGGACTACTAATTATGAGGTTTGTTTTCTACTTCTCTTTTCTCTGTTTCATGATCTTTATAGGAACCTTCTATCTCTGTTTCATGATTCAATGTAAATGTTTTCTTCAGGTGAGGAAATATGCACCATTTATTGTTGTTGAAACAAGTGGAGATAAACTCGCTGGGTCTGCTGGATTCAATGCAGTTGCTGGGTAAGTCTTTGTGAGATCCTACATTGGTTGGAGAGGGTAACGAGTGCCAGCGAGGACGCAGGGCTCCGAAAGGGTGGATTGTGAGATCTCACACTGGTTGGAGAAGGGAATGAAACATTTTTTATAAGGGTGTGGAAACCTCTTCTTAGCAGATGCGTTTAAAAACTTTGAGGGGAACCCTGAAATGGAAAGCTCAAAGAGGACATTATCGGCTAGCAGTGGGCTTAGGCTGTTACAAATAGTATCAAAGCCAGACACTGGGTGTTGTGCCAGCGAGAACGCTGGGTCCTGAAGAAGGGTGGATTGTGAGATCCCACATTGATTGAAGAGGGTAACGAGTGCCAGCGAGGACGTTGAGCTCCGAAGGGGTGGATTATGAGATCTTACATTGGTTGGAGAGGGGAACGAATCATTTTTTATAAGAGTGTGAAAACCTTTCCCTAGCAAACACGTTTTAAAAACCTTGATGGGAAGGCTGAAAGGGAAAGCCCAGAGTAGACAATATCTGCTAGCGGTAGGCTTGGGCTGTTACAGTCTTCCTCTTTTCCTTTAGTCGGGCCACGTTTGAATTACCTTTCTCAGTGATTTTAGAAGGTATTCCGAACTCACTTTAGCAATATTTTGGGACACTGCAGCACAGCACCTATAAAGTCCTACATTTTTTTGTAATAGAAGTATAATTCTTGTTGTTGTGGATGATACACTGTGATTCAATAAACACAGGTATATATTTGGGAAAAACTCTGCAAAGGAGAAGATACCCATGACAACTCCTGTATTCACCCAAACATTTGATTCAGAATCACCCAAAGTCTCCATTCAAATTGTTCTTCCTTCAGAGAAAGATCTATACAGGTGTGGTTAACTGATCCCTCTTCAAATCCCTTGAAATGAAACTATGGAAGAACTGAACACATGAAGTTGTAGTCAAACTCAAACCATTAATAATGCTGCTAAGCTATTAATGAACATCATCACTTCACTTTGTTCAGTTTACCAGATCCTGAACAAGACACAATTGGCTTGAGAAAGGTTGAAGGAGGAACTGCTGCAGTGTTGAAATTCAGTGGAAAACCTACCGAAGAGATTGTGCAAGAGAAGGCCAAAGAGTTGCGGTCTAGTCTCATAAAGGATGGTCTCAAACCCGGTAACGGCTGTTTGCTTGCTCGGTATAACGACCCTGGACGAACATGGAACTTTATAATGGTAAGTCCCAACTCCATTTTCCTTTCCATCATATGTTGTTCTAGTTATGGCTTGACATTGTTTGATCACATATTGAGTTGAAGGACAGATTTTAAGGTTATCTGTTCCATATAAATAAGCACTTATTTGGGGTTTTGTTGGCAGAGAAATGAGGTTCTAATATGGCTTGAAGAATTCTCATTGGAGTAGACCCAATCAAGCCAGAGGTTTTGAAGCCTTTGAGTCCTAATTGATATTTTGTATATATTTTGGCTGTTCTGCGATCAACAAGTTTTGCTTATAGTTAAGTTAGCAAACAAAAATTTCTTGAGATAATGAAAGGGATACCATAAAATCGCATGTTCATTTTTGCTTTCCCATTTCTTATATTTACATTTTGGAGAAAGAAAGCTACTGAGAACAATTTTGATACTTAATTTTCACTCAATGGATAGCTAATGCTATGAAAGTTGTAGATTGGAGGGCATACCAGTTCTATCTTGCTCGATTGTGGACAATATAGGTCGTTTGGTTTGTAAAAGTGAGGTTTTTTAAATCTATAGATGTCTACGGAGCAAAGTGTATGCTATATTGATACAGTATGTGTGAGATCTCACATCTGTTGGAGAAAGGAACGAAACATTCTTTAGTAGGATGGAAACCTCTATGTAGCAGACGTTTTTCAAAACCTTGAGGAGAGCTTAGAAGAGAAGCCCACAAAATGACCTTTTTATCCCTATGTTGACTTTTGACGGATTATTTTTTATTTTTTATTTTTCTCTAGTGTTACAAGTGGTCTTTTAGATACATTGGTCCCATAATTTATTACACACCATTTTCAACGTGTAGGAAGACGAAAATGTTGCCAAGTTTCAATATTGATTGTTATTTTCAGCTTTGGGGCTAAGTTGGACACCTACATTACCGTGTGAGATATACTCCTACTTCAATCACATCCTTAACCTTATCCCTTCCAACAAGCACAACCTTTCTTACGACTCTACCTAGACTACGTAAACCTTTAATAGTCTAAACTCAAAGCTAATAGATATGGTTTGATTTGGCCAATTACGTATCGTTGTCAGCTTCACAGTTTTAAAACGCGTCTACTAAGGAGAAGTTTTCACACCCTGATAAGGAATGCTTCATTCCTTTCTCCAACCAATGTGGATAGGACGACTAACTTGTCAGTTTACTAGTGGATAGGACGACTTTTAGTTGCATGATGAAAATTGGTAGCTAACTACCAATTTTCTTTTAGTATAACTATGTTTTTGACCATACATAACCTCAATATCAAGTGTATATTAAAAACTTGAGTTGCCACTTAAATGATGTTTGTTTGAAGATTAAAGATGTATTATGCAGCATCTAGAGAAAATTGGTTGGAAAAATTATCTTAAATTTAAAGTTGTGAGTATACTTAAGCCAACAATGATAATTTGAACGTATGATGATAGAGATATGTGAAGGTTTGGGGTCCAAAAGGTGGACCGTAGGGAAAATGATGACACTAATAATTGAGATACCATTTCTTCGTTTTATGCAGAGTATATCTATGGATCCTCTTCTACGGCTCACACCCTTTTGTCATTGCGGCACCTATATTTATCTCTTCCCCTCTGCTCTGAAATATCAGGACACTCTAATTCATGGAGGAACAAGTGATTAACACCTTTGTTACAATAAAACACCCTATCGATGGCTTCCCACATGCCTCAGATTTTGAGCTTAAATCCCAACCTCTTCATCTCTGTAAACCCCGGCCATATTGTCCTAAAGAATCTGTGTGTTTCCATTGACCCATATCAGATCAACCGTATGAAGCTCCACAGCTCTTCGCATGCAGTTTCATCTGCCATTCATTTTATCACTCCTGGACAGGTAAGTATTCAAAGTTTTTACCTTTGGACAGTTGGTATATGTCTTGAGATTATGTTTGTGTTTTGGTGGCTTTTGGGTTTGTTTGGAACAGGCGATTAGTGCTGATGGTGTAGCAGAAGTTGTGGGTTCAAGCGACTCTGAATTTGAAAAGGGGGACTTGGTTAAGGGGCGTTGGATGATGGAAGTCCCACGTTGGCTAATTTAGGGAATGGTCATGGGTTTATAAGTAAGGATTACTAACTCCATTGGTATGAGGCCTTTTGGAGAAGCCCAAAGCAAAGCCATGAGAGCGGACAATATCATACCATTGTGGAGAGTCGTGTTCGTCTAATAAGGAATTCATACATTGGGCGGAATTCAGGGTTGTTAAAGCTGAAGAATGCACTCTTAATAAAGTTGGATACTTTGGGATTTCCCTTAACATACTATCTAGGAATTTTAGGTGAGTTGTATGGCTGGTTTGGAATCAATTTTTGTAAGATCTATATTCCTTATAAGGCGTGGAAACCTCTCTCTAGTAGGCGTGTTTTAAAACCTTAAGGGAAAGCCTAACGAGAACAATATTTGCTAGTGGTGGGCTTGGGCCATTATAAATGGTATCAGAACCAGACACCGGGCGATGTGATAGTGAGGACAATGGCCCCCAAGGGGGTGGGATGTGAGATCCCAGGTCGGTTGGAGAGTGGAATGAAACATTTCTTATAAAGTGTGGAAACTTGTCCCTAGGGAACGTGTTTCAAAACCTTGAAGTGAAATCTACCATATCTGCTAGCGATGGGCTTGAATCATTACACTTTTAGACCGTTTTTAAGTAAAAAAAAGAAAAGCTTTAAAACAGTTTGGAAGAATATAATATACTATGAAGAAACACTTATTTTCCTTTTGTGGTTGATCAGGGATGAGTGGCCACACTGCCTACACTGGTCTGTTTGAAGTAGGGAAGGTTAAGGAAGGGGACAAAGTGTTTGTGTCTGCAGCATCTGGCTCTGTTGGGAATTTAGTTGGACAGTTTGCTAAGCTGCATGGTTGCTATGTTGTTGGCTGTGCTGGTTCTGATCAAAAGGTCCAACTTTTCACAAACAATCAATATTAACCATACTTCTTCGTGATTGATTAATTTTGCTTCCCATCGTTAACTTTTTGATCAGTGGAAGATGAGATAGAGAAAATAGTTTTTGTTTTGAAAATTTAGCTAACTCTAATGGCAGGTGGCATTGCTGAAAGAGAAGCTTGGCTTTGACGAAGCATTCAACTACAAGCAACAAAAAGATTTGAAATCCACCATAGCCAAGTGGGAAAAATCTCAGTTCTTCCATTCATTTGAACACTAAAAATACCCAACACATTCAGAACAGTAGAATCATTGTGCAGGTACTTCCCCCAAGGAATTCATACTTACTTTGACAACGTGGGCGACGAGATGCTAGAGGCAGCCATTGCAAACATGAAGCCATTTGGAAAAGTGGCTGCGTGCGGTGTTATTTCAGAGTACACAAAATCAGCAAAACGAGAGGGCCCAAACATGTTGGACATTGTATACAGAAGGATCACAATCCAAGGATTTTTGGTGATTGATTATTGGGATGTTTTTCCAGATTTCATATCCAAGACCGTTGGCTACCTTCGCTCCGGCAAGATTAAGGCTGTCGAAGACATATCAGTGGGGTGTGGACAGCATTCCTGCATCTTTCATCGGATTGTTCCAAGGCAATAATATTGGGAAGAAGATAGTCAAACTTGCTTACTAGTATTACTATCATCGCATCATCATTTCAAGTTTTTATTTCCTTCAGAAACACTGTTCTTTTGTTTTGTTTCAAAACAATTGGAACTTTTCTCTCACATCACATCACTGTTCTACAGTCCACTTGCCTTTACCGACCATTCAATATTCTCCAAAATCTTCCCATTCGACCAATGTGTGGATTCCTATCGTTTTTGGCAGGAAAGAATTCTGTGTTCCACCAGTGTTTTGGCGAGACGAAAACCCAACCCCATGTGACATATACTGTCATTTTTACGCTACTTTGTTACGGGGATCAATTTTTTTTTTTGTTAAGAATAACGAACCTCCGCTATAGTATGATATTGTTCACTTTAAGTATAAGTTCTCTTGGTTTTACATTTGGTCATACCAATGGAAATGTATTTCTTATAAACCCGTGATCAACCCCTTAACTAGCCAATGTAGACTCCTCTCTCAACAACTATCTCCTCGAACAAAGTACACCATAGAGCCTCTGCTGAGGCCTATGGAGCCCTCGAACAAAGTACACTCTTTGTTCGATATTTGAACATTCTATTAACATGACTAAGTTGAAGAGCATGGCTTTAATACCATGTTAGAACCATGACTCTCCACAATAGTATGATACTGTTTACTTTGAGTATAAGCTCTCATGTTTTTACTCTTAGTTTTTCCAAAAAGCCCCACGAGACGTATTCCTTACTTATAAACCCGTGATCAATCTAGGACTCCTCTCCCAACAACTTTAGAATAAGTTAGCAGAGTTGCTGAACGGAGGGAGAAGGAGAGCATGTACTGTTGTGCGCCGAAAGCGGAACAAATGTACTCACAACACCAAAGTTACTCCAGACATACAATATGACACTCAAAACTTAATGATTTCAACAGCAGAAAGAATGGCATTATATAGCCTTCTGCTAAACCTAAAGATAAACTAACAAGCCAAAAAAAGACCTTGAGAGTAGGTCTTGGTCCTAGAGAATAGGACTTATGACAGTGTTCAACAATCTCCACCTTGTCATAAGATCTCCAAGTTGATAGCTAATTTGGTTGCTACCATGTCAACACACTACTCCCTTCCGACGTTGATGAAATCTAAACAATGCCAGAACTTTTCACGAGTGATCACCTTTGTCAACATATCAGCAGGGTTATCAGCAGTTCCAATTTTTAATAACCGAATATCCCCTTTGCTAATAATTTCTCGAATAAAGTGAAAACGGACATCAATGTGTTTTGTACGAGCATGATGGACTTGATTTTTTGACAAGCAAATAGCGCTCTGGCTATCACAAAATACATCTATATGTTCCTGCAAAATACCCAAGTCATTGATCAAACCATGCATCCAAATAGCTTCTTTAAAAGCTTCTGTTACTGCCATATACTCTGCTTCAGTGGTAGACAATGCAACAGTAGACTGCAATGTTGAACGCCAACAAACAGGTCCACCAGCCATAGTAAATAAATAACCCGTAGTAGATCGTCGCTTATCCAAATCACCAGCATAATCAGAATCCACATAACCAACTACACGATTGTCAAGATTAAACATTTCTTGTTTTTGAAACTTAATACCAACATCAATAGTGCCAAGAATGTACCTAAGAATCCATTTTACAGCCTGCCAATGCTCTTTACCAGGATTATGCATATAACGACTCACCATGCTTACAGCGTGTGAAAGATCAGGTCGAGTACACACCATAGCATACATCAACGCACCAACAGCATTTGTATAAGGAATGTTCTCCATATACCTTTTGTCATCATCAGAACTTGGACACATGGAAGCACTAAGCTTGAAATGAGGAGCAAGTGGAGTACTAACGGGTTTGATTGAATTATTCAAACTAAATCTTGACAATACCTTGCGTAGATATTGAGACTGAGTCAACCAGACTGTACCTTTTTTCCGATCTCGCT
>NW_019268519.1:2789901-2795894 GCF_002738365.1 Cucurbita moschata | reverse complement strand
GCAAAAACCCATTTACAACCAATTTCCTTCTTACCTTTTGGAAGTTGTACCAAATCCCAAGTTTGATTTATCTCCAATGATGCTATCTCCTGATTCACAGCCTCTTGCCAGTGTAAGCTATCCGGGCTCTGAATAGCATCTTTGTAGCTGTTAGGAACTCCATCAATCAAAGAGAAAGCATATGCTATCGTATCATCAAACCTTGCAGGTTTTCGAATTACCCTTCGTGGTCTATTCTTGGCGATTGACTCAGGTTCCTCCACTCTTTCATTCACAAGGCTTTGCTCCTCAAGACTTTGCTCTTTTTGTTCTAAGACATCAAAGTTATTATTTACCTGATCAATAGGTTCTTCGGTAGGAGCAACCACATCAGGAGAGAACACCACCTTCTCCACCTGCTTCAATGCTTCGTCATTATTTTCAATTTTCTGAAAAAACATTCCAGACTCATCGAATGTCACATCTCGACTATTAACAATTTTACTTGTTTCTGGACACCATAACCTATAGCCCTTCACACCTTTGCTAAAGCCCATAAACTTGGCTTTTTTTGCTCTAGGATCCAATTTTGAGTTTGTCACATGATAATAAGCAGGACACCCAAACACATGCAATTTATCATAATCACTAACAGGACTACCTGACCATACCTCAAGCGGAGTTCTCCCACCGTTTCCAGAAACAGGTAAACGATTCACCAAGTGAACTGCATAACTGAGAGCCTCAGCCCAAAATGCCTTACTCAATCCTGCTTGAGACAATATGCATCGAACCTTCTCTATTAATGTCTGGTTCATTCTCTCAGCAACTCCATTTTGTTGTGGCTTACCAGGAACAGTGAAGTGTCGAACGATCCCTTCATCTCGGCATATTTTAAGGAATGGATCATAAGTATATTCTCCCCCGTTGTCTGATCTCAGCTTTTTGATTTTCCTATCCGTCTGATTCTCTACCATTTTCTTCCACTCTAGGAAGATTTGGAGAACCTCGTTTTTGTGCCTCATGGGATACATCCAAACTCTCTTCGAGTAGTCATCAATAAAGGTGACAAACCACCTCTTTCCTCCCAATGAGACATTCTTTGTGGGACCCCATACATCGGTGTGAACATAATCCAAAATACCCTTTGTTTGGTGTATAGCTGTACCAAACTTCACATTTTTTTGTTTACCAAATATACAATGTTCACAGAAATCAATTTTTCCAGTTGTGGCACCCTTAAGGACTCCTTGGTTCACCAATGTCTGAAGCGCCTTCTCACCAGCATGCCCGAGTCGCATGTGCCATAATTTCGATATGTCTTGTTCTTTCGAACTTGCCATAGCAGCATGCCCAATTATTGTGGTTCCGTTGAGGTAGTATATGCTACCTCTTCTGGTTCCTGTAATTGCCACCAAAGCTCCACGAGCTACTTTCAAATTCCCTCCTTCCAAAATGATGCGATAACCACTCGCATCCAAAACGCCAAGTGAAATCAAGTTTTTCTTCAAGTCAGGAACATACCTCACATCTTTGAGTTTTCGTATAACCCCATCAAACATCTTGATTTGTACTGAGCCGATTCCCATTATCTTGCAAGTACTATCATTGCCCATATAGACAACTCCACCATTGAACTTTTTGAAGTCCAAAAACATCTCTTTGTTGGGACACATATGATAGGAGCACCCAGAATCAAGAATCCATTCAATGGTTTGGCTGGCTGATAGGGAGATTGTCAAGGCATCATCTGTATCAGTGTCGTCATCTTTAACCACATTGGACTTCGACCCCTTCTCTTTTAAGATCGAACAATCTTTTTTCCAATGGCCTTTCTGTCGACAATATGCACACTCATTTTTATCAAGTTTTCTCCAATTATCAGATCTACCTCTCGACTTTAATCGAGACTCTCCACATTCGTTCCTTTTCCAGGTAGAAGTTCTTCCATGAGCAGTGAGAACATTTGAGCTAGAGCTTTGATACGTCTCCTTTTCCTTCTTTCGCATCTCATTGTTTATTAAGGCATTTGAAACATCTTCAAAATCAATATTAGTGATTCCATGTAGTAGGGTTGTTACTAAAAACTCGTAGGATTCCGGCAAAGAGTTTAATAACAACAACGCCTTGTCCTCGTCATCAATCTTAACATCAAGATTGAGCAAATTAGTGATGATTTTGTTAAAATCATCCAAATGCTCAGCCATTGAGATACCTTCCTTGTAGTCAAAACGGAAGAGTTTCTTCTTCAAATAGAGTTTATTTTCCACACTCTTCTTCATATATTTCGCTTCAAGCTTGTCCCATAATTCTTTCGCCATGGTAACCTTCATAAATGGATATTTCTGATCCTTGCCAAGACAGGATCGAATAATTCCACAGGCTTGCCGATTTAATTTTGTCCATTCTGCTTCTGTCATGTCTTCAGGCATCTCCTCTTGGAGAGAAACATCGAGGTCTTGCATGACCAGCAAATCGTTAACTTCGCCTCGCCAAACACCAAAATTATTGGTTCCATCAAATTTTTCTACTTCGAGATTGGAACTCCACACTCTCGATCCACGTCGTGATGGTTCGGCCATTTGCAATAATTAATCTGGATGTAACTCAAAAACACAATTCTTGAAAACTGATTTCCAAGAGAATAAACACGATTGTGAGCACGTCTAATGGTCGATGAGGCCCAAACTTTCACAATACCCCCAAATACCACAATAAGGCTCTGATACCACTTGTTGTGCGCCGAAAGCGGAACAAATGTACTCACAACACCAAAGTTACTCCAGACATACAATATGACACTCAAAACTTAATGATTTCAACAGCAGAAAGAATGGCATTATATAGCCTTCTGCTAAACCTAAAGATAAACTAACAAGCCAAAAAAAGACCTTGAGAGTAGGTCTTGGTCCTAGAGAATAGGACTTATGACAGTGTTCAACATGTACATCCACGATTGGGAATTGGATGATCCTCGACTCCCAAGAAAGAGTTAGATATGATGGAAATGCTAAAGAAAACGATTTGTGGCAGAGATGACTGAAAATTAGGAATGTGGACATTGGATTCATCGTTGAAACAGACAATACTTTATACATAAAGCATGATACATTCTCAATCCAACTTTACATCGTAATTTAGAGTGTAGGAGAGAATTGAAAGGAAAAGCACAAGCCATTACTTAGTTTTCATAGCTCCCACTAGCATTTCTCTTCACCCAAGCTGTGGTTCTTCTGCGAGTCTTTGCCTTCTTGCGGAATGTACCGGTTAACACAAACCAGAAAAGCAACAAAGTTGATCACACTTAATATGGTCAATAGCCCATAGAAGCAGTCAAGTCTGCCGTAGTTTATATCGTCTGCGAGCCAACCTTGTCCATCGTTTCCTGTCACCCTCTTCACAACCAAAACCAAGAAACTGCTGATGAAAAACCCGAGTGATAAAGTGGAGAGGAACAGACCAGTACTCATAGTTTTCATCCCTTTGGGAGAATTGGTTATGAAGAAATCAAGCTGCCCTGTATATATGAAGGCTTCACCTGAACCCACCAAGAAAAACTGTGGGATCAATAGGAACACCGTTATAGGCAGAGTAGCTGTGTTGTCATCCACTGCTTTTGCCACTGCTAGCCGTTTCCTCTCGGCTACTGCTGCAGCTGCCATTCCAAGTATTGACAGGACAAGGCCTATGGCCATTCTCTGTATGTTTGTGAAACCTGTCACATAACAACATAGCTACTCAGGATTCCTTGAAGTACAGATTAGGATTTTGTAATTGGATCTTAATTTACCTTGTTTTCCTTTCCATTTCTTCCATAGAGGCATAATAAGACGGTCATAAACACCCAGTGTGATGAGTATAGCTGCTACAAAGAAGACAGTGAGAGAGCCTGCTGGGATTTGGAATGACCCTATTGTTCTTTCCATGGTGGATGCTTGTACAACTGAGAAAGTGATCATCTGAGCATATATAGTCCAGAAGAGTATGGTTGTGGCCCATACAGGCAGCAGTCTTGCCACCATTTTCACCTCCTCCACTCTTGTCACTGAGCTTAGCTTCCATGGATTTTGAGCTGTATCTCCTTCTGCAACAATTGCAGCCTTGTCCAAGAACCTATACGAAAAGGAATCACAAATTAATGACATGACTTGAAAATTGCAGCTAATCAATGAACTTACTGGAATTGTTTTGTGTGCTGGATTCTTGTAGCATGCTCAGAAGAATCCTCATACAGCAAAGCAACATTGTGAGGAAGCTCCAGTTTCCTGTTTTTGATTGCAGCAGAAATGACTTGGAGAATGTGAATTACAGGGCTTCCCATGCTCTTCTTGTATCTGTACCGCTTGGTCCCCGACAAGAACAACAAAATGGCGACAAGCATTGAGACAGAACAAATCCCATAAGCCCAACTCCGACCCACTTCATCTTGAATGTAAACCAGCACAGTGACTGCCATGAGTGTTCCAGTGCTGATAAAGAAAAAGAATCTGTTAAAGAAAAAGGCCATCTTAGTCTTTTCCTTCTCATCTTTCTCATCAAACTGGTCGGTTCCAAAGCCCGAAATGCTTGATTTTAGTCCACCCGTCCCCAAAGCAATGAGATACAGAGTCAGGTACAGAATTCCCATTTGAAACCCATTTGCTTCCTTACAGGTGTTGGTGCCATCACACGGCGGCGGACGAAGCTGTGGCAGTTTTGTTGCAATTGCAAGTGCAGCAGTTCCCTATAGTAGCATACAATCGTAATCAACACCCACTATATGTTCTTGAAATGATTGATTTAAGTGAGTTTGATGAACAAACCAGTGTTTGGATTGAAGCAGAGATGAGAATGGTATAGTATCGGCCCAGGAAAGAATCAGCAAGAAAGCCTCCAAGCAAAGAAAGGAGAAAGCAAGTGCCCATGAAATCTGTAACGATGTTGGCTGAAGCAGCGCTGGGTAGATGCATTACCCCACTCATGTACGTCACAAGATTCACTGCTATTCCCATTGTTGACAGCCTTTCACATATTTCAATACCTGAAAATTAAAATTAAAATTTTTTATTTGTTGGTTTAGTTTCATTCTTTATATGAACACCAAGTTATGATCAATGAAGCTCCTTTGTATGTAAGGAAGGTTTATTCTCCAAGTTTTGATTTTTAAATTTTTTTTGCAGGAACCTCCTTACTGGTTCTAATATTTTTCTTCTTTCTAAAAGAAATTTCAGTGGAAGTTTGTTCGGAGTAGGAATAATAAATTGAAAAAAGTCACTGTTTTTATTTCTCTTAATAAACAAATTAAATAATTTTACTTTCATTCAGTTTTAAACCACACCAGAGGTTTCCACACTTTTGTAACAAACGTTTCGTTTCCCTCTCCAACCTATATGGGATCTCACAATCCACACTCTTGAGGCCCAACGTCTTTGCTAGCACATTATCTAGCTTTGATATCATTTGTAATAGTCAAAGTCCACCGCTAGTAGATATTGTTTGTTTTGGCCAGTTACGTATAGGTGTCAGCCTTAGGGTTTTAAAACGCGTATGCTAGTAGATATTGTCTGTTTTGGCCAGTTACGTATAGATGTCAGCCTTAGGGTTTTAAAATGCGTATGTTAGGGACGAGTTTCCATACCCTTATAAGAAAACATTTTGAAACTGCGAGACTGATGACAATAAGTAACAAGCCAAAAGAGACAATATTTGCACTATTACGTAAATTCAAGAATTAAAAAAAAAAAAACTCCATAAACTTGAAATCTTTGTATAAATTTAGGGTTTTAATTTTTAAAGAACTATAATTACCATGGATTAAAGAAACACTTAAAATAACTGTTGAGGAAAGCAATGATTTTGGAAGGAAAGACAAGTTCAGTTCTTTTGGAACAGCGAACAAGAGAACAAGAACTCCATTTTTGCTCATAAGGAACAAGCAATCCTCCATCTTTTTAAAGAAAAATTATCAAATATTTTCCAAACTGAATCTTTATCTTTTCAAAGAAAAGGAAAAAAAAAAAAAAAAAAAAAAAAAA
>NW_019268519.1:2779646-2788887 GCF_002738365.1 Cucurbita moschata | reverse complement strand
AAAAAAAAAAAAAAAAAAAAAAAAAAAAAAAAAAAAAAAAAAAAAAAAAAAAAAAAAAAAAAGTGATATTATCTTAAAAAGCTTGTGATGAAGTGACATAAGATTATGTCATTTATTCCCATATGAACACAAAAAGGCATCACCAATAAGCAGCCATCTACGTTATGTCCCTCTCAGTTCTTCTGTTCTTCCACTTTTTAAAATTTGGAGTTTTGTAGTTGAAACAGAATCTAATGAATCATAAAAAAACAAATCTCATCTCCATATTTTCCCTGGAAAATTTGCATGCAATATCATACCGGCTTGAATCTCTGCTAATAAGATCATATCAGAAACAACTTTAAGATGAATGCCATTTCATAATAGCTTAAAGAGCTAAGTATTTACACACCTAAAATAAGAGCAGCAGGAATCCAACCACCAGTCTTAGACTTATCAGCAGGAAAGCCTTTGTAATCCACAGCATCAGCCACTCTACAACTTAGCTTCCCATCCTAACAAACAGAACAAAAAAAGAAATTTTTAAGCTCACCCATTAGAGATAAGACAAAAATGGAGGTGAAAATGAAAGTAAGGCTCCATTGGAGCTCTGTTTCTCAAAAGAACCAACCATTTTTGAAGCTTTGCAGGTAGCAGCTATGGAGAAGATGAGGTAAAAGAAGGTTTTGTTTTTGAAAGGGTTGAAAGTGAGTGTGGAAAGTGGTGAGGGAGTT
The DNA here is from genome assembly GCF_002738365.1 of Cucurbita moschata. NCBI lineage: Eukaryota > Viridiplantae > Streptophyta > Magnoliopsida > Cucurbitales > Cucurbitaceae > Cucurbita > Cucurbita moschata. The sequence goes on along the minus strand of NW_019268519.1, from coordinate 2,788,174 downwards.
GTTGGTTTTGTAGGCAGAGATTCTGAAAGGAATGAGAGGGGACACCGCATTGCAAGTTGGAGAAGCAGAGGGAGGGACAAAGGCACTGTTTTTGTAGCATTAGGCTGGTAGAAATTGATTTGGGACTTTTGTTCTTGTTTTCTTTTTGGTTAAATTATAAGTTGTTTATTCAGTTTTTGCATCTTCAAAAGTAATTGTAATCATATCTTTCATTAAGGTTTTCAATTTGTTTTCGACTTGTATACCACCTATCTACTCATTTCTCTCCATGTCTCTACTTAGAATTGTATGATGAACTGATATGAAATAATTCTGGTAGTGTAATAACGGATCTTGTTCACGTAGTCAGCTTTACTGTTTTAAAACATGCATATTAGGGAGAGATTTCCACATCATTATAGCTCACCGCTGATAGATATTATCCGTTTTGGCTCGTTACATATCACCGTCAGTTTCATAGTTTTATAAGAGAAGTTTTCATACCCTTATAAGAAATGGTCCACGCTTGAGGACCAAATGCCCTCAACCACCCAAGTCACTACTAGCAAATATTGTCTGCTTTAGCCTTTTACGTATTGTCATTAACTTCACAATCTTAAAATATGTTTACTAGAAAGAGGGTTTCACTCTTTCTGACCCACGTGGGACGAAGAAAAATGATGATGGTGGGTGAAAAGAAAAGATTGGAACGTAGAAGAAGCAAGAGAGGGCCAGTTAGAGCCTGCCAAATTATCAACAACCTTACATTTTGGTCCATCTCAAAATTCAGACCATTGTTTTTGTGGAGATTAAAGGAAAGGAGGTGTTTTTCAGAAGTGCTTTTGGTACCCCACAAACCCCCAAACACACTCACAATGCTTCATTCCATCTTCCCCAAAATTCCAAATGGAGCTTTCCACTGTGGAATATTATTGGTCGGGTTGTTCTTGTGGATGCATGTGGCTCTCATATATATGTTAGGCTTTAATTATTGGGGTTTGGTTTGGCCAAACTCAACTTATTCGTCTCGTTTGTCTTTAATCACGTTCAAAGTGAGCTATGATATTGAAACTCCAACAACAAAAGATGAAATAAAAGTTTTAGAATGAAAAACACGAGTATCTATTGTTTTGAATGAAGAAAAATAAGCTACAATATTGAAAGTTCAACCCTAAACAAATATAATCCATGAACGCGAGTATTTATTGTTTATATCGACAACAAAAGATGGACCATTAACACACTAGAAAATTTTAATTTACTTCATTATTAGGGGTTAGGATCACCCATGTAAGTGATTAAATAGACACTTTTTAAGAAACTTTTTGAAAATAAAATGAATTAATTAATAAGATATTGAAAAATGTAATCTTTTTATTAAGTTCTTCATCTATATATATATACAGTGATGCCTCGATTTAATGTATTCAAAATTAATGAGCAATCATTAATAAATGTGTTTTTATATAATCTTCGTCTATTAGGCGAAAAGCAAGTACTTACATATTTCATCAATTTTTTCAACAAACCCATCATTTTTTGCTTCACTTTAGATGCTTTAACCACACACAATTATAAGATTCAATTAGCTCCACTCTCCCTTTGATGCATTAAAACAATATAATATTTTATGTCTCTTTAATTTTTTTGAAACTCTTTAATTTTTTTTGAAACTTTATTGTAAAAAGATTCTTTTTCATTAGATTCTCCCCTCCTATAATTTAGTCAAAGTGTTGCATATTGAATCTCTCATTCATATTAAATTTTTAACTTAAACTCTACCGACATAGGTAATCTAATCAAGGTATTCTTTCTATCTACAATCGACGTGGAATCTCGCATTCCAGCTCCCTTAAAACCAGCATCATTCCTAGCATATAGGCTAGTGACTAACTCGGTTACCATTTGTAATAGTCCAAGTTCACCGCTAGTAGATACTATTCATTTTGGCTCATTACATATCATCTACTAGACAAAGGTTTTCATATCATTAAAAGATATGTTTCGTTTCTCTCTTCAACCGATGTGAGATCTCATATATTTACTTCTTTTTCCACTGCTCGAAGAAATTAATTTCAAAGAAATGAGAAGTTTTTATTTTTTTTTACCGGAAGAACATTAGAGAGAGATTCTTTGTTAGTGACTTCTTTAGCCATTGACTTTTAATGTCATTGACGACATAGATTATACGATGGGCTGCAAGTGTTTATTTATACACATATATACATATATACATATATATACACAATTTCCCTCACTACCAACTTCAAGATATTTTTTTGTAAGTTTTGATCTCATATGCAAAACATGGGCTGCAAGTGTGCAACTTTTGCAGAGAAAGCAATGGAACATCAAAAATTCAATACGCTTTTTTCCGACAAAAGTGTAACAATAATGCACCACTTTCCCCAAATTTACCAATTAAATATCTTTTCATTTATATATTTTCCAAACCCCATCATCTTCCTTCAACAGAGACATTAATTATATGCCAAATTGGCGTAAGTGGGAGTAGAAGAAAACAACCGTTGACTAATGACGACCGTTGACATTCCCATGTCCCAGGGAAGATAAGTATATATATATATATATATATATATATATATTTCAAAACGCTGTTTGGAATAATAATTCAGTGGGTTTTGCCGAAACGCACGTGATGTTGTGGCCGTTTGTCACGTGCCAACTTAGTGGGGGAATATCCAAAAACATGCATTGCACCTGAAAATGTGGGGTCCACTAAGATACTCGCACACCAAACAATGTGGAACTATCAGATCCTCACCGCCCATTATAATAATATTATGAAAATAATAATACAGCTCCACTAAGGACCATCCAAATTAAAAGCCATTTATTTTAATTCACGTGATAATGTATTAATTAATTTATTATTGTGAGGTTCTTGCAGAATCTTTTGTGGAATATATGATTCCCTTTTGACTCGATCATATTTCTAGAGCTTTAAAGAAGTTTTTAAAATATTCATAATATTTCCCAAAGATTCCAAAAGTATTCTTACCCTTTTTAAGTTTTAATAATATATTAATCTTTTGTGGAAAGTTTTTTTTTTTCCTCTAGAAATTATTTCCTCATCTCCCTGGTGGGTTAATATAATGGAATATCATGAATTTAATAAGTGAAGAATACTATCTCCACTGGGATGAGGTCTTTTGGAGAAGCTCAAAACAAAGTCTCAAAAGTGGACAATATCATACAGAGGCCGTGATTCTAAATAAATTTAAAATAAAAATAAAAATAATTGTGGGGAGGCCCTTCCCAAGCTCTTTATTTATTTTTGTGAGGACTGGAAGCTGTTTGGGCTTTTTCAAGGCCCAATATAGGCCGCCCCATAGCCCTAGTTTGTTTATACGCTAATTACAAGAAGTGACCGAATCGTTAAATTTGGAGCCAAAAAATCGCTTCGATTTGGCTGATCGGCTCCTCGCCGCTGCCACTTGATTTCAACGATCAACTACCTTTGTCCTCATGCTTACCCGCCATCTCAATTTCAAATCCTTTCATGTCAAATCCAAACAACGATTACCAAGCTTCAACTTTTTCCGCTCTTTCCAACATGACCACAACCTGTTTGATCAAAGTCCTCCTCCGAATGCAGCCTCTACTAACCGCGTTTTACTCAATTACTTGCACAGAAACGAGGCATTTCAAGCCCTCCGCTTGTTCAAGAAGCATATTCGGTGGGGTCTTGATGGGAATGCCGATGGGTTCACTTTGGCTCTCGCTCTGAAAGCCTGTTGTGGGGTTCCTAAACTAGGTAGACAGATTCATGGATTTGTTATTTCTTCTGGGCTTGTTTCGAATATTTCAGTCTCTAACTCCTTGATGAATATGTACTGTAAATCTGGGCAGCTTGAGAGGGCTTTTAGTGTCTTCGAGAATTTACATGACCCAGATATTGTTTCGTGGAATACTATTCTTTCCGGGTTTCAAAAGAGTGAGAGCGCTTTGAGTTTTGCTGCTTGGATGAACTTGAATGGGGTTCGGTTTGATCCTGTAACATATACTACGGCACTTGCCTTCTGCTTAGATGGAGAAGATTTTATTTTTGGTTGGCAGTTGCATACTCTTGTCCTGAAATGTGGATTCCAATGTGATATTTTTGTTGGAAATGCTCTGATTACAATGTACTCGAGATGGGAACATCTTGTGGATGCGCGACAAGTGTTTGATGAAATGCGGAGCCGGGATCGGGTATCTTGGAGTGCGATGATTACTGGTTATGCACAAGAGGGAGATCATGGGTTAGAAGCTATTTTGGTGTTCATTCAAATGGTGAGAGAAGGAGTGAAGTTTGACAATGTGGCTATCACTGGAGCTGTTTCTGTCTGCGGTCATGAAAGAAACCTGGAGCTTGGAAAACAGATTCATTGTTTGACTGTGAAAATTGGATTTGAGACTCATACCTCTGTTGGTAATGTTCTGATCTCGACGTACTCCAAGTGTGAGGTCATTGATGATGCAAAGTCAGTATTTGAAATAATAGATGACCGCAATGTGATCTCATGGACGACTATGATCTCATTGTATGAAGAAGATGCAGTTTCTTTGTTCAATGAGATGAGATTAGATGGAGTGTATCCAAATGATGTAACATTTATTGGATTGCTTCATGCAATTACAATGAGAAATATGGTGGAACAGGGACTGATGGTCCATGGATTATGTATCAAAGCTGACTTTGTAACGGAGTTGGGTGTCGGCAATAGTCTAATCACCATGTATGCTAAATTCGAGTCGATGCAAGATGCATCAAGAGTGTTCATGGAACTTCCATATAGAGAGATAATATCATGGAATGCTTTAATTTCTGGGTATGCTCAAAATGGATTATGTCAAGAAGCTTTAGAGACATTTCTGTGTGCGATAATGGAATCGAAGCCAAACGAGTACACATTTGGGAGTGTCCTGAATGCAATCAGTGGTGGTGAAGACATATCTCTAAAACATGGTCAAAGATGCCATTCTCATTTGATCAAAGTAGGATTAAACTCTGGCCCTATCATTTCCGGTGCTCTCCTAGACATGTATGCGAAACGAGGGAGCATTCAAGAATCCCAAAGAGTTTTCAACGAAGCATCCAAAAGAAGTCAATTCGCTTGGACGGCGTTGATCTCAGGCTATGCACAACACGGAGATTACGATACAGTGATGAAGCTGTTTGAAGAGATGAAAAAGGAAAAGATAAATCCTGATGCAGTAATCTTCCTGTCTGTCTTAGCAGCATGTAGCAGGAACAGGATGGTTGACATGGGTCGTCAATTTTTCAATATGATGATCAACGATCATATGATAGAGCCAGAAGCAGAGCACTATTCTTGTATGGTGGATATGTTGGGTCGTGCAGGACAATTGGAAGAGGCCCAGGAAATGCTAGCACGCATACCAGGAGGGCCAGGGATATCTGCATTACAAAGCTTGCTTGGAGCTTGTAGGATACATGGGAATGTGGACATGGCGGAGAGAATGGCTGATGCTTTGATGAAGAGTGAACCACTGGAATCGGGGTCGTACGTGTTGATGTCGAACCTGTATGCTCAAAAGGGAGATTGGGAAAAGGTTGCTGAAGTGAGGAAGGGAATGAAAGAGAAGGGAGTGAAGAAAGAGATTGGATTCAGTTGGGTAGATGTTGGTAACTTTGGTGCTTCTTTATACTTGCATGGCTTTTCATCTGGTGATGTATCCCATCCACAATCAGAGGAGATTTGTAGAATGGCACAATACATGGGAGCAGAAATGAAGTTTCTAAAGGATAGAGAGAGACAGCGCCAGACCCATATGATTGATGGACTACCTCTAACAGATTTATTTGTATTTGATGGATGATACTTGGTTGAGTAAAAGAAAAAATCTAGTTTTTGGCTACACAGTTTGTTCACATACAAAACGCAGTGAATTCTTCTGTCGAACAGGAAGAAAGACAGCAAGAAAGGAAAAGAGAATTGATGAAAAACAAAAGATAAAAACGTGAGCGGCAGGATTCGAACCTGCGCGGGCAGAGCCCACATGATTTCTAGTCATGCCCGATAACCACTCCGGCACGCCCACTTTTGTTTACATCTTTACATTGTAGTAGTTAGATTCTTAATAGTGAATTTTAGAAACCGTAAGTAACCATTATGCAAGCACATTTATAGTCTCGTTCACCCACAATGCTAACGAAGCACCTATTCCCTTCATTCACACTACTATTTTGTGTTGATACATTTTTCATTAAGAAAATAAGATGCTGGGATTGCAGCCACTAAAGTAAGACGACACAATCACATCTTCATGGTTCAAAATACTTCAAGAAACTCTACTAAATTCATATTGGTCAAACATTTAATGTCAGAGATCTAACAAAAATCTTACTGAATGGAAATATGACTACCAGACAAGTAACTAACATCAAGATATGGCAAACATAAGAATGACCATTATCATTTCTCAATAAATATCGTATCTCTTGGGAAAGAAAATTTTAGTGGTTGTTACAATTGAAACATATTCCTCCACTTGCACAACCCACATCAGTTAGAGCCCCAATGGAGCGACCACCGAGAAACAAGAAGCCCATCACACCGAAAACACACAATTGACTATATCTTCAAATCAGGAGCTTTTCAATGGCATCCTATATATAAAAAAGAATGGCCAGAACAATTCATCAGGGAGGACATTTAGAAAAGATGGGAGATATTTACAGTCAGATATTGAATAATTACCTTCAGTTGCTGTATTTGCGACTTCAATTGGCTTCCTTCATTTGTCGTCACAGAACAAGCTATAACAGGTCTTGTAACTCCACAAGCTCGGCCAAGTGCTTGCTTAGACGGGACAAACACGTAGGGCACATTCTGCAAAATCAAATAGAATCCTATTTCCATCGTTACCATGACCAGACATTAAAACGTTGAATGGAAACATACAATAATCAAATTTTGACAAAGTTCTGTTTTTTATACTTTTAGTAGCATTCTGAAGCAATGTTCAAAAGCCAGTCTGCTGGCAGGAAACCATACTGGAGGCAGTCAATGGCTTTTGGTGGTAGTAGTTCTTCGAATGAATAACATTTCAAATAGAAACGGAATGGGAAATTGTGTTTCTCGTCTATATATAAGTATCCAGAAATAGAAGCTGCCAAAAAATGAGCACCACTACGAAGCTTCCAAAGAGTCCTAGAGAAGATTATTGGGGTATGTCAATTAGATTGACCATAAGAGGGTTGTTGAACACAGTTGGAGTCAGTCGATCTACTGATCTATCAATAGATGCAAACTGCTGAAAAACGATAATGCAGCTTGCCTGGAACGTGAAAGAAATTTTGATGTGAGAGAAGGGTCTCATAGAAAAGCTAAACCCTATGCCATTTCACCCTTCCCCCTTCTTGCAATGATAAAGTAGTCATTTGAAGTGGAAAAGTTAACTAAACAGATTTTGAAGGAAAGGTATAAGAATGTAGGAAGTTCGGTAAGCAGATTCGTTGATAGAGAACAACAGCCGGCCAGTTAACTTCACGCATTTGATTTAGCTACAGCCACTTTGGCAGGTCAAGAAACATGGGTATTAACAATTTTTCACACCCTTCTCTTGGTACATGTAGCCTCAAACCCCACAAGATACATCAAACAACCAAATGAACACCAATAAATAAAAGGAAGCATAAAGATACCAATCAGACACAAAATCTTCTCCGCACAACTGTTAAGGATTGAAGAGTACCTTATCCTCGGCTAATAGCGGAAGATGAAGGAGGATTTCAAGCGGCTCGGTATCAGAGGCCATCACAACGAACTCAGATATACCTCTGTTCAGCGTCTTGGTTGCTGAAAAAGTCACAAAACAAAGAATCATTCACTGAAATACGAAAATGAACTAAAGCTCATCCGTGTATTTCGTAACAGTAGATGGTGCAGACAAAGGTACAAGAAGAGAGGCTACCTTCATTGGCGCCCTTCTTGATTTGCTTGTAGTTAGCAGCTTGTTGAACAAGATCAAGAATGGTGATTGTAAGTTGTGCGTCGGCCAAAGGGTACGCCTTGGGATTTACTTTCTCTGCAGTCTGCCAGTTTACAAGAAGTTCACAATCAGTCGATAGCAATCAAATAAACATACAATCATTCAGATATGAAACAGACAGAGAGGAAGAGAGAAAGAGAGGGTACCATTGTTCGTGCGAAGAATAAGCAAGCAGAGACGCAGGTTTCCGAGATCTTTGGAGGAGACGGAGAGGCTTAGGAATTAGGGTTTAAGAACGGCAACAGAGATCTAGGGTTCTCTGTTACAGTTGTCGTCTTAACTTAATTGGATTAAAATTTAGTTTAAAATCCGTCCACACCAAAATATCAATTTATGCCTTGAATTATTTTGTTTTTTGATTTTGATCTCACAATTCTTTTGCCAATATTTTTATTTTAATATTTGAATACCTGGTCAAAATTTATTTTTTTTTAAAAACACTATATTTTGATAACTATTTTACGTTTTTTTTTTTTTTTTTTTTTTTTTTTTTTTTTTTTTTTTTTTTTTTTTTTTTTTTTTTTTTT
>NW_019268519.1:2767410-2778889 GCF_002738365.1 Cucurbita moschata | reverse complement strand
TTTTTTTTTTTTTTTTTTTTTTTTTTTTTTTTTTTTTTTTTTTTTTTTTTTTTTTTTTGTAATTATCTGTTTAATTTTCGTTAGAAAACATTTTTAGTATATAAATAACAAAAACATTTGAATAAAAATTTTGTAAACTATTTTTTTTTTTCAATTTTCAAAATTTTGCTTGATCTTTTTTTAATATACAAATAACAAAATAAGGAAACCAGGTTCGCAAATAGTATTTATAAATTTATTTACAAAAAAAATTAAAATGATAATTATTGATGGTGGTACACCAAGTCTGATAACCTGCTATTGTATACGAAATTTTGATAAAACTATGCGCTCATATTTGATAATCAATCGTTGATGTACTTGAAGTTTGATAGAATGCTAAATTCATGTCTAATAGTGTGTTGATATACTCAAAAATTTTGTAAAATGATACACTCATATATCATAGCAAGCACATTCATATTTGTTTGTAAAATGATACACTCATAATTAAAAACTAAATTAGACTATAGTTAAGAGAGTTCAGCAATTAAAACATCTATTTTTCTCTGTCGAGAATATCATCTCCACATCTGTTGTGCTGAGAACATTGCATTCCAATAACTCATTTCCGTGGGCTGTGGGAGAGAATTTCAATGACTTGTTGGTATGCATGAGAAATGGGGTGGAAGTCGACGACCACAGAGACAAATGCAACAACTTTGTGATGCAATAATATAGATGATTAGAATGATGTTTAGCCATTGACATAAAGGACTGGGCTTCAATCCGTTTAATAATTCATGTGAATCACAAAAAATATTATGAAAAAATGTATCAACATAGGTCCATATGTCATAGCTTCAACAGTTTGAGACAGAAAAGTATATTATATCAACACAACACATTAGTCTTAATTTATACTACCTAAGTTCCCAGTCCCAGATATAATATCAACACAACCATCTAATCTGTGCAACCTACCAGACACTGTCGTTTTATGGTCATCTTCAGAAGCAGAAGCAAAACATTTGAAATACAAATAAGTTGAGTTAATGGCAGATGAACCAACCTTGCCTTGCAGCTCTAACTTAACAATAGAACCTATCTGCACAAGAGAGAAACAAGAGAACAAACATATGTCTCAAATCCAAACTCAACAAAGGAATCTCATGATTAACATGAAAGACAAATTCCCTGCAGAACAACTCTACAACGAATGTGTAAATAAGACTTAAAAATGCCATAAGAAACAAAATTCCATTCATATGCATCAAATTCATTGATGATGACGACCAAAAGTATTTCTGTACATATCTTGTTTATGCCTTTTTAGCTCAATCATTCAGCTTTGTTTCAGCTCCAATAAATGAAAAGGCCACAACGTACGAGTAAAAAACATTAAACCCGAAAGATTAAATCAACTCACTCACCAGATGGCCACCATGGTATATAGAAAGCTTTTGTTTCCATGTAGTCTCCAATTGAATCATTGAAAAGATATTATCCAGCCACATATAATATCGGTTATAAGGTCAAGGATTAGCATAAGAAATGAATAGTCTCACAATGCATATTGCACATCTCATTGGAGTAAAAAAGCTCAATGGCTTTCAAATTCCAAACAAATGGAGAGGTACCACGGAAGGAAAGCTTAATCGATTTGATAATAAAAACTTGGTAGACATTCTCGAGCAATCTTGATTATACATCTATGACTGATAAAAAGATAAACAGGGGGATGAAATGAACCTTTTCGTTCATTCATGAAGCAGCTGTCTGGAACTTCTGTAACGTATCACAATATGGAGTTTCCCTTATATATCCCCACTGCCGACGCTGCATCTCAGCACGACAATTCTGAGCAAGAATGCTAACATAATCCCTCTCAACGTGCCGCTCGAGTTGCATTCGGTCCAGACTATCAGGTGGAAACTTTTCTTCAAAAGTAGTTGATTTCACATAATAATTGACACCCTTCTGAGTGGTAAACTGGAATTCATAGGGATAGGAGAGGGAAAGAGAATAGATAGGTTCTGAGGATGGCAAGAAGTTCAAAAGCAATATTAGCAGCACAGGGAGCAATTGAATCAGAGTCCGAAGGCCACCACCTGAGCCCTGATTAGCTGTTCCATGTCCCATTCCAGGGCCAAAATTGAAAGTACGAAAATGTGTAGTTGTAGGCGCCATTCCACCGAAGAAGAAGTTTCTAAATATCTCCTCTGCGTCAATATCAGGATCATAAAACCCATTAAATCCATTAGCACCATGTCTTGTAGTTCGTCTCTCGTAAACTGGCTCATCAGACCCAACAACATCATACTTTTTACGACTCTCCTCGTTACTTAGACATTGAAACGCCTTTGATACAGCCTTAAACGCTTCTTCAGATCCAGGAGCATTGTTTTTATCTGGGTGAACCTTTAGAGACAGCTTTCTGTATGCCTTTCGAACATCCTCAGTACTGCAACTCTTCTCCAATCCCAAAACCTCGTAGTAATCCTTCTTCTTCTTGATAGTCCTCACAACCTCTATCTGCTCCTCTGTGTAAGTTACCGATGTGGAAGATTCAGAAGACCCGGATGCCGCAACTCTACGGCGAATCGAAGGCTGATTCGAGGGCTTGGATGAAGACGTATCAGACGACCTATTTCCAGATTCACCAGTATCAGCACCCAAATCGTCACTGGAAACGTTCTGAATCTCCGATAACAGATCGTCAACGGAGAGCGTCGGATCAAGACGGCGAGCTTTATTCACAAATTTTAGGGCACGGGTCCGATTCCCGGCTTCCAAAGCTTCTTTCCCGATTTTCAAACATTTCAAAGCATCGTCTTTGTTCCCGTCCATCCGAAATATCGAAAAGTAAAACGTATCCGCAATTCCCTTCAAGAAAAGGGGAAAAAGAAATTACATTCATCACCGGGAACTAATAGAAAGAATCGATTCTAACAATTTCGTACATCGATTGCGATTGCCGCAAAGCTAATATGGCAGAAAACTATTACACATTTGATCGAGATATTAAAATCCAATCACAACAAGAATCTATTTTGAGAATTTGAACTTACAGACGGTGCGAACAAGACGATTCAATGATTCAGGAACTGTAATATGTCATCAATGTAAACGCATCGATGGCTCCAATTGGGAAAAAAAAAAAAAAAAAGAGAGAAATCTAGGGACTGCAATTCCTGATCGAATGAGAAAAAATTGGGGAAATCGAGACCAGTATTCAAGTCGAAGGTCGCGTTTGAATGTGAGGTTAAGTGGCTTTATAGGACAATTTCAGCTTAAGAGTATAGAATAACTCCATCACGTCATCTCGCAAATTAAAAATTTTCTTGCCTTCCTTTTTTCTTTTTCTTTTTTTCTTTAAAAATGTTTCCAATATTTAAATTGAGGGGAGAAAATCAATCAAATTTTACATCAAGTGATTTTTATCATAAAACTTTTAATTTCATCAAATTTAATATATACTTAAAAGAGTATTGGCTGTTTTTATTTTTTATTTTTTTGTTTCATTTCAATTTCATTTGACCCAAATGGGTTCATTTTGTGCCAAAAACAAAGGCTTAATCAGCCATCCACACTCATACAAGACTTGATTCTCTGACCCAACAAGGTCATACCTTTTTGTATTCTCCTTGTTACCTAGACACTGAAATGCCTTTGATAATAGCCTTTAAACGTTCTTCAGCACCAACAGCATTGTTCTTATCTGGATGGACCTTTAAAGACAGCTTTCTAATACGTCTCTTGCCCTTACTTCTAAAGGCACCAGGAGCATTGTTCCGACCCAGTTAAGCATGTATGAAATGAACAGTTCAAGTATATTTGACACAATAATCCATCTTCCAGGCTTCACTTCATGACAAGTGTTGAGACATGTACGCATTCTAAACTCTACTAGTTTGAACTAGTTTTCTTGATCATGAAAACAAGAGTAATCACTATTGAGACAAATCATAGGCGAAGATATGACCCACAGTTGATAATCCTCCTAAAACTGGTTAAAACTCACACGAAACGAAAAGAAATTTATGGCCATACATAGAAGAACGCAGGAGAGGCGCCTGCTATAGACCTGAATGCATTAACCCATGTTGTAATAGCTACAGGGGAATACTATGCTATCACAAACTATATTTCTCAAAAGCAGTCTTTTGAGACCTTACATGTCTAGTCAATCCGTGATATGAACTCAAGCAGATGTCCACCATAGTGATCATCAGATCATGGAGGCCAAGGTTCAATCATAAATCGTAATACATAAACAGAGAATAGACTTCAATGCAGTTTGAATTACTGAAGCAGATCACCAATTGAATGCATGTTTACCAAAATTGATGCATCAAAATAATAATATAAACTTGATTTTGAAAGGTAACTCAGATTAGGTTTCCACGCTCTTAAACGAAGATATCCCATAGTATCTAAAAAAGGACAAATAAATGGTTCACCAACTAAAAGCCTACATCAGTAAATAAACCACTTGTTCACTAACGTTAATTAAAAACAGAGAGACCAGATATAAGGAAATAACCAGACTCATCCACAAGGAGGATAAGAACAGGGAAAAAAAGAAAAGAAAAAAAAAATCTTTTCAACTCTGCTCTTCACCATCTCCGTTTTCCCTTTCCTCCGCAGCAGCAGCCATCAGTTCATCAAAGTTTTCAGTTTTCCCCAGCACAATCTCAATCTGAAAGGCAAAAATCAGTCATGACAAGGGTTAAGACACATCTAATCAAATGAAAACACAGAGAATTGCACAGTCACAGTTATTCAGTTGCATGTTCAGTGAACAAATACCATAATCTGCACCACTAATTTCTAGGGTCCAACTAAGAGAATTAATTAACGTGATAAGTTGGATTAAATTGACATGAGAATATAATTTTATAAGCCAAAAATGGAGACAAGAGAGAAAACTTCCAAATTTTCATCCATTATGAAGAAACCAAAACAAGAAGGCAATATGAGATATTACCTTAGCTTTCTGAACTGGTCTCCCCCGAGAATCATCCTTGATATCAACGGTAGAAGTCATGATCTCTATAGAATATAAGAAAATTTTTGTGAGTGTTAAGAGAAAACCCCGACTACATATTATTAAAAAAGGAAGGAAGAGGATATTTACTCTTTTCTAGAGCCAGTCCATTGTTTTTCAGAATTTCCGCAACAGTCACAACAGTTGCAATGGCTGCAAAAGCATCCATAGAAGTTTTAACATATGAATAACCCGAAACACCATAGCAGAAGGATCAATTGACTGCATTGATATGCAAGCAGAAAATATATGGACTAGTTGCAAAAAGAAAAAAGAAAAAAAAAACAATGACAAGTTAACTTCCCACAAGAGAACATTTGAAAAGATGTTTCATTTGTCAAATATCACATCACACAAGAACATGAATATCTTGGTATGAAAGGTTAACAAATGAAATGTACTCATTAACAAAATATCTCTAACTCTATTGCTCAACAGTCCGAAGTAACTCAAACCGTCAAAGTAATTAAAGGCATAACAAATACAGTACTAAATTACATCCAAACACGAGAAAGAGAAATTAAACTGAAACCCTAAATGTTAAGCCCGAAAACAGTGTAGATAACCTACCCATTCCAAGCGCAGAAAGCTCGACCTCATTGTACTGCTGCATATACCTCTACACAAATTGAAAAAACGGTAACCAGAGGGTTATTAAAACCAGATAAACGAACAGATAATACCAAAAACGGGGATAAAGTTGAAAATCTAAACCAAATAACAACGCGAAGAGGGTAAGCGAAATGGAAGAAGAGAGTAAAAAAGAAACAAACCTTGGCGAGATTAACATAGAAGAAGAGTGGCTTCTTGGTGTTGGAGACTTGAATTCGATTCTTCTTCTGCGAGTCAGCCGTCAAGGCGATGGAGTTAACACCCTCTGTTATCTCTTCCATTGAGCTTCTCAATGCTAAAACCCTAACCCTAAAACTCACGCGAATTTGAGAAAGGGGTTGAGCAGTGAAGAAAAGGGTTGAAATTATCTAAAAATCAGGTATTTGTGTTGAGGCCGCCACAATTCCCAAATAATTAACCAATTTTATAACCAATCTCTATTTAATGTAACACCTTTCAATATTATTAACGTACTAAATATATAATTTCTTCTTTTTAATTTATATTTTTGCTTTTTTAAAATATTTTTTGCTTTTTTAAGGTATTATACTTGGATAAAAAAAAAAAATAATACTCCTTTAGTATCATATTTCTATTCCACTAGATTTAAAATTAAATCAATCCTAAAAAAATTAAAATTTTACAATAGATTTTTCTTTAACTTTTTCAATAAATTGTTTAATATCAAATATCTATTCCAATAGATTTAAATTTTAAATCAAGCCTAACAAATTATTTTAACTTTTTCAATCAATTAAAAAGATTGATTTTTTTTTTTTTTTTGAAATTGTAAAGATAAATTTTAAATTTTTATCGATAATAAATGTTAAATTTTGTGTACATGTCTGCTCTTTAATACTAAATTTATTAATATTTAACTAATTAAATTATATTCAAAAATGTTATTGGAGTGCCACTATGTTCTTTTTTTTTTTTTAATATAATCGGTGAGAAGCATTATATTATCTTTTTTATTTTTCAAAATAATATTAAAACATACAACTATAAATGTTTAAAAAATTAGTTTATATCCATTTTGACTAATTTCATCAACAAATATTTGATAATTAAAAAACTCTTAAAATAATTAAAAAATACATAATAATTTGAACTCGTCAACTGGTGGCCTCCAACCTCCACAAATAACGATCAATAAGTCAACATTCGATCTACATGCTTCTTAGAAGACACAAATTTCAAAACAGGGTTTAGGGTAATATCATTTCTACCTATAACAAAGAAAAATCAATCTGAACATAGCTCGGCCCAGCTAATTCAAAACAGGATTTAGGGTAATATCATTTCTACCTGTAACAAAGACAACATCAATCTGAACATAGCTGGACAAGGTACTAATTATTAGTCTAAATATAGAATGATTCAATCCCCTACCTCAGCTTCACTCAACTAATAATGTATAGTAAGAAACTCAATGATTGTGTATCATACAAAATTTATGTAACAACAGTCTATCAGAGTCTCCAGAGAAATTGGACATCTCAAATACACATGATCATGTTTGTTATGTACCAATATTATCGAAAGAGGCTCATTCATCTGAATCACCTTACAGTATATTGCAGAAATGTTTCAAGTTCTATCACAGTTCTATCACAGTTCAATACTACTTCAAATAATTTTATGGTGAATGGACAATTTTGTTTCCCTTCTTTCTCACCAATAAAAAGAACAAGAACACGACAGACGACAGGGAGGATATAATTGACAAAACTATTTGGAGTAGTATTGATTTGATTCCCTCATGTTTGACATCTAAGCATGATTTTAAGATATGTATAGAGGAGAAGCAAAACTAGAATTTATCAAAAAAAATTCATGCTTGGAGCACCTGGCAGTGAACGATATGGCTCTTCAGACGACTTCGACCCGAAAGACTCGACCAGAGATTTGTGACCAAGGTTTTGAGGTGACCTTTCCCGGCTAAGGTCTCCCATAGATGTTCACCAGAAGCACCACTGGCATCTTCACACTTCAAAACATCAACAAGAGAAATGCTCATGTTATTGCGAACGATGCACAATTTTCCGTTGAGTGGAACGAGAGCAACCGCCTCCAACGCTTGAGAATTCCCCAGATGCAGCTTGCTATCGATGCTCTTGTTCCATGAGTTGGATACTTCATCGTAGACTCGAAGTTTGCAGCCATCCCTGCAGTCAACAGCATAAAGATGTCCATTTAAGGAGACACTTGGGTTGCTCCAACCCGGAACCATTCCATCATAAACAGGGCACCACGTGTCGGTTTCAGGCTGGTAGACGTCGCTTAGAACCTGACGTTGAGCTCCATACCCCTTCAAATACCATTTACCCTCATAAACAACTCCAATCACGGGTACCATGGGAGTGCTCATATCAGAGATGAAGGTCCATCTATTCTTATTTGGGTCATAGACTTCCGCAGATCTCAAGGACCGATGGCCACCTTCATTTTCCCCACCTGCAACATACAAACAGTTGTTGATCACACACGAGCCAAAGACATATCGTCTCCGAAGCATGTCCGGGGCTCGGTGCCATTTATTCGTCCTGGCACTGTAAAAAATGACTCGTCTCATCGCTCCTTTTATTGGATCCTTTCCACCAAACAAATAGAGGTGGCAACCACTAAGAACAGCACAGCCAAACCCAAGAGCTTCAGAATATTCTCTAGGGACAGGAGGAAGAGGCTGCCAAAGCTGGTATATAGGGTCAAACGCATGCCACGAGATCTTATTATCTCGGTCTTTCTTAACGACATATATCCATTCTTCTGCAACTCCAAGACTCTTACGGAGAGAGTAAAAGAAGTTGCCAGCCAAAAGACGATACCACCTTTTGCAAACTAACCGGAGTTTACGGTGTTCAACCCTCGGAACACGAATAAGGCAAGCTATTGCAAGATCATCAGGTAGTCCAGGAAGCAGAGGAGATTGGTTCCTGCTTCTGTCACTGCGAGTCGGCTTAGGCCTAGTTGGGTGTATAGATGGTTTGATGCTAGGTTGTAGACAAAGCTTTGAACCAGGGACAAACTTTTTAGCTCCAGCTACTGTCTTGAGGCCTGCATCTACTCTACATAAACAAGCTGTTGTGTCAACCTGAAACCGTCAATCAGTGAATGTAAGTCATTCTGCTATCCATCTCAACGAGTAGGTTCAACAATTTGCAGCTTCACCAAATATATATTATGCATAATGCCTAATATTGCTTAAACATCTTACTTCTAGTCTTCATCTCAACTGATCTTATTTATTAGATGGCATGGTGTCCAAGATGAGTTACAAGAATGCATATCAATTCTATGGAACAACCACTTGACTTAACAATATTTTACATCAGAATTTGGGATCAACAAGCAAACATGATAAAAATCAAGTTCCAACATTCTCAGAACTCCACTGCTGATAAGATCATAGTACATGAACACATCAGCCAATTGAGAGATAGATAAAGGACTTACCAGAGGAGGTTGGATCATTCTTTCCATTTCTTTCCTCGAGGGAATTGCAGCACCAGATGAAATGTCAACCTCACATTTATCTAATACTACAAGAACCATATAAGAACAAGAAAGGCATGCTGATACAAATTAATCACAGCAGGTCGAGTCTTCCTTCTTCTGGGAAGTCCACGATTCAGGTTTCAGGAAACAAAAATCTTCTTTAAATAGAATCAGTCATTGAATTCTAGAGATGACCTGTCACTTCCCCAATCCACCTCTACAAATCATCTTAGGAATTACGAAGGCGAAAAAGAAAAGAGAGAAAAAAAAATGGAGACAAAAAGGGCATCGGAAACTCAGGAAATTAAAGTCGAAGATAAAGAGGCAGCATGATTTGAGCATTATCTCAAAGACCCATTTCAGAAATCAGAGATCCGCTCAGAAAAAGCTCGTGTAAAGCTCGTCCAACAAGGTCTAAAGACAAGAAATCAGAAAACCCAATTGTTATCTAGCTCAAAAAAAAAAACAGTCAGAGGAAAAATTAAATGCGAGACAGCAGAAAACGGGAGCAAAGAGAGCAGTGAAGGAGGAGAAAGAGACCCATGTCGCCATTAAACCTCAGTGGAGTTTAGGGCCCATCCCCTC
The DNA here is from genome assembly GCF_002738365.1 of Cucurbita moschata. Classification (NCBI taxonomy): domain Eukaryota; kingdom Viridiplantae; phylum Streptophyta; class Magnoliopsida; order Cucurbitales; family Cucurbitaceae; genus Cucurbita; species Cucurbita moschata. The sequence goes on along the minus strand of NW_019268519.1, from coordinate 2,769,165 downwards.
AGCAGCACAACCAACCAAGCACAAGAGTCCGTTCAAGAAGGAGTGAGAGACTGAAAAAGCAAACCTAAACCATTAAAGGGGATGAAGAAATATAGGCCTCGATTGATGATGACACTTAAAGGGCTGATTGTTATTGCAGAAATGAAGAACAAAACCCACAAATGGGTGAGAGGAGAGCCTTGGAAGATGGCAAAAGTATGGAAAATGAGAATTTATTTTAGGGTCAAAGCCTCAAAAGGAAGACTCCTCCAAAGAACCAAAAAGACAGAAAATTCCACAAAAAAGAAAAAAGAAGTAAAATTGATAGCCCCCACATACTAACCCAGCTTTCAAATTACAGGAAGACTTTCTACCAGTTGACCCACCAACACATCAAAACTTTTTTTCCCAATTCCTACTCCACAAAGGGCATTCTCGTCATTTGGGGGGACAGGACTCCCAATCTTCATTGCAGAGGGCCATGAATGGTGTGGATTCTTTGAAAATGGAGTGCGTGATTGCATTATATTTGTATGATAAGTTAATTACAAACCCAATGAAACTCTACATTCTCTTTTCATTCATTCCTCCTATTTACTCTCTCTACTTTCTAACCCTTCTTTTTTCTTCCTTTTTTTTTTAACGGTCATATTCCATATTCCATATGATAATAATATCTTGATTTTTGTAAAAAAGTGAGAGTATAGTTATCCACGAATACCATTTTTTTTTAACTTTGTAATATTTTTCATATTCGTAATGAAAAAATTGCGTACTTTTTGTTAAAGTATTTTCCTTTAAAACAAAACTACACGAAACCCTTTTTCTTTAGTTTATTACAGTTCGAGTTGGACAAATTCGAACGTCTAATCTCTAGATGAATCATTAACAAATTAGATTCGAAACACATTTGAAATTTTGATTAAACGTAAGAATAAAAAGGAGAGGGGATGTTTGAAGGTCAACATCAGAGGCACAAGGGAAGAGTTTGTGGATGGTGAAAGTCCACATCTTGATCTTGGATGTTTTAGAGAGAAGGGAAAGAAGGAAGAAAGATGATTGTCTCACAAAAGTCTTGAAAACAAGCAATGTGTTTCACACTCTTTCAAACATCTTTAGATTGCATTGCATGCTGCTCAATTCTTCCAATTCACATCTTTGATTTAGTTTGGAATCCGTGAACATGCTTACTCGAAAGGCTTGAAAACATGATAAAAGTTTTAGAAGATCATAAAATCAAGCAAAGAAAACATCCTTTTTTCTTGGTTGGTTTCAAGACAATGTGTATAACCAAATGAATTTTAAAAAGACTACGAACTTTTAATAGTCAATTTGTCTGGTAGCAATCCAACTTATTCATGATTCCTTTTTACCGAATGTATAAACAAAGAAAGAACGAATATCAAGGAACGTATAAGGTCAGCTGCAACCTTGTCAAAATCCTTCATCAAAACAATAAACCATACAATAAATCAGCTAAATAGTTGATTGAAACTCTCAACTTCTTGCTGATTGTCATTTCTCCAGCAAACATGGTCAGAAACATGCACATGCAACTCCAAATTTCCAGCACGAAAACTCATTCTATTATATCAGAGAAATCTTAAGACTCGGATGGAGAAGTTAACAACAAAGGAGATTAGTTTCTTGAGCAACTTCGAGGTGAAGGTGGGGTATGAGCTTAATACAAGGAATGGAGCCCCCCCCCCCCCCCCCCCCCCCCCCCCCCCCCCCCCCCCCCCCCCCCCCCCCCCCCCCCCCCCCCCCCCCCCCCCC
>NW_019268519.1:2762411-2766825 GCF_002738365.1 Cucurbita moschata | reverse complement strand
CCCCCCCCCCCCCCCCCGACACTCGATGATTATCGAATAAACGAGTAGAAATTCAAAGTAGGGCCATGAAGAAAATGGGAGGTGAAGCTGGTTTGCCTTTTTCCCTTTTGGAGTGTATGATGGTAAAAGATAAAAAGCTCCCAACAAGGGGAACAACGCATGGTTAAGGCCTTATAGGGATCAAGAAAAGTGGAAGAAAGTGGGGTTTGCTTTAGCTTTTCTAGTACACTCAATTTGCTCAAATTTGGTGGCCCATACAGATCAGAAAAGTAATGGATGCAAATCAAGGGATAAGACAGGCTTAAGTTTTACCAGTAATTCGTAAAATAGACCAAGCAGATCTTAATTCAGTGTTCTAAGTAACAACGAGAGAATGCCTCCAAACAAACTTCAGCAATAGCAGAAAGAGAAAAAAATTAAGCAAGAAACATGCCCAGTTGTTCATTCATTAAAGCAACTTCACTGAAACAGTATTTCCCAAAACTTTACAGTCCTACCAAACTCCTCACCCATTTCATGTTCTCTATCTTTTCCTTGTGCTAAGGATACCAGTGAACAAATTTATCACCAAAGAAGATGCTAACTACTTTCGAATGAAAAAATGAGGCAACTAAACAATGTAACAAAGTAAATGGACTTTGCTAACAGAAGATGTAATGATAAGAGAATTGTGGTCCGGTTGTGGTCATACCAAAATAAGGAACGCCCGTTGTACCATAATCGTGAATCATTCTGGCAAAGTCGGAATTTGAGTTGACTGAAGCAAGGGCAGTTGGGTTGCGGAGAATCATGGTATCCAAAGAACCTTGTTTCATCTCAAGCCAGTCCAACCAATCATCTGTTTTTTAAAATCAATCTTTGAATCTATGCATCACTTTGAACAAGTGAAAGTCAATCTATACGGTGTACACCACTCTGAGGCCAGAATTTCCCGATCATTATATTGGGAAATACAACCATGAATGCCATGAACATAGTGAACTGCAGCAACACCAAAGAGTAGTAGAAGTCATTGCAAAGGCATATTGTAAGCCTAAAAATTGGTAGGTGCTAAAACCAATAGCATGTGATTAAGTACCAGAAGGGGAATGGTCAGGAAACCCCATATTGGCCAAAGAGCAAATGACAACCTACAAATGAAAAAAATAAGTGTTTGTATATCAGAGAAAGATGAGAGCGATGAATGTTAATATGCATATCATAAATGTTGGGGAGTTATCTTACAAGCAAAAGGAGATAAGCCCCAGAAGTGTTACAATTGGTAAAACTGATAAGCTTGCTAGTTCCCATTTTTCATCAAACCTTCTAATACTCCAGGCTGACATACTTGTGTATATGAAGATGACAGCATTCAAACCGATACCCACCATTCCGAAGTATAAAGGAGGTCTGCTCAAGAGAATAAAATCAAGTGATGTAAGTGAATCTATGAACACCTTTTCTTTAATGAATAAACCACCACCATTTATAATAATGGAACATACTTATCAAAATAATAATGACGATGATGATGATGAAACTTTGCAAAATGGGAGAGACTAAACATTACAAGACAGAGCCCCAACTATTATGAACCAAAATAAAGAAATATCACACAGAAATAATCAAGACTCAACAGCCCAAACAAATCAATCAGAACTCGAACTCAAACTCCGAACTCCCAATACCCCTCATATTTCTTTCTAGTTAGATATTCCATAAAACTAACGAGAATCCCACATGCCGATGAAAACTCTCCTTTGAAAAGGAGTGATGAAGAAAAACTTCTTCCAACATAGCGTGACCACCAACCAGTATTGGTCAAAAGCAAGGCCACACCAAAACTTGGAAAAGGCTTCACCATGTCTAACCATATGAATACTAAACAACTAAAGCTGTCTAAATATTCACCAATCACTCAATTTCTAGAGAAAAAGAAATCCAAATGTACAACAAGAAGGTGGTGCCATTTTGAATAATTACTACTTAATTACCCTTTCTCTTTTTGCTCTGAGCATAGAAAACCTCAAGTAAATTCAATCTGTAAAAGATGTTCTATATAAGATCTTAACATCTAAATGCAAAATCTGTAAAGGAACCTGTATCATTCTAAGAACGTCGGCAACGACTACACCAAAGACAGATCAAAGAATTCTTTATAAAAATATTAAGAAACATGTGCAGAATCAGCAAGATGATATAAACCACAACTCTAAATTCTGAGGCACGCACCTAAAGGCATTCTCACTAAAGAGTAAAGAGTATCCATAGATTTAATGTGTTGCTTAACACCACTCCAGTACTATAAAAGATTCAAGAATTCACCTGCCCTTGGAATGAAAACATATGAATCAACACTATGCAAGCTTATCCTAATGCCAAATATGGTTTCTTCATACCTAAATAATGCTAGATTCCATTAAAGAGGAACATTGAGGTAGCCTGCATCTGCCTCGTGTCCATTTAACAAATCTCAAAATATCAATTAAAATTTGTTAAGCGATCAACTCATAGCGTAAAAATCTCACATTTTAGGTTCCAAATTCAACGATGAAAAACCACCCTGGCCCAGGGCATCTACCAAGTAATGGGGAGAGGGGTTTGTGCAGTCACAAATCAACGATAAAGTTAAGAAGTAAACAAAACAACCAACAATATATAAAGCAATGTAAGCAATAGATATAATGAAATGACTAATTAGTAAGTTATCACTGAAATAGTTGAGTGGAATAATCAAACAACAAACAAGGAGTGTGATTAAAGGCTAAGTATTCACCTTCTTATTCGGCCATCATGCCACAAGAGATATATCATATTGGAGTACCTATCGCCATAGTATACAATGAAAGCAGCAGAAGCAAGCCAAAGGATATTCTCTACAACTTCAATCCACGTCCGACTCTTTGGAGTTTGAAACGACATGGTTTGAAACCTTGAACACGCATCATCCTCAATATCATCACCACTAGATGCATATCCCTGGCTATGCCTCTGCCTCATATAACCACCCGCTACGGGTGTTCCCCCCGACATAGTAGTACACAAGTTAAAACTAAGCAAAAGGCATGGATTACAGAAAGGAAAAAAACTCTTCTAACTCGAAATCTATCAAGAATTTCAATTACCCAGAAAACTTTACAGCGTTACACTCAGATACTCCACTTATAACCTCCAAGATTCAAATGTATCAAAATTTAATGCGACAGAACTGTCACTTCAAATCACAGAACGCACGAATTGATTGGCACAAGATCATGGAAAAAGAACCAATTCCTAACGGATTAGTGCCGCGGAAAAGAATCAGGGATCCTCAAAACGAATATTCTGAACAACACATCTGGGGTTCTTCGTATTCCAACCCCTAACAGAAACAAAAGCTTCGCATTCTCAAGAACCCACAATTGGACTTCAAAACCGCTTCAATACCCACAATACAATTTCCTATATTTTGTAAATTGTAGCATTGAATGCGGGAAACCGAGCAGGCTATGCAATTTAAGAAACCAGGGAGGGTATCATAGGATTTTGGGTATTCACTGCGTGCTTGCTTTCTTCTTCTTGTCGAGGGTGATGAGGACGAGTGGGATCTGTGTCGCAGAATGTTTCGGATTTCAATGGGGGATGACGAGTGAAGGGGTTATTCGATGCGTGAAAGAAACTAGGAATATGGGTTTTGATTTTTGAATCGTGGGAGATAATTCTTGTTCTAAAATGCCTCTTCTTTCTTGCACGCTTCCTGAGATTTCTCTCTCTCTCTTTTTGTTTGCCCTTCTTTCTAATGGGCACTTCCCATCTTTGTTTTGAGGACTTCCCAACAATGGAAGTCAACAATAAGGGATGAATCAGACTCCCCAAAATGCTTATGAGCCTAAAATTTGCAAAATGTTCAATTCTTAAAAGGAAACAATTCGTCAAATCTTAAATATTGAAACCAAATTATGGGATTTAAAAAATGAAAAAAGAAAACAACAATAAAATGATGCATTCAGGCTAATGATGCATTAAGGCCAAAGGTGATTTGGCTAATTGATTTGGAAATAGCATTTTGGGCAATTAAGTGGAAGCCAATAAGATGATGATGCATTGGCTTCCACCTGCCCTCCCATGGGTACCGCAATGAACGCCATGATTTATTATATGAATGAAATTGTGCTGTGAAATGTAAAATTTATCAACATTTAGAAACATACCGTTTCTGTCTCTTAAAAAAAAATGTCTTAAAACGTTTGAAATTTGATTTGGTCTTAAAAAGACGTCTTCATGAAGTTCTTGGACTTTTTCCCTCTTTTTTAAATGTCTTCAAGAATGCTAAATAGTATATGGCTTTCTATTTACAGAGCTTATAAGGAGCCTTTAATGAAACTAGGCCAATTTAGTCATATATAAACGAAAGAAAAAAAAAAAAAAAAAAAAAAAAAAAAAAAAAAAAAAAAAA
>NW_019268519.1:2747580-2761867 GCF_002738365.1 Cucurbita moschata | reverse complement strand
AAAAAAAAAAAAAAAAAAAAAAAAAAAAAAAAAAAAAAAAAAAAAAAAAAAAAAAAAGAGGCCTCTGTCCACTCAAATAGTAAAACAAAAGAACAGTATTAATAGCATAATTTAAGTTTCAAGATTTCAGCCTCATATCATCACGAGCTTTTGAATTAGATTCTAAGGCATTTCATCTCTTACAACTGTAATATACTCTGAAAGTTTCCCTTGTAAGGTTCAAATCATCCACCTTGACTTTTCAAACAAAGAAAATGGACAGAAAACACCACAAGAAAGTTAAGTACAAATCAAACCTAAGTTACTCAATTTGAAGATAGAGAACTCACTAGAAGATAAGGATTTCCAAACGGTTACTTCCTTTTGAAGTCAGCTTCCAGCCATCCAGGTCATCAGGCCCACCTTTACTGTTTTTGGATAGTATATGTATAATATATGAACTTGGGGAAGCAATGGGGGCACAAATTGAAGATTTCATTAGATTTGAACATCTAGAGGCGGAAATTACAAGAATTCAATGCAATTTGGTGGTTATAGGCTACTACCAAATCCACTACACAAACTAACCAAATCCATTAGTGTTGAATGCAAAACTTCCAGAGATAAATGGCCCAAAAACTTCCTGTATTCAGGTACAACATCGGATATGTCAAAATTAAGTTTCCTGTCATCCATCAAGCCATCGTCCATTACCAACCACCAAGAAAGGCATCCTTGAGTATCCTCTGGGTCCACATGGGCTACCAGACGGAGTGTTTCGCCCTGTTCTAGCTCAAATGACAGACTTAGGAAGTCACGATTGGCCTTTATTCCCCAGGTTAGAGCTTCTTCATGAAGCCAAAGAACAATTTGGCTTGCAACCTGTTGCAAAAATACGATGATAATATTACTATTACTTTCCATTGATAAGGCAGCTTAAAAGTATGGAAATCTACTTTCTGCTCACCTGCAGCAGAATTATCACGGGAAGATCAGCCAAGTCACAGCCATATCTGTTCATCGAATAGATATCCTTGGAATTCCGCTTGAACAAGCTAACGACATTAGGAGCACCTTCCCCCTCAATAGTAATGCAATTATCATTTACAACCACTTTAGTCTGAAAAAGCGATTTGGTTACATCATTCATCTGATGACTGTCTGATGTACGAGCTTGGATGCTAGTAGGATGAAGTATGGACCGGGGAACTTCCATGAAAAACGTCCATGAAGATTTTCGAGAATTCCAAGTAGGATGAGATATCAATTGAAGAAATGGGACCTTCCAAACCTAAGAACAACCAAAGATAAACTGCATGTTTAATATGCTGAGTAACATCAAATACAGGAATCAGAACCATTTTAGTTTTATATATATATAAACAGTGCAGTTTCATCATCGACAAAAAATGGAAGAAATTAAGAAATTGGGACTTGCCACATTTTCGAGCTCCATGAGAACATTGTTTGCGAATATTCTGTGGGCCAGAGACAAACAGAAATGACCAAGAAGCCCAGACCCATCATTAGAAACTTGAGGCGATTGCCTGCTGAAGGCAGAAATGGCTCTATCATTTGATTTTACAAACACTAGCGCGTGAAAAATTTGTTGCAGATATATCTCAAAGGTTATATGATTAGGATTCCGCAATTTCTTTTCAAGGTGGTCATCTCTATCTGGTAATTCAATCCCATCAAGGGAATCAAAAGGTAAATTAGTATTATCCAAAATCTCGGTATTTGCACCATCAACTAGTTGGCAACTTTGACTAGATGGCACAAGAGAGATGAAGACCGAGGTACCCTGATCTATACTTAATTGCAAGTAATTTTCACGTATGCCAGTCACGTTGATACCCAAGGACGGATTGAATGCTTCACGGTTCACCAAATCAAACACCTGGAACCAGTAGAGCAAACGATGTATCATGTGGTGGAGGACAAAAGTAGAAAAGGCGTATACTGAGCAAGATTAATGTAATAAAGAAACCACCTGCTCACTGAAAATGGCATGGTGAACTTCACGGAGAAGTGAGTTTGTTTCCTTAATGTACGCATCGTCATTCGTAAACTCCTTCTCACTTTTATTTGAAGACTGGTTGGTTGAATTTGTGGACTCGTTTTTACCAAGTTCCAAAGAATTTTCTACATTACATCCACTGAGAAATCCAAAACGAAGGGAGTGGCATGAATTTGGAGGTAAATTAATTGTCAGCATTCCAGACAAATCATGTTCAACACGAATCGTAGATGAAGATGGTCGAAAAACAGATGACGGGTCACATGATGAACTGTCAAATAAATCAATGGTAAAGCCTTCATTTGCAGGAGCTGGAGCAGCAGCCACACGCTGCCTTTTAACCTTCCAATTTTGCTGCAATCTGATATACATCATCAGCAAATACTGAAAATTTGTGAAGATTAGAAAGCATTAGAAGTACAAAAAGGTTTCCGATTCTTAGCATAGAAATTGGCACTATAATAAACTAATATATGGTTATATTTAGGTTAATTAGATATTAAATAAAGTAAATTCCAGAAGTTAAAAGTTATTAAATTTCAAATGGTGGAAATTCTCAATTTATAGATGAAACGTTACGAAAGAATCAAATAACAAGCTCAGAATATTAAGAAGGCCGAACCCTAAATAATCCAAAGGTTTATTAGAAGAAGAAAAAAAAAAAAGATGAAGGAACCAAAAACAAAGAAAGGGAGAATATGCGAAGGGGTGCAACTTATAAAGTAGCAAGGGGCTACGAAGAAGCTCCATACACATACTAAGGAAACAGGCCATACAAAGCTATACAAAGGGAAATTTGGAGCAACCTCCCTTATCTTCCAATTATTAGATAGGGTATATGCCTGATGACGGGGTGATAGATGGAAGCCCAAAGTGGCAGTAGATTGAAAGGAGTCTATACCTCCCAGTTAAGAAAAGATCTACAATCAAGGTTCCCCCATTACACTTCAACAAGATGCCTCGAGAATACCACCTTGCTTAATGACCTAACCTTAGCAAGGGTTGACAGAATATGGAAAATAACCTCCTCCAGGGAAGCAACCAATATTTTCTCCCTACAATATCGGAACTATGGGAGCTCGTTTAAATGACAGGTTTTTTTCTTTTTTCTTTAAAAAAACAAAATTTGTCAGTAGAGTGAAAACTGAAAAGTACAATGATCATCTATATCCTACCCATTTGAGTTTGCGATGAAGCTCCCCAATTAACAAAAAATCCTAAGCAATGGCCTTCTGGAACTATGATGAGAGAGACTAATGAAGCCTGATTGGAACCCCAACTACTGGACTGAACCCCAAATCTTCTTGCAATAATCTTATATTTCCTGAAGTAGATTGCTACCAACAAAAACTTCAAAGCCCAAAGCCACTTAACTAAAGCAGCAAGGTTATTAGTCAGCAATTAACCATCCCAATCAACCACTCTCAAACAACACGATGCCAAGCTCCAGTTAACTAGATAACACTCATTCTCACACACCCTCCCAAGAGAAGAAGTCTCATATAAGCTTTTTGGATCAAACAACAGATACACGAGTCCTGAATGCATACAAAAAAAAAAAAGATAGCTATTGGAAAGAGCCAAATGAATAAGGGTTAATCCCACCCCTTAACAGAAAATAACCTCTCTTTTTTTGCCAGCATCCACCTTAGGATCCCAAAATGAGTACTTGAGGTTATGCCCTATACGTAAATCTAGATCTTCATTGAGGCAATTAATACCTAGAACGGATCATTTATCCTATAAATCTTATAGTATGACATATGACTATATGAGGGGCATAACTAAGTTATCTTATCAGAAACTTCTATTTATCTAAATTGATAAAGGCCCAAGAATACAAATCATAGAATATTTATATTTTATGATAGAACTGTTTAATTTCAGGACACTTCGGGGATTTTAAAGAGTACTACCGTGCACAAACTGTCAGATTCACAATGATAAATGATTTTTAACATAGGTTCATTGCACAATGATTGCAGGATTAATGAAATGAATTGATTACCGAATTAGAGCACCATAGAATCTTGCTTCCCTTACAACCTGGCGTTCCAAACCTTTAGCTGACTGCTTGAAATATTTTCCAAGATGCTGTAGAGATTAAGGGGTAGGAGATAAAATCAGGCACTTCCAAAGCGATAGTACAGATAATAAGATGAAATTTTACTGAATAATACTGCAAATTAATCTTAACACAGTTGCTCCAACCCAATGAAAGCAAGCTAATCGGAAATGGCAATAATTCTGTGAACAAAAGAAGGATAAAAATAGTACTCGAAAGCATTGTAGTTTCGTTGCTACAGACACTCCAAGATCAGATAAAGCTTCATTAGGTAATAGTTTTGGCCTTGTCATCCCTGCCACTGTTACTGCATCATTAGCTTCCACCTACAATTATATCAAGACAAAAAATATTTTATTTATACAACAAACAGTGTGGTAAAAATCTAGCAAAATCAGAGGCGTTTAATTTAGAAACTCACGGTGTTGATCAGGTCTATGATAACAGAGAGCTCCTGATGAGCCGACTGCAAGTTTTCTATCATGTTCTGCCATGGCCACGGCGTTGAACTCTCCTTGGAGCTCTTCTTCTGCTTCTTTTTGTCATCGTCCTTCTCTATTGCCCAAGCAAAGTCAATTCTCCGAATAAGCGACAACCGTTTCTCTTCATACCCTACATCTCTATTAACAATATAGCAAAAACCAACCTTAATTAACCAAAAACGTTCGAGAAATTAATCAGCAACCTCCGCAAGGAAAACCGAGAAATACATTGACAAATTATATTCCAGATAATTTAGCATAATGAGAAACTCGTATCAGAGTTCACTCTAAACAATCACCAAGGTACACATACGAACGTAATCAGAATTAAGAATGCCTAATCACAAGCACACATTCGTCAACTAAGGTACATCTTCTTCTACCTTAACACGCATATCAAGTAATTTATGTTTCCTCAGTTATCACAGGAACCAAAAATGGGGTAAAACCAGAGGAAAAAATGAACATACGATGGGAATCTTTCGAGTCCGTTTTCTTCTATGGCCTCTAAACGTTTGATGGGAAGCTTGTCGAGAGAAACTGTAATGTCTCCGTCCATATTCGCACAGTATTTTCCCGGAATAATGTGAAGAGGGGAAGAGCTTCGGAGCGAGCCCTAGAACCGAAGAGAAGTCCGGGATGGGGATGAAAGTCCACTGACAGAGAGCTCAGCCGACGATTGTGAAGCCCGAAATTACCGATTTGTCCCTGAATTTTCTGGATAAACATCATGCTTCACTGCCCTTTTTCGGCGCGCAATACTCTCCTTCCTTTTTCTTTTTACTTTTTCGGTTTAAATATTTTCTTTCTGTAATCAAAATATACGAACGCCTTCCTTTCTTTTTCTTTTTTATAAAAATTAATTCTATATATTGATTTCTTATTTTATACCAATTATCTTTACCAAAGTTAGATAAAATTTAACTTAAAAAGGGAGAAAAAAACAATCATCTATATATATTATAATTTCTAAAATAATTTCACTAAATATATTTTAAACATACGACCACTAAAATGCATGAAACCTTACTACCGTATTTTCTTTAATTAACTATCAATATTATCCCATCAAATTTAATTTAGTTAATAGTCCTTTATTGTTCAATAACGTATATTTTTAAATAATCATTCAACATAAACGTTACTTTTTAATCACACACCTAATCAATCATAAGAATCATATTATAGCGTTTAATAATTTATTAGATTCGTCAAAATGGATATAAATTATATTGTGACAATCATAACAACAAAATACAAAAGTAAATTTAAATATTTATAGTGCAGGCCAAATGTCGTATAATATTACCTTAACTTAGTTTAATTCAAGACAAAGTCACAAATTTTAAGGACATTTGTTATATATTTTGATAATTGTTCGAAAATACTGATTTAAAAAAATCAAAATTAAATTTTTAAAAACCTTTTCTGGAAAACAAAGTTGGGAAATTTGTCTGAGAAATCAAAGGGAATATTATAAACATGGAATCGAATGGATAACATCGAAGGGATAACGGCCAAAAGGAGAAGGAGCAATTAGTAAATCCAAAATATAATTATATTTAAATGACGTTTTATTTTAGTTATTGATCTTATTAATGCATAGGATTAAGTTTGACCCATTATTTTTGACCCAGGAAAAAGGTCTCCGGAATTTTTGTTATTTTTTTAAAGTAATTCCGGAAACCCCAATACTTCTTATAAACCATATTTTCAAATGAAATTTATATTAAAAATTCAAATCTAAAATTAATTTATCTAATTTATAACAAAAATGTCATAAAATTTATCTAATTTATCTAATATATTCAGAAGAAACTTTCTGAGGAATCTCCCATGGAGAAGGTGTATCTGAGGACGAAAAATAATTGAAGCTTTCTTCCCCTTTAATTATTCAAAACATAATATATTATAGTTTGACAAAGTCAAAAGCACAAAATTGCATAAATAAGTTATTAATTACATCTGTTGACTGGAAATTAATCAAACACACAGAAACTTATGCTACTCAAATTAATTAAAAAATTAAATTAATTAAAGCTTCTGCCACCTCCCACTCGATATAAATCCCCTAATTAAGGAACAATTTGAATGCAATTAATTCCACTTCTCTTTGATTATTCATTTAAGATGAAGAACCCTCTTCGTCTGAAGGCCGTGAATCACATCTCAATAGTATGCAATTCAGTGGAGAAATCTGTGGATTTCTACCAGAGAGTTCTTGGGTTTTATCCTGTTAAAAGACCTGCTTCCTTCACCTTCCATGGCGCATGGTATTATTGTATTTATATATTTTTTGAAAACCCCTTTAATAAAAATTATATTTTTTGTTTAAAAATTAAAACTTTTGTGGAATAGGTTGTACAATTACGGGATGGGGATACATCTTCTGCAGTCTTGTGAGGCGGACGAGAAGCCCAAGAAGAGAGTGATAAACCCTAAAGACAATCATCTTTCGTTTCAGAGCGAAAACATGGGAGCTACAGAGAAGCAGCTGAAGGAGATGAGAATAGAGTATGTGAAGTGTGAGGTGGAAGACGATGGGATCTTTGTTGACCAGTTGTTCTTCCACGACCCAGATGGCCTAATGATTGAAATTTGCAATTGTGAGAACCTCCCTATTCTTCCACTGTCTGGCGGCGGCGGCGGCGATTCCCCGACCGCGGCGGCGCCTTTCTGCAGTATGCAACAAGCGGAGCAACATCAGAAGCTACAACAGATTCAAAACGCAGCCGTTCAGATGATGCAGCTCCAGCAGTTGCTGGTCAGCATCCCATGCAATGCATGCACATGAAATTCCTTGGTTTTTTTTATGTCGTGTGGCTGTGGTTGTAAAAACATGATCAAAGGGCAATTTTGAGTTGGTTCTCCAAATAGGTTGTGCATTTAAAGAATAAGACCTGTTCTTATGTGAATGAAAAATATATATTCAAATTACTTTTAACCATTTATATGTTTGTTGAGTTGAGAGATTTTTTTTATCCGATCCAAAAGTTCTGGTTGACCCAACCTGAAACTTTTCCAATCCAATTCTCCATTTTGGGGTTGAGTATTGGGTTGTCAAATTTTTATGAAATATATTAAAAGTTGACTAACAACCACAAATCAATCCATAATTATTCACACAAAAAAAAACAAACAAATTTAATAAAAAACAAACGAGAGAAAATGGTAATATATTAACATAGTTCAACCTTGTCATAAAACGAAAGACAACTAAATATCTACATTTATTGAGAATTAGTTGAAATAATTAAAAAAAATATAAGGATAGATCATAAAATTAAATAAACAATAAAAAATGATTAGTTTAAAGATATTGTATATAACAAAAATAAATAAAAAATAAAAAATATTTCAATTGAAATATGTTTATTTACATGTGACTTTATCCTAAACTATTAAAAAAATAAATATATATATAAATTGTGATATAATAATGTTAAAATAAATAAACAATAAATATATTAGAATTTAGAATATATTTTAAAATTATTATATATATAATTTATGAATATTGAAGATTATAAATATTTGTTTCAAAATAACTAAAATGTAGGTATAAATCATAAATAAAATAATATAAAATGTATTAATAGTTATACATTAGCTTGTTTTAATATATTTTAAAAGAGTATGGAGTATTGAGATGTTTTTAAAATATATATATATATAAAAACAAGAAACTAAAGAAATAAATTAAAAATAATAAAATAAAATAAAAATATATATTTTCTTGGCAGGCGCTAAGAAATTAAAAATAATAAAATAAAATAAAATAAAATATATTTTCTTAGCATCAAACTCGGGCGCTAGTGTTCTTCGAACATGTTCAAAGTTATGGGTAAAAATAATGAATTTTTTCTTATTTGATGTTTAAGAAGGTTGATTCATCTTTCTATAACTCTTTTCTAGTAGAGCAAGTTTCGACAGCCATATTTTGAATTAGGAATATAGAAAATAAAATCTTCTTGGATATGTAAGAGATTACATATGTCATCTATTTAAATGTCGGCTCAACAATTAACACATTAGCAATTTTTCTACCGTCAACGCGTTCAAATCTCCAAGCTTTCACATTTAAAATGCTTATTCAATCAAATATATTAGAAGTTTAGATATCTTTCTTGACTATGTAGCATTGCTATGACTACATCCTTACGTATCAGCAGCATTCTAATGTGAATAATAACGAGAGTGAAATTTAGGGTTTCTTGATAACGTTGATTACTTTTCTTCTTCTTTTTTTATTTTTAAATACTATTTGAGAACGATTTCAATGTATATAATTAATATAAAAAAAAAAAAGTATTTATCAAACTGACTTTAGAGATTGGCATTCTTTTTGGATTTTGTAATTTAAAAAAAAAATAGTTGGAATATGTACAGCAAATCAAAGAAAATACCCAATAATTATTATTATTTTTTTTTTAATATTAACTTCAAAACTGTTTTATTTTTAGTTCCCAGAAATTCAAAACTTATATAAAATAATAATAATAATAATAACTACATACATTTAATGTGGTAACTAAGTCAATGATATTTTATGTATGCCTATAGTTCCCGGCAATCTTCTTCTTCTTCTTTTTTTAATTTGTATAAGTCAATTAAAATTTAATTATTCTAAAAACATTACTTTTTTCTTGTCTTAAGTCTCAATCGAATATTATTTACTCAAATGATTCTTGATTTTGAAAAAGAAATGTCGGGTTAAGATTAAACACTTGAAATAAATATAAATGTTTTAAAGCTTTTTATTGTATGATATTAATCAGGACAAGCTTATATATAATTGAAATTGATTGTCCTTGACCGAACATGTTCGTGTTGACTTTTTTAATGTCCAATAATTACCTAGTCCGCCTCATGCGTCAACTTTGAAATTCAAAGCAATTAATTTGAAAGTTTATTAGTAGCATAAATATATATATTTAAAGCAATTAAATATTGCATAGGTTGTTAATGGTCTCTTGTTTTAAGAAAAATAAGTTGATATTAAATATAATTAATTTTGAATAAACGCAGTTGTTTCAGTTTCAGATTAATTCCATTTGGTTCTTTGTGTAATTTCTTTATTTTCAACAAACAATTCATAAATTAATAATCCCAGGGGAAAACTTGCAGAGAATTAACGAAATCAAATTGCTCCGATCAATGTTTGTTGGATTTCTGATGGCGAGACCCGCCGATGGGGCGGCCAAACACGCCGCAGAATCCGCAGCCGGTGAACTTCGGTGAAGATGGGTCCCCCATACTTGGCGTTGGCGACGGCGATATAACCTCCATACGGTGGACGGCGGAAGATCGGGTTCCTTCAGAGGTGGCGGTGGATCCGACGCTGCGACAAGTCCTCAACTCTTTGGAAAGAGAAACGGCGTCGGGTTGAAGTTGTTCTTCATGGTGACGCTTTGTGGGTTTCAATTCGCCGCTGTAGAATCTGTCGTCCCAGACCAAGCCGGAGGAGCCCTGACGCCGGAACGACACGGCGGACCTCTGTAAGCCCGTCATGTTTATTCTAAAATCTGAGACCCAAAAAAAGGAAAGAGGAAAATAAATAGAAGAAGATGCGCTTTTTGGGAGTTCTTTTTCTTTCCTTTTTTTTTCTTCTAAATATTATTATTATATATATATATATATATTATATATATATATATATTATATATATATATATATTATTTATTTTGTTATGTTTTCTGTTGGCCTTTATTTTGGTTTATAAAACAGAGGACGATGCAATTTGGGTAAAAATAGGAAATTTTAATGGCAACTGAATTTTCTGTTTCTTTTTTTTCTTAAAAAAAAAACAAAACTTAGTTTTCTTAAAAAAAATTAGTTGACCAAGTCAGTTCCCATGTTCTTCTTTCATCCCTTTTTTCATTTAATTTTGACATAAAATTTAGAATGAGAAATAATAAAATTATAACCCACCTTACCAAACACTAAATAAATATCACATGTTTTGAATTAAAGATAATAACAATATATTTTCATACGAATGAGAAACTTTAGTATAATAAAATTTTCAAAAAATTATCTCTGGGTTTTGAATATAGTTTTCATTTGATCATTAAATCTATTAAATCCTTATGTTTTAAGATTTTATATATTCTCATTTATGTTAATTTATAATTAATTACTTTAATTCTTTTAAATTAATTATCACTATTAAAATATTTAAACTAGTTGATGAAAAGATAAAAGGGAAGCAGTGAAGGATATAAAAGTGTTAATACAAACTATAGGATTCATCACTAATATGTATTATATCATTAGACCCACGTACACACCCTAATATGTCATCTTGTTTATGTTAATATTTAAAGTTGAACATGTGAAGTGGAAGAATTGAAGGGTATATGGTATGATGAATTGAGCAGCTCCGGGGCAGATGAACACACTCTTAATACTAAAAAAGTGGCAAAGTCAACACATGAGAGGGACCCCATCAAGTTAAGCTTCTGGTTCAGCTACCTCTAACTAAGAAAGACAAGATTTATGGCACCTACAAGCCCAGGATTCAGTAACAGTATCTAATTTCTTTTGACAATATCACAATTAGCACATCATAGATTTGAAGAAAAAACAAATTGTTCAGCTAAGTAATTATTTCCTTCACAAGCTTCTCCACCTTCCTTTTGTCTTTAAGGATATCACTCAAAGGTTTTGGCCCTCTAAAGTCAGCCGAGGACGAAGCACATCCGATCGAATGACGTTTTTTCATTGACAAGCCTCTGTTTTCTTCTACTTTTCTCTTCTCATCCTTGATCTGAGAAAGTGTCTTTGGTCCTTTAAATGGAACAGACGACTTCAGATTGAATCCATGATCCCTTGGAACGGGTTCCCTCGAGACAGGTCTTCTTGAGATGTTGGACAGCGGATGTTGTCGTCTGGCAAATCTATATCCGTCGTAATACCTGTAGGGCTTGTATTGTCTTGAGTGCCTAAAAGATCGATAACCACTAATACTATTTGAAAAGGTTAAATCTTCTGAGAGTGATTCTCCAGAAACCTTCCCCACATGTAATGGCAGTCTTCTTCCAAGGGTTGGGTGATATAAACCATCCTTCCAAGGTTTTGCAAAGTTTCTACTTGTTCGACGAGACATTCCGTTTCTTCTCCTCGATAAACCAATAATTGAACCATTTCCAGAAACACCGTCTCTCTGCAGATAACTTCGAAGATCGGTACGATTCCATTCCTCTGAATCTATATTCATGAGTGTGAGCTTTCTCTTTCGAGTAAACAAGGACTTGATAAGTTTCCCTCTCGAGCAGCTGATAACGTTCCTGTCATTGGAAAGGATAGAATTGCGCTCTAAATGGTCATATGTGTGCATCTCACGTTCATAAAGAACTTCTAAATCAGAATGCATGGGCTCATATGCAATATAGTCTTCATCGTCGTCCCTGCATAATTCAGTATCCAGTTCTCTTTGCTCCAGATTAGTTGATAGAAGGTACTCTGAATCATCATCACTATCCAAATTCTCCAACTCGTGGCCTACAACAACATCAAAGCCAGTGGATGACTCCAAGGGGTTTTCGTCCTCTGAACTGTCCACCATTGGCTCCTCATAACTCTGATCTGCAACTACATGTACATGAGATCTACTATATTTAGATCCTTCAGTCAGAGGTAAGGAGACAGGCTCATCAACAGCCACTTTTTCACACTCGGGCAACGAGATCTTTGCACAGGCACTTCTAATCGAAACATTTTCAGCAGAGGGTTGACTGCGACTCTCCCGAAATGTCCCCTCAATTGTTGGACCAACTACTTTTTTGGATGATTGAAGAAATGCATCTGCATCTGTAGAGGCTAGTCCATTTTTGTGAGATGAAGCTGTTTTATCTTCAGAGGAAGATGTATTGCCTATCTTAGTAGATCTTGCAGCAACAGTAATATCAGTGCCATGCAAAAAAGTGCATGTATCGCCTTTACTGCAGAAGCCATTGAAATAAAAATAACAGGGAATATTTGTCTTATTCACAGGTACAGAAGATTGAGAAGATTCAAACACTTTTCCAGCAGCACCATCCATTGGCTAAGGAGAAAAAGGAAAGCACAAATTTTAAAAACAATGTTGTTACATAATGAGAGCACGATAAAGTTCCAAGAAGACCATCAACTTAAATTAATAATCACGAGGCGAACGGTAACAGGAACTGTTAGTTCAACAAAGAGGAAAAGTTAATATCTAAAGTATAAACAGATGGAGGTATCCAGTTAATAAATCATTCAAGGATTTGGCATAAATTTACGAACAAAGCATCCTTAATAAAGATCACATGATAGGTATCCAGCTACTTGTGTTCTCCACCTCGAACACGTGTACTGGACAGGGTCAATAAAATATTATAACATTTGAAACAATCTACTAGAATGCATGAGATTCTTCGAAAGGCTTAATAAATTCCTGTAGGGATCTATTTACTCCTGCCTGGCTTCCATTAGATGTTTACACAGCACCATCATTCAACAAATAGATATATACATCACCATAACTAATCTCATATCATTCACAGATTATACCTATTTATGTACGAAGGTGATGACAACAGGAAATAGGACTAAGGCCCCTTTTCATGTTGATGGAAAGAACAAAGTTCAACAAATTCTCCAAACCTAAATATTTAAATTGCTAGCTCTAAGAACAGTCTATAAAGACCGGCATTGTTTATTACATAACAAAGTAAACAAAAACAGATCACTTCGACAATTGTATTTCTTAAATCGGCACCAGAAATCGACTACAGCATTACTTGCTCTCCAAATAAACTTACAATCCAAAAGAAAAAAGAACAAGAATAATCTAATTCTACCCACCAATATAGGCATGCCTAGAGAAAATGGGAGATCTAATACTATTCGCTTCAACTAAATAAATCGACAAAACGAAAATAACTATCCTTAGTTATACCAAGACATGCATAGATTTGTGATAACAGATACCTAAGTTATGGGGATTGAACCTTTGAGCAAAAGCATAACGACGGCATATGCAAAGTTGAGAACCAGGAAAAATGCCCAAGTAAGAAAAACATCAGAGAAATGTTCAACCCTTCCAACAGAAATTTAGTTTTACAGCATACAAAGAAAGTGTTCTTACCAATGAAGCTTCAAAGCGAAACATATATAAATAAGATAGATTAAGCGGTCACTGACTCCAACTAAGTTCAAGGGAAATTTCAACAAACAGATTATAAGCTTACCGGATGCCGGAAACTACAGGCTGCATTCAAGCAGTTTCCCGCCAGCCAGTAGTAACAATCTCTGGGGTTCAGCCTAGCAATCTCGCTGTGCCGATACTCGCAATCAAACCCCTGAAAGGAAGTAGTTTTTACTCGTTCGAATTAAAATAAAAATTGGAAACATGCAAAAAGCAAACATAAACACGAAAACCAGACTCCACATTAGAATCGAGAAATCTCATGATCATGGTGTGGGGTAGAAAATGAACTGAAAAGGACCATCCACAATGTCCGACGCCCCGTAAATTGAAACACAGAAACCAACCCTACTTCTGTTCAACATTAACAAGTACAATTAGAGAACTCAAACAGAAAATCTCGCCGATGCATTTCGACAGAATGTTACAGAAAACCCTTCAAATGGAGAGCAAGATCTTCACAGTCGCAATAAAACAATGTAATCATAACCCAAATCCTCCGGTCTTGACGCATATCGAGAAGGAATTATAACATCAAGGAAATGACAAAAAAAAAAAAAAAAAAAAAA
>NW_019268519.1:2712598-2747051 GCF_002738365.1 Cucurbita moschata | reverse complement strand
AAAAAAAAAAAAAAAAAAAAAAAAAAAAAAAAAAAAAAAAAAAAAAAAAAAAAAAAAAAGGATGAACCTCAAAAAAGGGGTTAGATTGTTTAAGCAACAAAGGCAGACCTTCTTGCAGGTAAGAGGTGAAGCCAAGAAATAAACGCAATCAGTATTCCGCTTCCGAAATTCTTCCCCCATTTGGTATTCTTCTCAAAACTCGAAGGAATTGGAAGGAGGAGGAGAAGAAGAAGAAGACGAGAGAGCGTGTGAGAAGTGAAAAAGAAGCAACAAAATCATCGTCATAAAGGGCCTTCCATTGAATTTTCGATTTTTGATTTTACATGGCGGAGATCATTTTAAATTAAATTGTGTTACCCAAACCAAACAAAAATTAAAAAAAATTAAAAAAAATTAAATCTTCTATTTATTTTCGCATCCAATTCCATTTAATTATCTTACAATAATGAACTCAATAAATATATATAGCTACGTTCTTTATTATTAATGAACGTTAAACAAAATTTGCATGAAATCCTTCAATTAAGATTTCTTAATATATTAATTACATAACCAAATTTATATAAATTCATTATTTATCCATAATTTCTAATTTTTACTTTCTTGTCATTTAACTAAAATATATATATAATTTATCTAAGATTTTAGAGTGAGCATGAGGAGAGTGAGCCTATCCAGAGCTATGCCCCACTGACCAGACCTTCATTTTTGTCATCCTTCTCTTCAACGGTTGACAGCGCTTCACTGCTCAAAAGGTTGACAGCGTGACGGATTTACAATAATGTAAGATTCTTTCCAACTCCCTTTCATTTTCACTATCAAATTCAATCACCGCACTTCCTGGAGCTTCTCTTCCTGTCTTACCTAGTTTTGCGCCATACACTATTTGCTTTGAATGTGAAGAAACCCAGAGCCCCGCTTCTTCTTAACAACCTTTGTACTTCCATGGATTCTCGTGTAAATATCATGTCTTTCTTCATATTTTAATCCTGACAGATTTTTGGGTTTTTGGGGCATGAGTATTTGATGCTCCAATCTATTTCTTTCCACCCATTGAATTATCTATCTGTTCTGAGGAGAAATATGGCTGCTTAGTTTGAATCCCACTGAAATTCTTGCTCTTTACATAAAGGATGCTTGATGGAGGGATGGCTATGCCCTTTTATGCACTGAATTGCCCCGCACCTGTTCGACGAAATGCTAACGAAAGCATTACTCGCTTTAGAAGGAGATTAAACCCGTATTCATCTCTACAGATTTTCTCTGTTGTTCAAACGGATGAGAATGATAACTTACCAGTGTCCAAGAAGATATCAACTCCAGGAAAGTCTGTGTCAAAAGGTCGAGCTCCTAAGCCGCTTCTTGTCCAGCCAAATACCGTGGGTGTCATAGGAGGAGTATCGGTTATTTCTACTCTACTTTTCTTGGAAAAGCTCGTGTGGTGGAGCTTGAAGGATGGACAACAGAGCATACCATTTGTTGTCTGCAGCGATCCAGCATTAGGCAAAGGGATCCCCCCTCTCACTTCATTGACTACATTCCCCGCAAATTCTTCTCAACATGCTCAGACTGATGCTCCCATCATCGAGATTTTGAAGCAAAAATGCGTGTTTCTCGAGCAATCTGGAGCTCGGTGCCTAATTACACCTTGCCATCTTTCACATAGGTGGCTTAGTGACACAAGTTGTAAATTACCTTTCCTTCATGTGGGAGATTGTGTTGCTATGGAGCTTAAAGAGGCTAAGCTTAAGCCACTTGAAGCAGGGAGCAGTGTCCGGATTGGGCTGCTTGCGACTGATGCAGCTATAGTGACTGGTTTTTACCGTGAGAGACTACAAAATCAGGTTTTGTTAAATACATTCAGATCTATTTAGTAAATGATTCCAGAATTTGGTTCTGATTTCATTTTGTTTCTTCAGGGCTTTGAGGTTGTCTTGCCAGACGAAGCAACCATAAAGCATATTTTAGTTCCTGCAGTTGAAGCTTTGAACAAAAGGGATCAGGAAGGAGCAAGAAATCTGTTGAGGATTGCTGTTCATATTCTTTTGATAAGGGCTGTGAATATAGTAATACTTGCTTCTGATGAATTGCTTAATCTTCTTCCTCCAGATGATCCTATTCTGAAGAAATGTATTGACCCCATGGATGCGTTGGCCAGAGCAGCCATTAAATGGTCTAGATCTACAGGAAACTTACATGAGAAAGCTTAGCCTTTTCTCTCTTGTTCAGAAGCTGCATCATTTATGTATTCTTA
This sequence comes from Cucurbita moschata, assembly GCF_002738365.1. NCBI lineage: Eukaryota > Viridiplantae > Streptophyta > Magnoliopsida > Cucurbitales > Cucurbitaceae > Cucurbita > Cucurbita moschata. Next base: position 2,744,797 of record NW_019268519.1, on the reverse strand, counting down.
GATAAGAAAATTGGAGCTATCAATGGCTCAAAACTAGAAGCTCTACTTTTTCCCTTTGGTAGAAACTAGTATGTGAAGAATATCCACCTGCTGCATTGTATTTTCAGACAATGAAACAAGAAGAATTACAAGGATTCTGCCTCAAAGGACTGCAATTACAAGAATTACAAGAATTACAAGGACTGCAATTTGTTTGCAAGGAACAATTGAATATGTGCTGTCAATGCCATTGCCCAGAGCTATGCAACTCGAACTAGCCTCACTAGCCTCAAAAGCCAAAATGCTACATCAAACTCAGCCTGGAAGGTTGATTCATATGAGTTTCAGCTTCATTTTTCATTGTCTTGATAAGCCCAAGAGGAGATAAGTTGATGAGCGATTGCATAAGGGCCAGGAAAGAACATGGAAGCAAGTCCACCATCTTCAGCGTTGATATCAGCAGACTGACTGTGTCTGCTTTCAACTCCGTTGCACAGTTGTTCGACTTTGGCTGCTGCAGATCTTTGCGTCTTCTTGTAGTCGCTTAATGTTAAAGCTTTCTTCACATCTTCTCTGGTGTGCCATTGGGCGTCTGTACACAAAGTTTCAACCAATTCAGATCCATTCAAAGTGATCGAGAATTTCAAGAGGAGTTGTCTTAGAAAGAAAACTAGAAGTGGCGACATTATAATGCAAATAATGTGAACATTAGTCGATATACCTTCTAACTCAGCCTTGTCCACCTTGATATCGAGCGATTTTGCATACGCAAAGAACCCAACCATCAATTGACACGGCATTGTGCTTCGTCCAACTGAGAAAGAATTACAATTTAAACGAAGATTCAAACTGATGGCCTAAAAGAGAGATTAAAGATATATATATCTCGATGAGAAACATGAAAAATGAGCGTTTTTGTTTCGAAAGTACCAACAGATAGTGCAAAGGTGTGGTTAAGAAGCTGTACTTTCAGAATGAACAGACCTGGCCATGGCTGAGAACTGTGATAGACCACCTTTCCAACTTCAATACCAGTCTCTTCCAATGTTTCTCTTATCACAGCTTCTTCCAAGCTTTCTCCAGGCTGATGACAATTACAAAAGAAAATCAATGAATTCTCTCGTTCATGAAATACATGTAACAAACAAGCCCACCGCTGGCAAATATCGTCCTCTTTGAGCTTTCCCTCAAAGTTTTAGAACTCGTCTATACTAGAGAGAGGTTTTCACACCCCTATAAGGGTGCTTTGTTCCCCTCTCTAACCGATGTGGGATCTCACAATCCACCCTCTTGAGAGCCCAGCATCCTCACTGGCACACCGCTGCTCAGATACCATTTGTAACAGCTTAAACCCACCGTTAGCAGATATTGTCCTATTTGGTATTTCCCTTGTAGGCTTCCCTCAAGGTTTTAAAACGCGTCTACTAGGGATAGGTTTCCACACCCAAGGGATGTTTTGTTCCCCTCCCTCAAGGTTTTAAAACGCGTCTACTAGGGATAGGTTTCCACACCCAAGGGATGTTTTGTTCCCCTCCTCAAGGGTTTTAAAACGCGTCTACTAGGGATAGGTTTCCACACCCAAGGGATGTTTTGTTCCCCTCCTCAAGGTTTTAAAACGCGTCTACTAGGGATAGGTTTCCACACCCAAGGGATGTTTTGTTCCCCTCCCTCAAGGTTTTAAAACGCGTCTACTAGGGATAGGTTTCCACACCCAAGGGATGTTTTGTTCCCCTCCTCAAGGGTTTTAAAACGCGTCTACTAGGGATAGGTTTCCACACCCAAGGGATGTTTTGTTCCCCTCCTCAAGGTTTTAAAACGCGTCTACTAGGGATAGGTTTCCACACCCAAGGGATGTTTTGTTCCCCTCCCTAACCGACGTGAGATCTCACAACACATGATATCATACTACAAATAAACTAGTCATATTCATTAGTGCTAGAAGTCTTATTCTATCAAATGTATTTCTATCATTCTTCTTGCCATTGGCAAAGAAAGGTACCTCCATAAAACCAGCTAAGCAACTCCATTTTCGGGGCACATATCTCGATTGCCTGCTTAAGAGTGCGCGGTCGTTCTCCTGGTCAATGACTAACATGATAACAACCTGCAATGAACAAGATCAATAGATAGCCTTCAGTATGCAGAGGTTCAGCAATCATAAAAGCAAAGGATTATGATCTCACAGGATCGACACGAGGGAAAATCCTCAACTTGCATGACTGATTGGAGCATTCCCTTCGCTTCCCAGCTTCCATTGGGACTGTCCTTTCTCCACAATGCCCACAGAAACGTGATGTTCTATGCCAATCTAGCAAAGCCCTGCCCTGAGCAATCAATCGAACAAACCAGAAAGGTACGCACAGATTCAACCACATTTCAAGTAATTAAGAAGTTTGAGAAACGATGTTCATACTCCAAATTGAAAAACCAATTCTGAGCACTTACATGACCAGCAATAGCCAACTGTCCCATGGCCCATGTATCCGACCAATTCGTGGCTACCATGAGCATTCGCAGCTCGATAAAATTGAGCTTCCTTTGACCCAATTCCGCATCCAAATTATCCGCGCCAGAGAAATCAGTGGCCCAATAAACAGCATCGTCTTCAACAGAAGAACCGAGATAAACCAACAAATCTTCTGTTACCTTCGACCCAGACAAGGCCAATAGACTTTCGCAATCAGCCAAGCTGATCCAACCGAGACCCCACCCAGACGCCAAACCACCGTTCCTCTTCCCGCCATTGCAAGAAACCAACGGCCAGCCCTTCCTGAAGGGCAAAATTTTGAAATCTGGTGAAGATAGCAAAGGGGTTTTCGCCAGAAGCTTCGATTTCAGCGATTCGAACGACGAATCGGGTGAAAGGGGATTTTCAGGTTTGGGGGTTTTGGATCTTATAGGGTTTCGCGCAAAGGCATGCGACTGTAAGTTAATGGACATGGAAGGGGTTCCGGTGGAGGAACAGAAGGTTGCTCCATTGAAGGAGGAGTTAAACGGCGGGAAGAAACGAGACGAAGCAGGAGGAAGATGAAGCAGTCGAGAAGTCGATTTGGATACAGTGAGGAATGTTCTTGCGCCGTTCGCCATCAGAAATCCAAGGCGATCAAAATTCAAAAAGCAGTTTTTGTTCATTCTTTTGAACTCTACGTGGTTATGAGGTGTCCAATTCTCCTTCACAAATCCCCTCACTTGAAAATTCACCAACACCACCAACGTCATCCAACCAACAAAACAAAACAAAATTAAAACAAGCCTACTTCAGTGAAGCAACGAGAAGCAAGAACAACGGATGAACAAAATGATGACGATGAACAAGTTCAGGTAAGAATTTTCCATGATAAGTTAATTGGAATCTCCAAAATAAACAAAATCTTGTTTGTAGCCACAAAATTAGAGTTGGGTTTGACTCAGAATTTGAGGGTAATTATTAGAAGGGTGTTCTCCATTAATGTCCACTGAATTGGGGCATCTGGTTCTTATCTATTTTAACAACTTATTTCTTTGAGATTATGAGTCTTATCTTCTTAGGAACCTGCCTGCTATTCACACAGATTCTGAATCTTTAACCTTTCCTCCTGCTTCAATCTCATTTCAATTTGATTTTGTGTTTATAAAGCAACCATCCACATCTCATCTCATCTCATTCAGTTCTGTTCGAGACAGACAGAGAGCAGCGTTGAGGATTATTGGGAAAGAGCTCGTGCTCAAAGTGAATAATATCATACTATTATAGAGAATCGTAATTCCTAACCAAGTAACGCTGTGTTACAATGATGGAGGAAGTATATGGCCTATTCTAAGTGCTTACATTATTATTGTTAGTCATTAAAAAAAGAAAAAGGCAGCATTTTGATAGGAATCAGATGCCAAGTAGGCGATATAATCGCATAAACAGAGTCTTCCAAAATTCCTTCTCGCTTTAAACTGCAGCACCTGCAGCGCCCAGAGTTGTATTACAGACCCAACTGAGCTACAGCATCAAATATTGTAATTGATATGAACTTACCGAAATCTCTTGGCGTTTTGCATTTAAAACACTCTGTCCTGCTTGCATAATTATGCACTCCGCATCCCATTCTGTAGAACACAACATTACGGTTTTGGGTAAGGAATTTGAAGTGTTGTGTAGGTGAAACTAATGCAGATTGTTGAGTGTGCGTACCTTGGGCAAATCCAGTCTCCAGATTTCCATCCAGGCGGGATAGTTGCATCAGATCCATACTGATAGGCAGCACAGTCAGAAGGATAGGCGGACTTAAACGCACCACATTTAAAGCAGTTGGGGCGGCTAGCGTAATTGTGAGCTCCGCAGGTGAGGGTGGTGCAGTACCAGTCTCCGGCCAACGCCTCCGTGTTGGTGTAAGTGTAAGTTGAAGGGTCTGGGCCTCCATACTTGGGGTAAGCGCAACGATGGCAGGCTTCTCTTTTCTTGAAGTTCACGTTCTGGCAAGCGTTGCATATCCAGTCTCCTGATGACCAGCTCATTCCAAAATAAAGAACTCAGCTTTGATGAAGAAAAGGAGGGTTGTGTTGGGTAATTGGTGGAAGGAGATTTAAATTTTGGTATTGTTTGGTGAGGGGAATGGGGTGTTTATATAGTTCTTCAAGTTCTTGTAGCGTTCTATTGTTCTTTTGTTCCTTTGCCTTTACACAAATGGTTTCCTCGTGACGCGATTCCCGAAGTTGAAAATTTTTTACTTTTTGTTTTTGTTTTGAGTTTCATAATCGATGAAGTTAGGGTTATTTATGGAAGTGTTTGATTTGAAGTTGAGATGCTAAGTAGGAATGGCCTCTAGAAGTGGGGAATTATCAAATTCCCCATCTACTATGTTTATTATTTTTTATATATTCCATGCAGACTATTATGTAATATAATATATTTTCATCACTACCTATCTATCTAGAATAGAAGAACTCACCCGACTCAATCTATTTCTTTTATTTATTAGTAGATATGTTTATTTTATTCGGTATCCGCCTCGAATAGCGAGGAGATTTCTAATTAGATATATGGAACTGGGGAAGAAGGAGAGAGTGGGGAACATTTTTTCCCTGTTAGATAAATGGAGTTGTGAACGAGATTATACTTTTCATCCCCGTCTTTGCATAATTCCCTCATTTGTTTAATATAATAGTTTTATAAGCAATATACTATATTTTTATATTCTAGGTTTGTTACATTAGGAATTTTCTTCCGAGATGTGGATTTTATTGGGTGATGGCATGTTTTTTTTTTTTTTTTTTAAGTTCAATTGTTTGTGTGGGTGAGAATTTAAACTTTTCACTCAATGTTATAATAACCTAATTAAGATGAGAACTTTTCTTAAAAGTATTATCCCTCGTAAATGTATCCCATTTCACGATTTTATATATATATATATATAAAAGAATTTCAATGTAGCTTTTGCTTTAAATATTTGGGAGTGTTGTGAGTTAGTTTAGGTGCATCTCAACTAATCTTACAGGACAATTATTTGTTCTTGTTACATTTGATTGTCAAGAAAATAGGTAGGATATTAAATTTTAGGTAGATGACCATGTGAACTCCATCTCAATATAATCGAGGTTGGGATGATGAGAGTTTATGTAGGAAGTGATAGCTAGCTAGCTAACTGCACATCAACGCACTATAAGAACTAATGAATACAATGCCTTTGTGTTGGATGACGTTTGTTTGGTCCAACGGGGACGAATAAGCCTTCCCCATATAGTTTCATTACAAAATAAAAAGAGAAAAAGAGGGGTTAATTAAAAAAAAGAAGTTGTTTTCTCGAAGAAGTTGTTTGTTGGGGTATTATTAATATAATTGCCCCTTCCTATTTTCTATTGGAATCTATTCCTATTTATTAAGTGCTCATCCATCAACCCTCCAAATTTCTCTTCCTTCAATAATTCAACAAAAAGATGGCCACTCCCATTGCTTAACTTATATGCATGCATATGCAGATTCGATTCCCAAATTTTACTTCCATTCGACTCGACTCGTACTGTGAGATCTCCACATCAATTGAAGAGAAGAACAAAACATATTTTATATAAGAGTGAAAATCTTTCCCTAGTACACTTATTTTAAAACCGTAAGATTGATGACGATATATAATAGATGAAAGTGCTGATGAATTTAGGCGATTACAGATGCAGTTAACAATAATATTGATGTGACATGACATGTCTATTAATATTTCAATTTATCCTATCATATCAAGTTAAGTTTACGAAGAAAAAAATATTTATTTAATGAGTATTCTATGCCAGTGAATTGTGTAAATGCCTTGAAGTGAATGAAAACATAAATTTGATATCGACCTACTCTAATAAATTTATGTGTCGGATCAAGTTTTAGGGTTCAAAGGTAATATTGACTAATAAAACTATATTCTTACATAAAATTGAGGACTAAAATAAAATTTATTATTTAAAATTTTATAGATATTAAAATAGAATTAAAAAGTTTTTTTTAAGCAAAATAATTTGTTTAATCGATGAAATTTAGATTTCATAGTTTTAATACGATGTTTTAATTTTTAAATGACAATACTTTGACGTTAGGAGGAAAATAATATGGATTAAATTTAAGAAAAGTTGAAAATAATTAAATTGGAATAATTGGGATTGCGGCGAACCGACGCTGGGTGGAGTTCATGGGTCAGCGTGACAACTTTACAGAAATATCAAAAAAGTGATTTATTACTTTACTGTATATATATATATTTCTTTAAATTTGGGAATATTATAAATTTTATCGTCTCCAAAAATATGTATATATTATCCATCTATTTATTTATTTTCTACACGTGCATGCACGTATGTAAGGGAGCTATTAATAAATACAACAATGGTACACGTGGCGGTCGTACATACGGTTGCTAAGTTTGACCTAGCATTTGATAAGGAAGAATAAAAAATAAAAAGAAAAAAGGTGAGGACAAAAATGTAATAACCAGAGAGAGACAAGGTGAATATTCCAATTAAACATGAAAACCTTAGACAAATGCAAATGCAAATGCAAATGCCCTACCATTCCCAAAGCTCTCTTTATTCTCTCCATTTTCCATTATTATTATTATTATTATTATTTGTAAAAAAAAAAAAAAACAAATAAATAAATAAAATAATTGAGTGTTTTTAAAAGAAAAGGCAAACCCCTTTAATAATACTTGGAGAATCCTCATCCCAACACTTCAAAGCAAAGATCCCTTTATATATTCCCTCAATCTGAATATTCCAATTTTCCATTTCTTATTTGGCTTTTCATATCCTTAACCCTTATTTTACCCTTTCTTTATATGTAATTTAAATATATTAAAAATAATTTAAAGTCCAAAACTAAATAAAAAATCTAAGTTAAAAAAAAAAAAAATTCAATTTCTAATTGGCACTTGTCTTTGGCGGGTAAGGTCCGTACAACTACATTTCAAATAATAACGACCCTTATCTTTTGCGCCTTGGATTTCAATGATTCGACGGCTCTCGATGAGTCTGTCAGCGGTTATGCCATTAGTTTTCTTTGTCAGAATGATTCATTCGGGAGTCAAGCCGGATTCTTATACTTTTCCTTTTCTATTCAAGTCTTGCGCGAAGCTAGCCTCTGCCCATGGAGGGAAACAGATTCGTGCGTATGTCTTGAAGCTTGGGTTTGGTTTGATGTGTATATTCATAATTCGCTCATCATCAATGCCCATTTGGTGTTTGATCAAAGTAATTTAAGGGATGCAATTTCTTTCACTGCACCAATTGCGGGTTACGCTATGTGGGGTAATACGGATCGCGCACGGAAAGTGTTTGATGAAATGCCTGTTAGAGACGTGGTGTCTTGGAATGCTATGGTTGCTGGCTATGGGCAAACTAGTCGATCCAAGAGGGATCGTTAATGTTTGAAGAAACGAGGAAGGCAAATGTTACCCGTCTCTGTTCTTTCTGCTTGTGCTAAGTCAAATGCTCTAGATTTTGGAAACTCGACACGCTTTTGGATTGAAGATTTTGGGCTTCATTCGAATCTTAAGCTTGTTAATGCACTTATTGTGATCTTCAGACTGCTCGTGAGTTGTTTGACGATGCCTGAAAGGGATGTGGTTATTGGATCATGGAAGTCCCACATCGGCTAATTTAGGGAATGATCATGGGTTTATAAGTGAGGAATACTAACTTCATTGGTATGAGGCCTCTTGGGGAAGCCCAGAGCAAAACCATGAGAGCTTATGCTCAAAGTGAACAATTTCATACCATTGTGGAAAGTCGTGTTCGTCTAACCGTGGTCTCATGGACTGTAATGATGTGAGTGTGTTTACACTCACAAGAGCAGCTATACATGTTTATATAATCGTAGACTTCGACTCTGCCAGCACCTCTCTTTGGACGAGTCTGGTCGATATGTATGCTAAATGCGGCAAGATGGCAGCTTTTCCGATCATACGACACTTCACTTAATTTTGCATGTAAACTCGGTTGCCGATCATGTAATCGTAACCTGCTATAACTTTTTATTTTAAAAAATATATCCAAGTGTAGTTCCCAGCAGTAAACTCTTCCCCCACAGTGGAATTTGAGCCTGTGGCTGATGAACAAACTACATCTTGTGAGAATCAGATGCAGCCAAAGCTGGTATGCCCTTTGTGCCGAGGGAAGGTTAAAAAGTGGGTTGTTGATGAGCATGCTCGTCAGTTCATGAATGCAAAATCAAATTGTTCTTGGGAGACATGTAACTTCAGTGGAACCTATACAGATCTTAGGAAGCACGCAAGGAAGGAGATCCTCTTGTTCGTCCATCAGAAGTCGACCCAGAACGACAGCATAATTGGAGACGACTTGAGCGACAAAGGGACCTGGGAGATCTTCTTAGCACACTACAATCATCATTTGGGGAGGATAGGGTTGATGATGATAGTATTTTGCCCATTGTTGATGGGGGCTGGCTCACAGTTTTTCTCCTTATTCGAGTTTTTAGACCTGAATCCGGTAGGAGGAGCAGCAGTTGGTCTAATGTATCTAGAGCTAGAGAGCAACCAAGTTATAGGAGGAGAGAGTTATGATTGAGAAATAGGATCATCTTCCAGAGACGAAGATAATGACTCTTCAGACGATGGATCAGGATCGTCGAGGCATCAAGATCGCACACAGCGACAGACAACACCTGATAATCCACCTTGATGGTTTATATTTTGATTCTCATGCTGTAAGGATGGTTGGTTAAACAGGTTTGCTCAATCTGTGTGGCAGCAGGTATCAATTTCCCACAATTTCCCACATGGAAAGAAAGATGGAGGCTGTTCCTTGCTGCCTTTATCATGTGTTCCGTTGATTCTGGATCAATTCTGGTTCGAATCTTGTAATTTACTGCACCTCCAGTCATTTAATCTCTTTCTAACTTTCAATAAAATTACTCTGTTTTCACAGGAAATGGTAAATTCAGCCTGGACCATCCATCTTCTATGTCAGCTCCTTGGATATCCAGCCTCAAACAAACAAACACAAAAGGAGATTCTTGTTTTGATGATGGATATAATGGAATAACTAAACAAACAACATTTGGCGGTGTATCTTCCTACACACTGGTATGTAGCCAAGTATTTTTTTGGTTCATATTATAGCTCTAAGCTACATGAACGCTATATAAATGCAATCTGTTAGCTAAATGTGTCTCTTAGTTGAGCTCAATTTCACTTTTTCAGGTTCAACAATGTATACTTGAATCATGAAAGATCACCCAAAATGTTAAAAGGGTCGGGATGACTTCTAACCGGTGAGATTTTATCGGTTGGTTAATTAAGCAATAATCTAAGTAAGTTGTAGTTCAGGCGGATGTTCAAACTTCTAACTTATTAGGTAAAATCATATATTACAAAAAAAAAAAAAAAAAAAACTATGCTTTACTAATGCATTTGAAGGATTGTTTAAAGTTCATTCCTGCCCACCAATCAAGGAGTGTCACATGATTATATACATATTCAACAAATTGGAGCCATCTAAATAGAAATTATTTTGGGAAATTAGGGTGGCCCACTCGTAAAAACAACTCTCTTTAATATATAATTAAAAAAAAATTAATTACTAATCGTAGATATTTATAATTCAATTTCTATAGGAGAGACTTTCAATTGTGTATTTAACAAATCTTTTATCTTATCGGGTAACTATTTTATTTTTATTTTTAAAAATTGTGTTTAAAAAAAAAAACTTGTTTTTTTGTTTTTGTAGTTTGACTTTTGATTCAAATATTTTTTTTAAAAAATGTAAAATTGATGGCAAATGCATTGAAAAAAAAAAAGCATAAATTTGAGAAATAAAATACTAAAATTACTTGATGATTAATTTAAGCTTAAAAGTTTGAGGAAGTAATTAGAAGGTTTGAATAGGTTGGAGTTGTTATATTTTACCCTAACAAGTCATTTTCCAAACAAAACCATATATTTAATAATTTTATTTAGCAGAATGAAGCACAATATCATTTATTTGGGTGTGCACCAAATCGAACGTCTGGGAGCCCACCCATTCGTTTATCTTCTTTCTCATTTGCCACTTTTATATTATTGATGTTTCTGTTAATAATTTCTTCGAAATTCCTGAGCTTTTTCTTTCTCCCATCTCGCCGGAGATCGACCCTACTTTCTTTTATTCCTGTTTTTTCTCCGATGGGCAGAGAAGGGTAAGGTAAAAAGGGAAGGGAAAGTAAAAGTTAGGAGGTTTTCTTTCTAGATTTTCAAGTTCAGATTCATTCTGGAAAGATATTCTTGCGAGAAAAGAAAAGAAAAAAAAATTGAAGATGGGAGCAGAGAGCACCTCGGAAACGACCCCCGTAAGTGGAGATTGGAACGAGAAATACGAGACCCAGGTGGTGTTGAACGTTTATGATCTCACCCCTGCCAACAATTATTCTTATTGGTTTGGTTTTGGGATTTTTCATTCGGGTATTGAAGGTGATTTTCGTATCTGCTTCTGCCCTCTCCCCCTTTTCTTATCTTCCTGATTTTGTTTGGTGTTTGGTGCACTCTTTATGTTTGTTAAAATGCATCTGATGCTCTGAAGAAAGATTGTTCAAACCCTTCCTCCTTTTCTTTTGGAATTTCTTCAAGTATTTGGTCTACAATGGAACTGAATCAAAACTACAGAACATTGATTTTAAACATCTTGTGTTAATGAATGAACTCCGAATCATCTTCCATTGTCTGGATTGGTTGATCTGAAGCTGGTTCTGGATGTGTGGAACATTTTCAATGAGGTGTTGCAAAATCTTTTCTTGTAGTTGCCATTGAAATATCCGAATCATCAGGGTCAGCGAAATCAGATTTTGTAATGTGGGTTGTTCTTAGAATCTTCCAACTGTTGTAGATCTTGTTTTCTTCTCTGATTAGCCATTGAATATTTGGAGAGAAATAGAATCTCTTAAGTTCTGTGTGTGTTTGTGTTTGTGTTTATGTTTGCTTTAGAGATAAGAGAGGGTTTGGCGTGATCTCATCATGTTTCTAAGATTGAAGCATTTTTGGATCAAAAGAAAGGCTTCCAACTGATGTAAAACTTAATTTATGTATGAAAATTCTTGATTATAAGTCAGAATTTTCAAGTCAATGTTATGGCTATTGTGAACCTAACGTGTGCATTCATTTAAACCCAACGTGTGAATTCATTTAAGTGTGTTTGGTGTTGCTCACAGTCCACGGTAAAGAGTATGGGTTTGGAGCTCACGACTTCCCTGCTAGTGGAGTTTTTGAAGTAGAACCAAGGAGCTGTCCGGGTTTTATATACCGATGTTCTGTCACGTTGGGAAAACTTGATATGCCTCCCTCTGAATTTAGAACGTTCATTGAAACTGTTGCCTCTGAATATCATGGAGATACATATCATCTTATTTCCAAGAACTGTAATCATTTTACTGATGATGTCTCCAGCAGATTGACTGGGAAACGGATACCTGGATGGATCAATCGGCTCGCTCGGATGGGTAGCAGTTTTATCCCTTGAGCTCTCTTTGATTTCTTCCCAGCACACCATTTTTCACTTCCTTTGCATTCATCTTTTCATTGAATTCCTCTTGCCATTATGTTGATGCCATTGAAACCTATATACTGCTCCTTTTCTAAGAAAACTTGAATAGAAACTTCGTTTTTTGCATACTTGTCTGCTTGAATTGATTTTCCATCCAAATATGTAAAAGAAAAGTGATGATGGTTTGTTCCTTAATTGTTCCATCCTCAGTCATTACTATGATGCAAATAAAAGAAGGAATGATGATAGTTTACTGTTGTAACTTCACTCGAACACGTTTGATGGGTATGGATGTCGCCCGTTTGACATCGAACTCGGTCTCTGCATGCATTTGCAAGCGTAAAAGTGAATTCTGCTAACTTCCTCTGGTGAAAACTTCAGGTGCTTTGTGCAGTTGTTTGCTACCTGAAAGTCTTCAAGTAACTACTGTCAAACAACTGCCCGAATACCACGAATACTCAGGTTTGTGGTCTCTTACTTGAATGTTTTATTTTTCCTCCTTGGGTTGATCTAGAACTTGTGGTCTGATGCAATACGTATGTAGTTAAAAACTTGAATCCAACGAAGTATGCTGTTATAAGCATTACCATTTGGGGTTTGTTTCCTCCAGAGGAAGAATGTACCACCGGGTCTCCATCGCTCGACACTCGACTGGTCTCGGCAGAAATTGTGGAAGATGAAGATAAGCGGCTGCTGACAGTATCAACTGGAATCACAGATGTTGCTTTCGTCCCAGAATCTCACAAGTGAAAGAGAGCAGAGAGGCAGGTGTCTTCTATTGCTTGCAAATCGTATCTCCCATGCCCGCGCCTAATGATCTTGTCTCCATTGCAAAAGTAAGAACTGTTTGGCTTCTTTGTATTAAATGTTTGGGAGTGGAATTGTTTTTATTCCGTAGATAGTTGTACTTCAGCTTTAATTGGCCCAAAGAGACATAGAGATCACTTTGAATGTTGTTTTGCTTCCATATCCTTTGAAATGATCGCAGTATTGCCTCGATTTGCAGAACAACTCTCAGTTTCAATGTTATATTATGAGTTAAGTTACATATTTGATCTCTGATACATTCTTAATAAATGTTGCATAAGAAATAACATTGATCTTTTTCTATTTCTAATAATTATCTTAATAAAAAAACATCAGATATGGCAGAAAAATCAAGTTGAAAATGCAATGATTGTTAGAATGTTTAAGAAGTTCCTAAACATTTTTAGAGCTCAAACATCAAATACATACAAATTAAAGTTCATATATTATGATTTATAATTATGTAATAGTTCTAGTTCCTCGCAAGCAGATATTGTCTATTTTGACTCATAAATGATATAACTTTTCACACATTTGTAAGGAATGTTTTGTTCTCCTCTCTAATCGATATGGGGTCTCACAATCCACCCCCTTAAGAGCCAGCGTCCTTGCTGATACACCACTCGATGTCTACGCCAAAAGTAGATATTGTCCATCACCATTAGCCTCACGATTTAAAACGCATCTGTTAGATAAAGGTTTTCACACCCTTATAAGAAATGTTTCATTCTCCTCTCCAATTGACATGGGATTGACATGGGATCTCACCGTTCTCTTTTATAAACATGTCACAACCTAGTGCAATAAAATATTTATAACCTCAAGATAAACATAGTATCATAGGGATTACCAAAAGGAATTTTCTCATTCATATAATAATGTTTTAAAAAGGGAGAAAACTTCAATATAATCAGATTCATCGTTCATCTCACAATAGTTAAGGTACACAAATTTGAGACAAAACTGTCTGATGGAATATGAAAGTAAGAACATGAAGCAAAATACGCAGGAAAATGATATATAGTGAAGAGTAACACTCAAGTGTGGGATAAAGTAATCCAACTTCCATGGGTCAGGGTATCTCTGCAGGTTCCAATCTTGGTGTAAAAACCATATCAAATATAGGTTCAGAAGGAATGTAATATATATATATATATATATATATATCACACCAAATCTGTTCCCAGTAAACTGTAGGGCAAAGAATTTGTCTAAACATCACAAGTAAAGATGGTGCAATTTGAAGAGCTTTCCCTTCCTCCCTCCTCTATAGCCCCAACTTTGAAGTTAACCAGGCGCAAACCTCATCCATCTCTTCAGGAACTGTGTAGTGCCCAAGTCTGTAAACAAAACACGACCCGATATCAAACAACACGTTACTTAGTTTCTTGATTTTAACACACACAAAGTCACATACGTGTTGTAGGATTTAAACGTAACGTCTTGAAATCCACATGAACGTAATGCCTGTGAAGATTTCTCTCCAAATTTATAAAGAACCACATCATCAACTGCAACACGTTTCACACCAAACCATTATCAGAAATGCAACAAGCTCAAATTTGTAACGTAATATTCTGCATGAACAATTATAAATTCATAAATACCTTTTCCATGACATAGCAAAACAGGCAATGATCCCGCTCCACTATTACTAGCTTTCATCTCTTCCATCTTGCTCTTCAAAGTCCTGGAATCACCACGATAACTCGTTAAATGAAGCTTTCTATTGATTTTAAAAGGATCAAAGATTGTACAGATGACAAAATTAAGAAGCCAACTTTGAACATGGAAGCCAGCCACTAAGCCCCACAACTGCACTCAAATTGGCTGGATAAGGATTGCCATTCCCATATTTTCCCAGTGAATGGCAGGTCGCCGAGTAAAGCGCAGTAGCTGCTCCCATACTGAACCCTCCTACAGCAAGCTTAACTGTAAAAAAGATTACAGCAGAATAACGCCAACAATCAGTAGAAAAAGCAAAAACAAATAGTATTTAGAAGGGCAAGAGAAACTTACTGTCAGATGGCTCTGTTGATAACAAATATGCAACGTGAGCAGCTGAAGCATCCAACCCCTCTAAATCATCTGGACCATCTTCTGAAAGATCTTCCACATCAAACCCTGGTTTAACAAGAACATCAGTCTTGAATATATAAGATATCAGTCTTGATGCTCTTGTTATTGTAAAATACATGAATAACAACTAGACTTTGCAGCATGGAGATCCCGGTTCAAGCGACGTTGAATAATTAAAGGAAAAGGGATTTCAGTAAAGCTTACAAGCAGTGGAAGGGAAGCCACCAAATAAAGCTATCGGTCGAGTAGGTGCAGTTGGACATATCCATTTAATCTGCATCAATAACTCCAAGTTTAAATTCATCTTCCCACCATGGAGAATAGCAGTGTAAATGCTTATAAATAGTTTGATAAGCTTCATATTCTTACATTTGGTAGGGGAAGGGTCTCCAAGAGCTGCGACCAGCTGTCGAACAAAATCAAAACATTGCTAAACATAATAAAAACAATTAAGAAAAGAACAGAAAGAAAGAAAGAAAGAAGAAAACCTTGCGCCATTATCACCAAGACCATGAAGCCAGACAACAGTAGCTTGGTGTCTTCCCTTGGGCCTCACTACATGGGTTTTACCAAACTCAATTGCCTTTCTGGCAGTTTTAACACCTGAGGAGACGATGATACAATCAAGCAACAAAGTTCAAGCTTCCACAAAACAATATAATGTAAAGAGAAGAATGCAGAGGGATAAGTTCATTGACCAGAGACAACGGAAGAGCCAGCAAAACTCATATTCGCAGTACAAACGGCCAAGTGAACCGCCACCTGAAGAGATTGCCCCAGAATGGATCCTGCCGTAGCTACCTATGCCAAGAAATGGGAGGTGTTGGAATTGTTTTGAGAAACTTGTTGAATTAGAAATCATCCAAGGACCAAATCTCCTCAAACACCATCCAAAAACAATGCAACGACGCCACTTTAATCCAAGGTTAATAATTCATTTCATCCTTCCGACTAAAATTTCCATGATTCAGTCCCCTTTCAACCATCCAAGGAAGAAAGAGTCGAGAATGAGAGATGAGGAAATGCAATAATAGTAGAAACTATCTCAAATTTCAAGAGGTCGTTCAAAAATAAATGCATTTCAACCCAACCCCATGAAATTACAACAATTTTTCCCGTATGACTAAATCCCAAGAGCAGCAAAAAAGAACCCCACAAAGTCCTCAAAGAAACCACCAACAGAACACAACCCAAGATTCAGAAACGACTTCTCACCATCACCAAACCATCCCATCCCCAAAGAGAAACCAAAAAACCAAAAAAAATGAAGCCTCGTGTATTTCATTCAAAAAAATTCAAGAAAACGAATCAAAAGAGGAAAAACATCAACAACCCATGAAGAAATAATGAATCTGGAGGCAGAAACCAAAAGGGTATCGAGGAGGAAGAAAGTGAACCTGGGTGAAGGAGCCCGAAGTGGGTGTGCTTCTGGCTATATTTTCTTGTTGTCGTCGCTGTAGTGATTTGATTGCATCTCTTTCTACCACTCTGTCTCTATCTCTCAAAGTTTCCTTCTTTTTTCTTTTCTTTTTCCTTTTCTTTTGGAGGGCTTTGTGGCGTGTCCCCGCCACGCCCGGTCCGCACTTGTAGTTTTAATTGGCATAGCTGCAGCGCTGGGCTGGGGAGTGCCCAACTTTCCCCTCTCGGCCTCTCGGGCCCCCTCCCATCGCCTACGTGCTACACTTGGGCCTTGACCTTTCCCTCTTCTTTCTCCAAAACGGTATCACTTTCACAACCTTCGCCACCTGGCATGTATCCTTATCACTTTGCATCTGCCGTCCTAATCTTACAACGTTTTAGTAACGTTCTTTGTGTTCTGAAAAACAAAATGTAAGAACTCCGCCTTAGATATAACTTTCAATCATGTCATAATCGAGGATCCAACTCGATTTATAGTTGACTTTTTTTTATATCTAAAATTCTTGTGGGATAACTACATGACTATATAGTTACTTTTATGTTCTTCAATTAATCTAGAAACAATTGTCAAGGGACCAAGCTCCATTAATTGACTTGATTATATATATTAGGAACCATGAATCTCTACGAATCTTCACAATGATATGATATTGTTCACCTTGAGCATAAACTTTTTTAGATACTAAAAGACCTTATATCAATAGAAATAATATTTTTTATTTATATACATTTTTTTTTTTTATCCATTAGGTGACTACTTCTCTCAATAATCTTTAATAATATACAAACGGTTATCGAAGATGTTTGTAAATACACGAGAGTATAGAAGATGTTGAAAAACGTTTGTTTGAGTTATTTGGGTGTATAAACAAGATACACATTTTCCTTTCACATGAAAAGGCCTATGGTCATGCCTTTAGTTGCCCCTCAAGCAGCTTTTCAGTGAAGGCACCACCACCACCCCAGCTTGCTTCATTCATCATTCATCACTTTTGTCAACTCTTGGGATTTCAAATCTCTTCTCCCCACGCCATTTTTGGCTCCTAAAGCAAAGCCTGATTCTCTCCTTAACTGAACAAAACCAATGAAAGAGCAATTGTATATAAGGATGATCTGCCATTCCTTTCTCCTTCCATTCACCCCCAACACTACTTCCCCTTCACAATGCATAGGTCTTCAAGCACGTCTCGAAACTTCGACGAGTACTCGGTCGACATGCCACCGGGTTTCACCAGCTCCCCACCATTGAAGAATGAAGCCCCTGATCTGTTGCCACTGTTCAAGATTGATACCCCCAAGAAAGAAATGGGGCCACATTTTAAACCTCCTGGACAAAATGCAGTTCATCTCATTCCTCTCATTCTGCTTCTCTCTGCTTTAATCCTCTGGATTTGTTCATCCAGGTAAATTTTGAGTACACATCCATAATGTAACTCATTACTGCTTTATGATTGTTGGTTCAAATAAAACTGCACTCATTCTTTAAGAATGAAAACTGAAACGTGTATGATACGAGGAGTTGTTGGCTTGAAAGCAACAGATACAAAAGGCATAGCGATATGTATGAAGTTTATAACAGATTTAGGAGAATATTGTTTGAAAAGAGGCAAAGTTGGGTTGATTATGATCTATGAAATTGGTAGATCAGGGAGAGAGATTAACGTGTTTCTCAAGGTAATTTCAAGCTTTAAACGCACACATCTCCAAACTTTGCCCTCTCAACAACACCTCATTTGCTTTCACCCTACTCAACCTCCACATTACACAACTACTTGCTTCACTCAATCTACTTACTTTCACCGCAAGTCTACGGTTGCTAGATATTGCCTCACAATTTTAAAACGCGTCTACTAGAAAAAGGTTTTTACATCCTTCTAAAGATTATCATAATTCACCCCTTTTAAGGTCCAGCGTCCTCTCTGGCACACCGTCTGATGTTCACCTCCCTTTAGGGTCGAGCATCCTTGCCAATACACTGCCTGGTGTCCATTCCCCTTTGGGGCTCAGCGTTCTTGTTGGCACACTGTCCGGTGTCTACCTCCCTTCGGGGTCCAGTGTCCTCGCTAGCACACCGCTTGTTGTCCACCCCTTTGAGACTCAATGTCTTTACTGACACGTCATCCAATGTCTGGCTCTGATACCATTTGTACGATCCAAACCAACCTCTCTCTGTGAACAATTTTTTTAATGAAAAAGAGAATAAAAAAAAGGAAAGTGTATAGTAAAAGTTGTTGAGTATGACTGTCATAATAGTTAGCATATTTTAGACATGTTCTTTAGAAAGACAAAGACAAATCTTAAAAAGATAGAAAAAGGGAAAGAAAGTAGAGAATGGATAACAATAATATTACTGATGTGAGCTTTGGATCTCAAAGTTACTGATGTGAGCTTCAAAGTTACTGATGTGAGCTTCAAAGTTACTGATGTGAGCTTCAAACTTACACACCCATTCACAACAGCCAACATGTTAAGCCTTCTCATTCAAGTCTAACAATATTCCAATTTTCAATTGTTTTATTCTCTCGTAACACACTATTGAACAAATAGATCGTATTAATATACTCAATAAAATGAGTATCTAAATGATTATAAACCATTTATAACAATTACTTGAGAATTTCATAAAATTTAAAAGAATTGATAATAAATATTATGATTTGGTGGCCAAACCTACCAAATTACTAAGCATTTGCCTAGATGTTTGGTATATGATTTGGCGAATGAAATTTGATTATATAAAACATGGAAAGTTTTCATTTTTTTTCCTCTACATCTCATTGCATAAATTCCATTTTAATTTGACCTAAAAATTAATTTAATCCATTTTCCTCAAGAACTTAATTAAAACCCAGAAATTTCAATTGGGTATAGTGCTTGGTTTGAAGAAGAGAATGATGAACAGGCAATTTCCAACTCAACAATCTATTCTTGGGCTGTTTGTTGGCAAGTTGAGCATAAAAACCATACCATTATTCTTTGTTTATTTATTAAGTTTTATTTATTTATTTATAAATAATTCTTTTTCTGGGCCTTCTTAGTATGGCCTAAATATTAAAAGCAAATCACGCTTAATTATCCAATATAAGGACCGACACAAAATAGAAGCACAAATTAGATAGAAAGAAAGAGGGTTGTGACGATCCTGGGATAACAATTTTCTCGCTGCATTTCAAAAGGGTCAGTGAAATTCGTTTCCTTTTGCTTCCTTCAATTCCATCTTCTTTTCGCTTCAATCTATATTTCCATTTTCAGCACTTCCTTAAATCTTGATGCTCATAATTTTCTTTCCTTCTTTCTTTTTCTTGTTTTTGGGGGTTATTCGTTTCTCAGGATGGTGTTTGGTTGCTCAGAAAACAGTGGACAACGTAAGGGAAATCATGGGATTGGATAATATTGTACAAAGAAATCGATAATAGACTAATCAGTTTCATGAACTTGTTTTGATGAATATTTTGTGTTTTTATGGCATGATCGAGGAACTATTCAAGATTTTGTTCATTTTTCCTTCTCTTTCCCTCTTTCCAGCGAGCAATCTTACTGAAATTAGTTTGTGTGTTCTTTCATTACATTTTCTGATCAATCATAGAGGGTACTTTTTGCTATGAATTTTCTTTTGATTTGCTTTTATCTGTTCTGCAGCATGATTTTATGAACAGTATCGATGATGGTGCTGCTTGATGTCTGATATTTTAGCGATTACAAAAGCCATTAGTATAAGCAAACACACAAAGAAAACGAAAAAAAAAAAAAGAAATCGAATCGGAGGCTGTTTCGTGTTGCTTTTGATTGGATCAAGACCTGAAAAGACTAAGCTATTTATAATTTTGACATTCCAATGGTAGAATTATAGATGATAAATGGCTTAAACATTTGGGATACTCTCCTTTTCTGTTGATCTTTTATTCCATTTCTCTTTTCATTAACTTTTTGCAGAGTGAACATGTTTATAGAAACTATAAGTCTTGGAGAAAGAGTTTTAGTTTTCATTCTCATAGTTTTGGACCCTCCTATATTGAATTTTTGAGTGATGGGTAGTCTTTGTACAATTTTTCAGATATTATAAATTTCCATCCTTCAATCTCGAATGATGTCATTTTAGCTTCAACTCGTGTTTTCTTTAACTCTGATAACAGATTTCGATTAGTAATTTGGGCTACACATCATGAAATTCAAAAACGGGAGTAAGCTGAAAATATTGAGCAAAAAGAAGGTGCCTTTAGGACCACAATGTTCTATGGAAGCGATAAGAAGCGACGGCGCCAACTATATAGTTAGACATGTTAAGTCCAAGGGTGGCAGCAACCATGCTATGGTGGAGCAGGTGTCTCAAAAGGTCATCGTACCCTGCCACACTCGTTTAGATGTTAAAGGGGCTTGGGCTCCTGGTGATGTTGTAGAGGTGTTTGATAACAACTCATGGAAAATTGCCACAATCTCAGAGGTTTTGGGAAAAATGCACGTTCTTGTCAGATTACTTGGATCCTCTCAGGAGTTTAAAGTCAGAAAAACCAATATCCGGGTTCGACAGGCATGGGAAGATGATGATGGTGCGAGGGTTATGGTTGGAAAGGTAATATCATCTATCTACCCTTTCTCCACAGTATTACTTTTTGTTCTATTAGGGGTTATGAATTGTCAAACTTATCATATATGGTGAGGAGCTTGTGTCATGATGTCGTTGAGTTCATCGTGTTGCTGAATGAGTATGCACTAATGTCGTTCGGCAACATTCACATTTATGTCTTACTTAGGAGTCATGAACTTGCATTAGCCTTTAGATTATACATTTTAATATACGAAAAAAAAAAAAAACATCAAAGCAATTTTCATATCATATTTTCTTGCAGTTTTCATGTGTTGATAACATTATAAGTGAAGAAGTTAATTTTTTTCTCGCAGGGAAACCAAAATTCTAATGGAGGGAAGCTCCATGTCAATCAAATTTTGAACCACAATCAAAATTCAACCTCTCAAGTTCAGAAGACAAACTCAAGGACCACTCTGTGGAAAAAAGATGACGGTTTTGCTGTTAGGAACAAAAGAATTCAAGATGGCTACAATGTTGGAATTCTGAAGAGATCAACAGATTGCTCGTCTAGAGCATTTTATGGAGCGAGCCATAAAGTTAGATTGATTGAGAAAGACGGGCGATATGTTAAGGTGGTTGCTGCAAGTCCAACGAAGTTGTTACCTGAACTGCAGGTAGGTCCTGTTTCATATCTTAGAGATTATCTGGGTGAAAGACATAGGCCTGAATCTCTGAATCGCAGACATGGTGGCCATTTGAAACTGGATGTCAAGGGTAAAGAACCAGTTAGCCCGGTTCGAGAACTAAACGATGGAGATAGCATTATGTGCTCTGTTGGTAGTTGCAGCATCAGTAGTGACAACTCAAGTGAGATGCCTTGTGATGTGTCTGCTGCTGTGACTGAACAAATTGCTTGTCACTTCCCTGATGATCGATCACCTCATCATTCGGGATATGAAGGCCACTGCCTCCCTACCAAAGAAGAATTGTCTGCTGAAATTCATAGGTTAGAGTTACATGCCTACCGTTGCACTATCGAGGCATTGCATGCATCAGGACCTTTGAGTTGGGAACAAGAAGTATTGATCACAAATCTTCGGCTTTCACTTAACATATCGAATGATGAACATTTAATGCAGATAAAATATTTAATCTCTGCAGATACCAGAATCCCTATTAAATGATTGAGAAATAATTCTTTTGCTTCTCTTTCATATATATGCTCCACCTCTGTTCTCATAGTGATTACTTCTCTTATGTTTTTGGAGTACCCATTTCTGATATAAACTGAATGTACAACTTAGCCAACAATTGAATCATTTTAAGCTCATTAGTCCAAGTCAATGGATTCATTTTTGCAATTGTATGATGAAAACGTTGTTATAGATATGTTGATCTGCTCAACCATTTGGAAACAACTGAGATATGCTCAGAATAAGAACATTGTCATTCTGTCACTTAGTTTCGAAAAATATGTAGTAGAGATTGTTGTCTGGAAACAATTTGACACTGTGAGCTATGTTAATTAGAACTGTTTGTGATGACTGAGCCAATGTTTTCATTACATGGCTCCTCACTACATTTCTCCATTTCAGGGTGGTTAAGATCAAGACTGGCGTCGTCTTCTTCTCGATGCCAAGCGATGGCGAATGCCGGGGAGGTTATACTTTAAACCTTTCTGCGGTGCTGTATATTCAACTCGGTACTCGAAATCAACTGCATAGCCACCACACCACAGACAACAAATATTTGGCTTCATATGTTAAACTTGGTAATGTAATTCACTTGACCATGTCACTGATACATCGTATTCAACCATTTGTTTTGAAATTCTTTTACTGTTGGATATTGTTATTACCTGGGATTTGTTTTAGAGTGTACTTTGTTTTTATGGTTTTTTTTCCCTGCTGAAAACAGCATCTAAACCAGAGGCCTTAGGTTTTTAAGAGGTTCGCCATACTAGAGGTCCCATCTCTAACAGCATCTGAGATTCAAAGTACCTAATGAAACAGAGGAGCTCTTTCCACACAACCAACCCAGTAGCCCCCATTTGATGATGATGCCTTCCAATCTTCACAATTATGATAGTTTCTCTCTCTTAAACAGAAGAAGATAAACCAACCCACAACCCTTTTTTGGCCAAATACTTTATTCATAAATCAGGACCAAGGAAACAATCTCACAGCTCGAGATAACAAAAAAAGAACAAATTGTTGAGAGAGAGAGAGAGAGGGAATGAAGATTGGCATCTTGAAAAGTAGCCAACTAGTCCTTGTTTTTGCATTTTTATAAAACAAACAAAATGGAAAAGGAGGGAGTGAGAGAGAGAGAGAGAAAGATGGGTTCTGTTGATGGGAAGGTGAATTGATGTTAATTTTGTCTGTAAGATCTTAGGAAAAAAGGGGTTGATGGGGATGAACCCTACAAGAAAGGCCACAGCATTTATGGGGCACACCAAATCCTCTGCTATTGGCTCATTAGCAACTCTTCCTCATTGGCATTCCCATGTGATCTTGCTCCCTCTGTCACACAGACACTTACACACACAGAGAAAGAGAGAGGTGTCACCTTCCAACACCTTCTCACATTCTGAAATTAGCCTTAGCCTCTGCTTCATTTCTTTATCACAACTTATCATCATCAACAACAATGAACTCAACCAACCCCTTTATATCTATACACAAATTAAGCAAATCCCCTAATTGGATATTGACAAAGACTTGAAGGTTTGCATCTTTTTTAAAAAACATAATTCGATTCTTTGAAGTAAGGGAGAGGAGGTCAGAAAGTCCCATCAAATATTGGTATCTCTGTGTGTGTGGCAAGTGATGGAAGGTGATGGCCAAGGATGTGGTTGTATTTTAGTAACAGTTATAGATTCTTATTTGGAGAGAGAAATGGCTGTTGTTGTTGTTGTTGTCACCTTTATCTCATCATACAGTGTGTTTATGTAGAAAAACAAAGTAGAAAGTACATGTGGCAGATTGCAGACCTCAACTAAAGTCTTCTCAGCAATGCCACATATCTATTATATATATAGATAGATACAAACAAGTAATCATATGACAGTTAAAATAAAAGTTATGAGGTGCTGCCTGTAAACTGCAGCACTACTGAGATATGGTGGATCGTCTTTGTGCTCAGAAGAAAGAGAAAGAAATTAGTGCATTTAATCAAGAACAGAGCTTAGCCAGCTCTTGTGCTTTGGCATAAGAGCCAATTTTGGGAAACATAAGGCATTACTCTATTGATTAGGGATCAATGGTTGATATTCCCAAGGGATCTCTCTCCCTCTCTGAACACATAACACAATCATGGCTTAGTGAAGAGAGAGACATATCATATGTGAAATAGTACACATGAATTTATTTCCTGTCAAGTAGGAGGAGAGCCACCTCCCTCCCTCCCTCATTTTGCTCATTCAAAACCTCTTACCTTCTTATTACTTCATATCATTTCACGTTTACAGAAGAGAGAGAGAGAGAGGGAAGAACAGAGAAGAAGACAGTGCCTTCTTTTACTTTTTGCTCATGTAATTATCTGATGCGAAGTTGAGTTGTCTTGAGAAGTGTAATTATTTTTTCATTATGTGCAATGGAACCAACGCAAGACACAAGACACAAGACACTTCTTTTCTCTTATATTAACACTTAATTAATCACTTTTTTCTTCTAATTAGGGATTGATTAATGAGAGACAGACAGAGAGAGAGAGAGAGAGCATGTAAGTAAAGGAGATTTGGGGATTGGAGATTGGAGACATGTAGCAATCATGCCTTACACCACAGGCTTGGAAGCATGCTTTCTTATTTAATTCCTTCACTCCAAAAAAACAAACTAAAGTTTAAAGAATACAATGTAACAAAAAGTTAGCATGGCACAAACAAAATCAAATCTTATACGATGTGTCTCTTTGGGGACCAGTATCGCGTTCGAGTAAGGAAGGGAGACATGATTAATAAAATTAAAATAAAGTGATTAGGTAGATTAAAAGGCGTTTATTGAGACGGGTGATTAGTTAGAAATTTCCATGAAATGGTGAGGATTTTCTTGGAATAATTAAAGGAAATGAGGTTTCCCAGAGAGAATGCATGCTTGTAAGGTGACAAAGGAAGCGCAGTCATGGAGCAAATTGCTCCTTTCTGTTTGTTTTTTTCCTTTTTTTTCCTCTGGGAAAGCTCTGTCTTTTTTTGCGCATAGGGCCTCTCAATCTTAACTGGCTTCCATATCAATCTTTTTACTTCTTTTTTTGTTTCCCAATTAATGCAAACCCATCAACACTTCAAATGGACACCAATATGTTACCCATTTTACTCCATACATATTCATAATAAACTTGCAACACTGTGGGGTTAGTGTACCAAGGACAAGGATCAAATACCCACCCAAACCATCTTTCATCCTTAATCCCTTGGGGTCTCTATCTTTCGAAACACAACCGGAGCTCCGTATTGCGGATACAAAAGCATCAACACCGTTGGTGCATGCTGATAAGAAGGAGCCAATCGAAATGAGAATCGTTGAACTATAATTGCTATTGCCAACTTTGCTTGCAGAAGAGCCAAGTTCTTGCCAATGCAAGCACGAAGACCATGTCCAAATGGAATGAACCCGGCTGGATGGTTTCCAGCGTGGCCCACGCCTTCTGAGAATCGCCCCGGATTGAACTCGCTCGCATCGTTCCCCCAAATATTTTGATCATGATGAACCGCTAGAATTGGGATTAAGAACTCTGTCCCCCGTGGGATCATCCGCCCTCTTAGCTCGACAACTGTCTTTGCACGTCGAATCGTAGCCACCGTCGGAGGGTACAATCGTAAGGACTCGTTCAGTATCATGCTCAGCTACCGTAACAAAAGTTTAGAGGAGTTTAGTTTTTGTTAGTAAAGAAGCAAACACCAAATTAAATGGAAAAACAATTTAGTTTGTGTATAATTAATTAACATAATACAATTTTTTGGTATAATATTTATGGCGTGACATTAATAAAATAAATAAGTAGTGCGTTTTCTTTTAATTCGTCGCATATAGTTATCATTTTAATACATAAGTCATCATTATTATTTTTGGTATGAAAAAAGGGGCTTACGATCTTGAACTTAGAAAGGTCATCTGTGGAGGGGAGAGCACGTGGACCGCACACGCTAAGAACCTCGTCACGTGCCTGAATTTGCCACTGTGGATGCATTGCGAGCAAGACAGTAGTCCACGTCAGCAGATTGGAAGTGGTCTGTTTGCCAGCAAAGAAGAAGGTTTTGCACTCTTCAACGATGTCGTGGACGGAAATATTAGTGTGTAATGAAGAAGAAGAAGATGATGAGTTGGAAGCTTGAATCATGAGCCCTAATAAATCTTTTGGCGCTTTTTCATCCATTGCCCAAATTTTCTGTGAATTCCCCTTTCGACCCTCGATCAATTTCATCAATGATTTTCTTATTTCCTTGTCTAATTTCCACGAATTAATATTGGTTCTTGTCGGCAAAAATCTGAAAATTAAACCCCAAAATAATTTGTTTAATAATAAAAAAATTTTAAAAAAAGGTGTGATTATTGAATTGTACCTGTACCCAGGAATGAAGACCTTTTGGAAAGCTTCGGAAGCTAATATCATTTGTTGAGTTTGAAGCTTGAAAATGGCTTTACCATCTTCATAGCTACTTCCAAACACTGTCTTCGTCACCACATCTTCCGCTAGCGTTTGGAACCAATCAAAAACATCAATTTCCACCTCGTCCGAGGCGCCGCCGCCTGCCATGGCCGACCATTTCTCCACCATATCCACCACACTTTCCTCCACCACCGGAATCAACAACTGTATATATATATATACCAACCAAACCAAACCCCACATGAAATAACAATTTTCTATTTTTTTTTTTTTTTTTTAATTTGAAATTCTTACCTTGAGATTCTCCATGTTGAATACGGGGGAGATGATCTTGCGATGGAGAGCCCATTTCTGATCCTTGAGAGTAAGGAGGCCGTCGCCCTCGAGCTTTTTGATGAGAGGGTGCGCTTCGTTTTTCTCGTAGAATTCTGAGTTGGTGGTCAAGATGTCTCGGATCATGTCCGGGTCGGACACCGCCACTCGAACAATGGGTCCGAACCAGATCAGAAATGTGGAGCCTAATTTCATTACAAAATGTATATGTATATATATATATATATATATATATAAAAAGAATAAAAATTAAAAAGGTAAAAAAAGAGGGGGGATTTGAATTATGGGTACCGTAAATTTTCTTCCAATGATGGTAAAAAGAGAGGACGCGGGGGAGAATATTGTGGGAGAAATTGGGCATCGGACGGGAGGTAGCGGCGAGCATCATAGAGTCCAACTCTTTGAAGTTACCGATGAAGAAACGATAAGGAGGGCCGCGAATTCCTTGGCGGAGAAAGTGTGCTTCTATCCTTCTGGGCTTCCACCACAAGGCCGCGCCCATCTTGACAGCAAGTATGAAGAGGAGGGCGCATAGGAAAGGGATCTTGATTGAGTCCAACGGCGGCGGTGGAGTGTGGTTCATTGGGTGATATTTTGGTTGCCTTATTTGGCTAAGGAATAAGGATGGTGTGTAGTATTGGAGAGTTGGTTCGTGGGATTTAAATAAATAAACAGAAAGCATGAGAGAGAGAGAGAGAGAGAGAGAGAGGAGAGAGAGGGAAGCAGCAACAAAGCCCAACGCCTTAGGGGCCCGCAATTGCAAATCTATGCGAATCACCCAAACAAAACAAATAAAATTTTCTTTTTCTTTTTCTTTTTTTTTTTCTCCATTTGTATTATAATAATATATACTTTGTTTATACTACTCGTCTTTTTTTCTTCTCTATTATTATTATTATTATTCTATTATGAGTGAACCCACCTGAAAAAAGGAAAAAAAAATAAAAATTCGTTGATGGGATTAGATTTTGCCATTGGGTATTTTTTTTTTTTATTATTGAGTTTTTTAGAAATTATTTATTCCTATTAAAATCTTGTATCAACCGTGATGTGACTTAACAATAAGTGATACTAATATCTATATTATTATTGTAATATTATTATTTTTTTCTGCAAAATTATTTGGTAGTTTTTAAATAAATCAAAAGTGGAATTTTAAAATTTTAAAAACCAAGTTAAATATATATATATTTTTATAGGCTGTCTAATCATTTGATTTATATTATTGCCAATTTAAATATACATTTTTATGGAAATAATGAAATAATAAAATTAGTGATTTTGTAGGGAAAATCTCAAATTATTGCTTTTATTTTGTTAATTATCTAAATTTAGTAATTATAGAAAGGACTTAGTTAGCTATGGTTATGTTGTTCAATATTAAATTCCAATTTTTTAAAAATGGAATATGTAAACCAAACCATATCCATATGTAAGATACTATATTTGTATATTTTAGTTTAGAGATAAATTCTTCCAAGTTAAAAGTTTAATTAAAATAAATTTTCTAAATTTGATTTTTAAAACTAAATTCCACTCTTATTAAAAATGAAAGATGAAACCTCGTGTATGTATGTATATATATTCGACTCATTTTTCTAAATTTATAAGTGAAAAATATAAATACTGAAGTATATTTTTCTATAAAAAAAATGCCTAATTCCGAAGATCTTTAGGTGGACACAAGGCCATAGGGGAAGGGAGAAGCATTTGTCAAATATTTTGCAATAAATTGTACCTTTTTCTACCTTTTATAATTGTTCAAATTTTATCCTTTCTTTTTATAAAAAAGAAAAAAAAGAAAGAAAAAAAAAGTCGTTGAAAAACTTTGACGTTGACCTTACATCACTGCCGTTAAAATTAATAAACTGAAGTATAAAGATAAAATTTAATTTTTTTTATAGCAATATCAAAATAAATAATTTTATTAAATTATATTTATCTTATTCATATAGAACAAAAATGTGCCGTTTTTCTCACTATTTTCCACCATCTGACTTTCTATCGATTAATCTTTTAACGTTACATAGATAAAATAATTCATTTAGAAAAGCAAAATTAAACTTTAGAATGAAAAAGCGTAATTTAAAAAAATATATTTTATAGAGTTGTTTTTTAATAACACGTCATTAAAGAAATCAAACACTTTTAATTTTGTGTCGGACTAATTCTATGATATTGGGCAAGAAAAAAAAATATTTATTAACATTTTGTTGATAGTTAAATGATCGAGAGTGTTGAGAATTATTGAAAGGAGTAGTCTCACATTGACTATCTCCATTATTATGATCGAGAGTAGATAATATCATGCTGTTGTCGAGTTTTGTAATTTCTAACCCAAATCTAGAAAAAGGATGGAAACAGGGATTCCTTAAAAGTGGTCTCAAATAAAATGAAAGGAAGATTAAAGATTGATCCTTTAATATTTGTTGTTTGGGTGAGTGGGTGCCAAATGACAAACCACCACACATCAGGCAGAAGCTGCCACACAAAACAAGCCAAATGAGCCAACTTATCTGCACCCCTCCTAAGTCCTCCACCTGTCTAACTTCCTCAAACATTTTAAAACACATTTGTTAGGGAGAGTTTTCCACATTCTTACAAGAAATGTTTCGTTTCCTCTCCAATTAATGTGAAATCTTCCAATCCACCTCTTTTCGAGATCCAGCTGACATTCATTCCCCTTCTCCAAGCGACGTGGGATCTCACAATCTACTCTCATTCAGAACTCAACGGGTGTGTCTCAAACGTATTTGTTGTTCCAAAAACATGATCATGGGTTAAGAAAGAAAGAGAGAAAGAGAAGCAAAAAGGAAGTTGTCGTTTTGGAATGTTGCTCTTAAATTTGTGCACATGGGAACAATGGTGTGTGTATGTAGGAGTTTGTTTGTGAGGCTTTAATGGGGAAATATGCTTTAGTTGACCCAACAATGGGTGCCCACAACCAGTCATCCACCCCTCAACTTTGTCTCAATACACCTCAGACATCATGGGTCCATCTCGTCTCTCCCAACTTTTTACCACCCCCAACATATCTAACCTCCTACAAACCTCGCCTTTCTTTGTCAACGCAATATCTCATCTCGAACCACACCGAAACGAAACGAACAACTTTTTTCTCAATACACAACCCTAATTTTTCTTTTCGTTATAACATCGAAAAAGAGAAAGGACAAAAGTAAGAACATAAGAAGTGATGGAGTTATCGAAAATGGCCAAAAGAATCCAACCAAAAAAAGCCTGCCGTTCATGATGTACTACTACTACTACTACCTCTCCCTTTAATGTCTAATGCCACAAAATGCAAATAAATTATTTATTTATTTATTGGGTGCACCCATTTATAATATAAACCATTTAAATCATCATCCATTTATTTTGTCTGTATATATAAAAGGGGGTAGCTCTTGTATTTATTGGAAATTTTCATTCAATTTCACCTTTTTTGTGAAAGTCAATTGGATAAGTTTGTTTTTGGCCATATTTTCCTGGCTTATGTGTATCAAAAAATTAAATTTTCAAAAATAAAAAACAACAACAATAATAATAATAGTAATAATAAGAGCATGCATTTCTTAATAGAATAAAATAAAATGGGATGGTGCAAGTATGGAGGATATGCCTCATATTTTTTTAAAAAATAATAATTGGTTGACTTAGATATTCAAAATAAAGAGACTATATAATTAATTTTTCATCCATGTAATTATGTGCATATCATAATCTTTTGTTATTTATTTATTTATTTATTGATTGATTATACACACACAGAGAGAGCATGCGCAATTTGGCACATAATAACTTCTTTCATTGGGACAATCATGTAATTTTGAGATTTGGTTGGATTATATTTATTTTTTATTTTTTTTTTGAAGTAAAAAACAAATGTGGTTTGACCACTGTGAGAATGTGACATTTGGGCATCTTTGGCAATACCCTCTTCTTCACAAATCCATATTGTGTAGTTACATCAATTCTGGATTTTAGCCTTCACATCTTCACCCCAATTTCATCACTTTTTTTTATTTTTATTTTTTTTTTCATTTGAATTCTATATATATATACAAAGAAACTTTTTAATGAAATGATTTGAAATTGTCGTTTTTAGCCCAAAGTCCCTTGTCATATACTTTTTGGATTCTTTTTTATTAAAAAAATTAAAAAAAAAATTGAATGACTAAGTAGAAAGTTTATAGTTAAAAAATATATAATTTATTATTATTATTTTGGATATGAAAATGGTGACAGAGAATAAACGGTAGCAACGGTGTGACCAGTAGATATTATCGTTATTATTATTTAGTTCTAAGAAATATTTATTTATTATTATTTTGTTTTAATACATAATGATAATAATAATAATAAGGAAAGTGAAAGAGGGACGTCAAATCACGTCAAGACACGTGTCAGCCAATGATTGAGTATGGAGGTCGAAATCAGAAAGTGTTTAGTTACATCAACCCAATGGTTTGGCAGATGCAGCAGATCCTTGTTTTCTTTCTCCTTATGACTTAACTACCCTTCTACCACCAATCATTGTTTTTTTTTTTTTTTTTTCATTTTATTTTCCTCACAATTACTATTCTACAAATATATATTAAAAAAAAAAAAAGAAGAAGAATGTTGGGTTTAATTGAATAATATTATGGATGTAATTTGAGTAGAAACAAAGTCATAATTTGGTCAAATGAAAGAGAGGATAAATGGTTGGGAGCTTTATTTAGCTTTAGAAAGCACGAGGGATTCGAAAGGATAATAAAGATTTTTTAATAATTATGAAGATTAAAGAATTAATTTATTAATTAAATAATTAATTGATTGTAGGGAACCTAATCTAAGCTAAGGTAGGCATGAAAGAGCTAGAAAAAGCAAGTGGGCCAAAAACATATTCATTAATTAAATATTAAATAATAATTAAAAAGCTATTCCTCTTTTAATTCTGATTTCAAAAAGTGGCAGACCTACAAAGACCAAAACATTTTTGTTCCCTCTTTCTTTTTTTTTCTTTTCCTTTATATATATATCTTCCAAATCATAAAACATATTAATCAAGATTCTACTCAATTTAAATCTTCATTACATTATATTATATTATATTAACTTGATATAAAATTAGTATATGGAATAGAATGCAATTCCTAGATAATTAGAGATATTATGCGTCGCAAATATCTATCATTTTTTGGCAATTGATGATCCATGATATTATTTCACAAGAACTAACTAAGATTATAACACGGCGAGAAAGATTCTAACTCTCATGTTCTTAAGTAAGAATAGACTAAATTAATAAGAATCGTCCTAAATTTTGCCAAATTGCTATTACTGTTACTTAAAAAATAATCTTAAACTCTTAATATAATTAAAATTTTAAAATTATTAATACCCTTTATCCTTTTATATATATATATATATATATATATATATATATATATATATATATATATATATATATATATATATATATA
>NW_019268519.1:2697059-2712293 GCF_002738365.1 Cucurbita moschata | reverse complement strand
TTTTTTTTTTTTTTTTTTCATTTTATTTTCCTCACAATTACTATTCTACAAATATATATTAAAAAAAAAAAAAGAAGAAGAATGTTGGGTTTAATTGAATAATATTATGGATGTAATTTGAGTAGAAACAAAGTCATAATTTGGTCAAATGAAAGAGAGGATAAATGGTTGGGAGCTTTATTTAGCTTTAGAAAGCACGAGGGATTCGAAAGGATAATAAAGATTTTTTAATAATTATGAAGATTAAAGAATTAATTTATTAATTAAATAATTAATTGATTGTAGGGAACCTAATCTAAGCTAAGGTAGGCATGAAAGAGCTAGAAAAAGCAAGTGGGCCAAAAACATATTCATTAATTAAATATTAAATAATAATTAAAAAGCTATTCCTCTTTTAATTCTGATTTCAAAAAGTGGCAGACCTACAAAGACCAAAACATTTTTGTTCCCTCTTTCTTTTTTTTTCTTTTCCTTTATATATATATCTTCCAAATCATAAAACATATTAATCAAGATTCTACTCAATTTAAATCTTCATTACATTATATTATATTATATTAACTTGATATAAAATTAGTATATGGAATAGAATGCAATTCCTAGATAATTAGAGATATTATGCGTCGCAAATATCTATCATTTTTTGGCAATTGATGATCCATGATATTATTTCACAAGAACTAACTAAGATTATAACACGGCGAGAAAGATTCTAACTCTCATGTTCTTAAGTAAGAATAGACTAAATTAATAAGAATCGTCCTAAATTTTGCCAAATTGCTATTACTGTTACTTAAAAAATAATCTTAAACTCTTAATATAATTAAAATTTTAAAATTATTAATACCCTTTATCCTTTTATATATATATATATATATATATATATATATATATATATATATATATATATATATATATATATATATATATAGAAAAGACGGAAAACTATCCATCTCAAACATTTTAATGTTACTTTAAAACATTTTCAAACATAGTATTTTTAGTTTTTAAAATAATTTAAAGAATTTTTTTTTTAGTTTTTAAAGAAAGGTTTAAGGAAATTAATGGAATTTTTGAAAATTCAATAAAAAAATTTAAACCCTCCTTAAACTTAATAAAACAAAATATTAATAATCCAAAGATTTTTTTTAAGCTTAACTTTTTAAGAGAATACCTCAATTAAATAGGTATTATTATTAATTTAGTCTAAATATATATATATATATATATATATATATATTGTGATATTTTTTTTTTTTTGGTACCAAACATAACAAACTCTGACACCAGTGATGTTTTTTTATGTGAGATTTTTAAAGAAAATAAAGGAAAGAGAGAGAAAAAAATGAATTTATCCGTACTCTATTCCCAAACATCTTCCATTGGAATTGGAGCCTCTCTCTCCCTCTGTTTTCACTTTTTCAGTTAAAATCTGTCTCTCTCTCTCTGTCTCTCTCTGAATTTCAGGCTTTCACTGTCATCTATGAACATCATCTCCTTCCCACTCTCTTCATTAATATGCTGTGACAAACAAAACAAACCCTTCTTTTTTTTATTTTTTTTTATGTTATTTTCATATCAGTTTCTTTTCACAACATTGGAGAATTCAAATGTAAGCAAGAAACCCTGAGGGAGGAAGAAAAGCAAGCAACAAATTGTGCTAAATTTTGGAATTCTTCCTCTAATTAAAACCAACTGTGTCTTTCTGTCCTTTTTCAACCAAAATGGGTTTTCATTCATACATGGAAAACAAACCATAATCATTCCAAGAACAGGACAGTAGCAATCGAAGTTGAGTAGCAGAATAGGTCGGATCTTGCATCGGTGTGGGTAGCTTATTGGGGGAAATAGCAGAGACAACGACAGGAATTTGATGCCTCTCATCGTATAAGCTTAGAGGAGAAACATGGTGGTTTTACAGAACATGTCCTGTTTGGTGTTTACATGAAATACAGCCTGCACTCCATTTTCATTCCTTGATTATGCTTCCTTACCCCACCAATTCCATTTTTTTCATCTAAATTCATTTGGGGTCTCTGTTTTTTCGTAGCTTCACATGATGGGGTTTCATGGGTTCTGTAAAGTCGCAGTCTTTTTAATTACTAACAATTCCCCACACTTTCTTTTCCGTAGTTCATGAATCATAACTGTTGAAGGGCTAGGGAGTTCGAAGCTAATAAGATTAATATAAATTTGAATTACTTCCGTAGTTTCTCTCTTATACATGAACGATCGATGCACGACTGTCAGCCACATTGTAGCGGAGCGGAGACAATGAACCACCGACAGTGAAAAAGCCACATGATCTCTTGGTGTTCGATGGAGAGGTTAGTTGTGGTGATATTCAGGTACAAAAGCAGGCCCCGGCGCCCCCCATTGAAGAGAGGTTTTAAAAGCCGCCCCACATTTGGTAGACATGCCGGCATGTCTTACTTTTGGGTGAGATTGATACTTAAATTCTTTGTTACTGTGGGATTTCTTTAAGGAAATAGAAAACAGAGAATATGATTTAATGGATTCTCGTTGGAGCATAGTCCAAGTGAAATGGAGAGTGTTCTGTTGAGACCGACATGGATAGAGACAAGTCCTTATGCGATGGGAAATAGAAGGAAGAATTGAAAGACAACTAACTACTTCATTTTGCAACAACTAAGGCCGCGTGAGATGGGCCACTCCATGCTGTCACCTATTAACTTAAGCTTTATTTATGAACACTAATTTGAGAGCTTCAAATGTTTTATTTGTTTTTCAACCAGTCGGTTAATAAAATGTTTATGGCTTCATGCTTCATCTTTGGGAGCTGGAAGTTATAATTTGAGTGCCACAACTTTGCTGCTAGGCTACTTGGCCCATCAGAAATGCCTATTCACCCAGCTCATATATGGGTTAGGCCCAAGTTGCAGCACCCGTTCAAGGCGTTTTTGTTCACGGCCGCATATCAAAAACCTTATTGCTTTCCTTTACCCTTTTCATGGTATATAGTTTGTTAAGACGTTTTAGAAAAATCTTCTGAGATGCGATTAGTCATCAATTCTTTGAGTTTTGTTTTCTGAAACCCTTTTTAAGACGAGATTAGAAGCATGCACTTAAAATGTTCTGAGATGCGATTAGTCATCAATTCTTTGAGTTTTGTTTTCTGAAACCCTTTTTAAGACGAGATTAGAAGCTTCATCCGACGAAGACTCTCTGCCACTTTCCTCTAACTATTTTATAGCCATGCCTATGGACATCAGATTACCCGCAAAAGAACTCCAGAAATGCTAAACAGGTTGCGTTAAGAGTTTAATAAAACAGAGTAGCATTGAATAAAGTTGTTCATAGTAAGCTTTAATGGTGGCCATGTGCCTATTAATCGATACAAAACTCAGAGAGAAAACAACCTTCTACACCTTTTTTCTTTTCCTTTTTTGTTGCAATGAGAAAAAGAAAACCTTGATGTCTACGAAATTTTAGTCTATCCACAACACCTGTATTTGGCTTCTGTCGCTCTTAATAGGCACAACAGAAGATCAGCTAAAGAGATGAAAGAGAGCATCACCAGAAGATCAACCTCATTACTACTAAACAAATAAATATTAGAATGTAACAAAAATTATTAAATATTTCACTTAATAATATAATTTAGACGTTTCAATGGAGACTGATAACTTGATTCAATATTCTAGCCATCCCAAGAATGCAGAATATGGTTAAAGAAAGGAATTAAATCAACTCAAACCCAAATAATGTAACTTTCAGTCCACACGGTTACATTAATCGATACACAACTCGCTCACAGAAAACAAAATCATCAACACCAAATTCTTTCTTGTTCCGGGAAAACTTGACGTTTTCAACAAAACTCAAAATCTCTATCAATACCCACATCCAGCCCACCTATTGCCTCCTGTCAGTCAATCCTAGCAACAATTTCACTCGAGGGAAAATGAGAAAGTAAAGATATCTGGTAAAGAACAGCATCACCAGTTGATCAAACCACGTCTTTACTCAAATGCGTCATCGTCATCATCTGGCAGGGGTTGACTGGCAGCTGCAGCCAACTCCGCTTCATGCCTGCAAGAAAACAAGCCAAAATATATGGTGAATGTGGATATTACTCACACGAATGTCAATGGTTCATTGGTTATGAGTTGTGATAAGGTCTTACTGCTGCTGAACTGCTAAGTCAATTTGTACTTCTGGAGGAGCAAGGGCAGGAGATTCCACAAAGTGAATGTTAGCATCCCTACATGAAAGAACCACAAGAAAAGGAAACCACTTGTCATGAATGAACAAACATTTTAAAGATAATAGTAGAACAACCAGAATATTGAATTTACCCAG
Organism: Cucurbita moschata; assembly: GCF_002738365.1. NCBI lineage: Eukaryota > Viridiplantae > Streptophyta > Magnoliopsida > Cucurbitales > Cucurbitaceae > Cucurbita > Cucurbita moschata. The sequence continues at coordinate 2,707,970 of NW_019268519.1, read as the reverse complement.
CTAACTTCCTGGCCAGGTACAAGAATGGTTTCTCAAAGTTGTAGTTACTCTTTGCAGATATTTCATAGTACTGTAAGTTTTTCTTCCTGTGGAATGTGACCTGCTTGGCCTTAACCTGCCTATTCTTCACATCAACCTTGTTTCCACAGAGAACAATTGGAATATTCTCACACACCCTGCAATTCAACAGAAAAATCGTTATTGTAAGTTTGCTCCAGAAGGGTGCCATGAAATGGAACAATTATGTACAAAAACAAACGTTAAGTCACCTGCAAAGATCACGGTGCCATGTAGGAACGTTTTTGTATGTCAATCTGGCAGTAACGTCAAACATGATGATCGCACATTGCCCATGGATGCTGCAATCATGTACACAAAAACATTAAATTAGAAATTTCGATGATGGGAGGAATGTTGATTCAGAAGTTCATGAGGGGAAATGGGAAAAATAAAACATCTAGCAATGCATCATCAGAAAACAGAAAATGCTCAGAGTAGTTCAAAAAACAAGATATCAAGATACATAAATGTATTAGATCTGGCGCACAGTAGAATATTCAAAATTCAGCAAGATTACAAAATGAACTATATTCAAGTTGTTATATAAGTTCCAATACAAGTTGGGAATAAATAGGAAAGACATATCCTCGGAAGATAAATAATTATAAAAACCCTAGAAATGAATTAAAGCTCTAGTTGTCAACTACAACTTACTAGTAACCATCACGCAAACCACCAAACTTCTCTTGCCCAGCAGTGTCCCAGCAGTAAAATCTAATTTTTCCACAGTTCGTGAAGAAGTCCAGTGGGTGCACCTCCACGCCAATAGTAGCTGGTTTCATTACAACGGAAGATTGAATACAGTAGAAAATAAAATATCTAGACAACACAATCAATAGAATAAACCATCAAATTGTAAACAAGATGGTAAATGCTTACGTTCATATTTCTTCTCAAACTCCCCAGTGACATGTCTCTTCACAAAAGTGGTCTTTCCTGGTCAAAGAATATGCACACAAGTCAATTAGGGACAAAATATTTCGGCATCAACAATCATTGAAAAGAACTCATCTTCCATCGCAATGTATGATTTCTTCTTATGTCTTTCTTCCTTCACTATTTCTTCTAATTTGTATGATACCGTTAAGATCTCATGAATACTAGACAAAGTGACAGTAATGTGCGAGTTGAGAGAACGAAAAGACAGACAAACAACACATGAAAAAAAAAAAATAAAACTGCCAAAAAAAAAAAGTGATTANTCCCCCCCCCCCCCCCCCCCCCCATCTCTCTCTATCTATTCTCTAATTCGCCTGCAGATCAATTGTTACTTCCTGACACTTCATCAGCTCACGAATTATAAACAAGCTTCTTTCGTTTCGCATCAATTTCAAACAATGGCCACTTTCCCTAATGCATCGCTTTAGTAACCATCTCTCACAATGTAATACATATAACAATACGTAAAAAACAACTATTGTAAAAGAAAAGCCAGGATGAATGATTTACCAGTGCCACCATCGCCAACAAGCACAAGCTTGAAGCTCGGATAATCAACGGTCTTCTGATTCGGCAAAGCCTACAAAATTCGCAAGAAAGTATAATTAACAAACTGAAATTAAAGATCGATGACTAAACCATCGAACTGAGGAAAGATCATCGCCCTGGAAGAAGAAGAAGAGAGACTCACCATTGAAGCGCTTGGAGAGTTCGGAAGCGAGAGAAATAAGAAATGAGCGGGTATCGGCGTTTTAGGTCTCACACCCGTTTGGGGTTTATAAGGTAAACCCCTACTGGCTTTGGAATGACGCTACTTTCTTGGCCGTTGGATTGTCAATCTATATCATCTGCACCGTCGCTTTTCCCTTTCTCGAAGGTACCTTCTAGAATTCTTTTTTTTTTTTTTTTTAAATATATATATTTATTTAATGAAACAACCGTAGATTTCAACTGGATACGAATTTAAAACTATCTGATATGGTTAGTTATACAATCTTTTAATCGTTTTTTTTTCTTTATTAAAAATTAATTTATATTCCTAAACATTTAAAACTTTAAATTAATGATAATATCAATTTAATACTTAGAATTAATAATAATTTTGTCTTTTCCAGGTAAATTTTATTTGATCATTACTTTAAATTTTTTTAAAATATCTCTAAATTTTAAAATAGGTCTAATAAGACATTATACATTTAATTATATCTACCAAATTTTTGACATATTCAACATTTTTTTAATTAATAGATTAATTTATTATAAAATTGAGTTTATTTTTAATAACACCTAAGGTAGTGCCAAATAGGTTAAATAACTTTTTTTAAATGTCAAATAAATTACCGACCAAACACAAAAACAAAACTCAACTTATTTCATATAAGATTGAAAGTTTAATGGCTTACCAAATATATGAAAACATATAAGATTATTATTTTTTAAATTTAAAACCAGCTCAAAATCACCTAAAAAAAATTATTTTCTCCCACATTTTAAAAATAAGAAAAATGCAGTAAATTGGCGTGTCTATTTTAATTTATTTATTATTGTTATTATTATTATTATTTGTAATTTACGTTAATTTTTGTATCTAAAGAAGTATTTTGGCATTGATAGGTTTAAATAAAAATGCTAACTCGAGTTCTAAGTTAATTCACTGTGAAATTTTAGTATTTTAATTGAAACCTAAAATCACCACTACTTCCCTTTTTTTTCTTTTAATTAAAACCTTATATAGTGTGCACAAACATAACAATTTCTGTGATGAAATCGAGCCCATGTCGTCCAAGTAAGTCCGATGGACGTTGTTCGATGGAGAAACGAAGGAAACAATTAACACAAATCAAATAGTGGAACCAACACTCGATATAGAAAAATTCTGCATAATCAGCAGCTTTCACCGGAGGGAGGCCATATGCCTTTCTATAGACAAAAACTCACCAACAGAAACCAACCCCAACCCCAACCCCTACCCCTACCCCTACACCACAATTTTTGTTTTCATAATCCTCGGAGAAAATAGATTTGCAAAGAGCATCATCACCAGATGATTCACCACTTTTACTCGAAAGCGTCGTCGTCGTCATCCGGAAGAGGTTGACTGGCAGCAGCTGCCAACTCAGCCTCATGCCTGCACAAAAACAAGCAGCATGTGAATGCCTCGAAAGAATGTGAATGGTTTCATTAGTCATAGACTGAGGATGAGAAAGTCTCACTGTTGCTGAACGGCCAAGTCAATTTGTACTTCCGGAGGAGCAAGAGCTGGAGACTCCACGAAATGAATGTTCGCATCCCTGTATCGCCATTACACAAGATAAGGAAGTCCATTTTTATGGAAGCTAACATATTAGAGAAAAATGTAATTCAAACAGGGAACTGGGGTTACCCAGCCAACTTCCTGGCCAAGTACAGGAATGGTTTTTCAAAGTTGTAGTTACTCTTTGCAGAAATTTCATAGTACTGTAGGTTTTTCTTCCTGTGGAACGTGACTTGCTTCGCCTTAACCTGCCTATTCTTCACATCGACCTTGTTTCCACAAAGAACAATGGGAATGTTCTCACATACCCTGCAAGTTAACATCTCATCAAATGATAAGCAACTTCTAGAAGGGTGTCATGACTATGTAACAATTCATTCATATGCAGGGAGTTGTGCACAAATAAATGTTAAATCACCTGCATAGATCACGGTGCCATGTAGGAACATTTTTGTATGTCAATCTGGCAGTAACGTCGAACATGATTATTGCACATTGCCCGTGGATGCTGCAACCATGGATAATGACATAGAATTAGGACTTACAATGATAGGAGGAAATTGAAATCAAAACAAAACTAATACCACATAATAGAAGACTCAAAGCGGACCAAAAGGCCATCAACAAAAAATAATCTAACAGATCAAATGTACAAGAGAATAATGAAAATTCAATAATATTACATGAAGAATATGATACAACTTAAGAGGGAAAATGATTATCGAAGGAGACTCCTTCCAAAAAATGAGGAAATTGTTCAACAGAGTATAGCTGGGAATCTAGAACTTGTGACCATATAAAAAACACCCGAAAGAATAAAAGGGCTAATTCTTTAACTTACTAGTAGCCATCCCGCAAACCACCAAACTTCTCCTGCCCAGCAGTGTCCCAGCAGTAAAATCTAATTTTTCCACAGTTTGTGAAGAAGTCCAATGGGTGCACCTCCACGCCAATGGTTGCTACGTTCATAAAAAACAATAGAAAGATGAGTTCATAACTATACAAGTTGTTTGTTTATTTTAAAGAAAACTCTTTCAATGGACAAAAAATTGCAAAAATACTTACGTTCGTATTTCTTTTCAAACTCCCCTGTGACATGTCTTTTCACAAATGTTGTTTTTCCTGAACAACAAAAGGTAACCAATTCAGTCATACTTGTAATTTCAAGTCCTATCAAGTATTGGAAGGATCCATCTTCATTGAAGATCCTATAAATAGAACCGATACTAGCAATTGATATCCACCTGAATTAAGGAGATCCGGTAATCTAATTCACTAGTCTCTTGATTTCTTTTTCTCTCCGTTTTTTCTATTAATGTGCAAGTTCCTGTTTTATCATCCTCGATCACGAGGTAATGTCATGGATTTTCAAGTTTGAATAGCAAACATGAAACAACGAAGAAGGACGATTTTCCTGTTTATATGATCTCAGAAGAGGTTTATGTGGGTTTTAATAATGCACTTCAAATAATGTATCTTGAATACCTTTCGAGTTTGGAGTACTAACTAAAATTTAAAACCCTAATAAATCATAGACAAGTTTTCTTCTCAGAACAAGAATCCAATCCCCAGGCTCAGGCAATCTTTATTCAAATCACATGCACTAACATAGTTTCGGATTCTAAGCTCTGTTCTTCTCACTCTAAGCACAAACTAGTACCACTACCTATAAAATATCACTTTTCTCCAAAATGCTATATTCCTATCAGCACAAGATATGATATATTTCTAAAAGGAATATTCAGAAAACAGAATATACCCGTGCCACCATCACCAACAATGACAAGCTTGAAACTCGGATAATCAACAGTCTGCTGGTTCGGCAAAGCCTAAGAAATTCACCACAAAATGTAAGCAACAAACAAAAATCAAAAGATATTAAGAAATGTAACCAGATCGAAAACAGATCATCAAAATGAGACTAAAAGAGACTACTCACCATTGGAATTTGGCGATTTAGGTTTAAAATAATTGTGAGTGGTGGAGAAGGAAGGTTTATAGGGTAAGCGACTACTGGCTTTGAACTGACGCTATTCTCTTGACCGTCGGATTCGCAGTCGGATCACACTCCACCGTTGCTTTTCTTCATTGAATCGAATCTTTTGAGTTTTTTGAATTTGAAAAGTGGTCTATTTTTCATATTAATTTTGAAATATACGACTAGAAAGAAGATTTAAGACATTCCTATATTCAGGCCCATTAAATACACAAGCCCAACGTAAGCCCATTGAATACACAAGCCCATATCTATTGTGGGCTTTTAGTGCAAATGGCGTGTTGGGCCGGTTCTCATATTACATATAAAAAGATAATTTACATAAATAAGCCTTTTTCCAAGTTATGGGATTCAAGAAGTAGGTGGCATAGTTCCAAGATCCAAACGACGCCGTTTAACGTTAGGAGGAGAGGAAAGGAAACAATTCAATGTCCCCTAAATGGCGTCATCATTCATTCATGATAATATCACCATCACCGCATAAGTGGGTCTCCCCTGTCGTCGACATCTTTTCAGAGGATTTTTGCAATGAAATGGGAAGTTGATAATAATCAAATTAATAAGAAAAATACCAAAATATTTTAAAATGTTTGTTTGTCAAACTTTAGACCATATATTATATTTTTATCATAAGAAAATGAAAATAAAATCAAACCCTAATGTTGATATAATGTGGGTTCAAGGCACTACTTAATTTACAATTAATACACAACAATTTCATATGAAAGGTGGCAATTTTATTTCCACTTATTATATTATATTAATATTATTTTAAATAGTTTGGACTACTTTTGTCCTTAACCTCTCATATTGCTTCTAAAAAGCTTAGGCATATAAACAAACATAGCCCACATATCATGTTCCAATGAATAGTGAGAATATGCATAGTTCATATTCAATTCAATTCGAATTTTATGGATTAAATTTCATATGAGGTTTAGTTCGTAATGGTATCTCGCAATTTAAAAGTCCATCTACATCTAAAGAATGAGTGTGTTCTCAAGTCATCGTAGAAACATAGATAGAGTCGGTAATAGGACGAACAGCAAAACTTTACGACAATTCTTTTGTACATGTTCACTTGTATCACATACATAACTGGTCTTTGAACTATGTAATAAAGTCACCCATAACATGGCTCTCTCAGTTAAGTTAATCCCACATCATGCTATCAAATGATATTGGAAGAAGAACTGAAAACGTGACGTAACAAAATGTACTGAAAGCGATTTCTTTTCCGTTCTTACGAATTTCCAGTTTCTAAACTCTATCATTCTTGCAAACTCTTGTACTAAAAATAATATAATTTTAATCCTAAAATAAAACTTTAAAATCTATGACCAATATGAACATAAAATATGCTACCGTTTTCAATCTCCTAGAATTAAAAAAATAAAAAGAGAGAGATTTAGGGTTTTTTGAGCTCCTCCATCGTCAATTTCTTACATATAATTAGAATCTAATTCCATATGGAAACCCAAAATCACTTCACGTTAGCCACTAGAATAAAGCAAATTAACACAAATAATTGAATGGCAGATATAGAAACCAAAATTTATAAATAAATAAAAAAAAATAAGCATATGATTAAAGATATATATTAAATTACAATCACATGTACCTTAGTATAAATAGACCTTACGTATAATTAATAATAAACTTTAGTGTTATTCAACAGACACGATTCTTTACATTATTTGCATTTCCTCACATAATTGATTTATTTAAATTGACAAAACAATACGTTTTTTGGGACCCATCAAATCAAAATGGGACATCAAAATCCTCATTAGTTTAAAAATGCGAAGAATTTGTAAATAATTAAACTACTCATAATTCAAAAAGTTAATAGTAGTAGTTGGTCGACCTCTAAATCATTTATTATTCAAAGGGTTTTGAAATATCGTTTCATGCTTGTTAACATTGACTAGATCTCGTCTCAAATTAAAATATTATATATTAATTTTTCTTACACGTTCCAAATTAATTATATTGGAAATAGTTTTTGAAAATATGATGAAAAATAAAGAAAATTCAACTGCGCTTAGATTAAAAAAATTTAATGGTACAACTTTTACTAGACTTTTCTAAAAAAAAAGGTGTAATAAATTTAATATAGATTATGATATGATGAAAACTGAAAAGAATAATTATATTATATTTCTTTTCTAAATATGAGACTCGTGTCATTATAATATAAGGCAGCCTCTAATGACTTAAATAAAAGAGTTTTGACGAATTGCAAAAATTTATTTAAAAGCCTAAAAATATGGGGTTTTATTTAGTAGGAGAAAATATGGCCAAATAATCATGAAAAAGTAATTAATTATCCAGAAATTTCCTCGAAATTGTCATTAATGAAAGACCCAAAAAAAAAAATAATAATAATTAAATTAAATGAGGAGAATTTGAAGGTTTGATAATTCATTAGATTTTTCCTTTTTTTCCCATTTACCTAATTTGAGTCCAACAAATCAGCCGACTGAATCAAAATTTTGAGTAGGTGAGTCGTTGACCCAAGCAACTTGAATAGAAATTGTTGACCCAAACAATTTGATTAGAGTTCACAACTCAACCCAATTCAACATCAATCACGAAAATTTTATAAATTTCGAATATCAAAATTTCACTAGTCATAACGTTTCATTAATATAAATTACAAATGTAAAATCTTTTCCAAAAAAAATATATATATATGGCAAAAATCTCTTTTCATAATTTACTATAAATTTGTTTAAAAAATTAGAGATTTTAATATATATACACATATAATTTAAGAATTAAACGGAGAATATTATCATATAATGAAATTCACAGACGTTATTATCTTAAACGTTAAATACTAAAAAAGTTGAGAAAAGGTTAAAAAAAAAAAAAGTGAAATTACGGGAATATTATTATACGCAACTTTTTTATTATTATTATTATTATTATTATTAATTTCCCCTTAAAATTAAATTCACAGACGTTATTATCTCCAAAAGGAATTTTAAAAGGATAAACACAAAGTCCTCTTTACATAGTTCTCGAATCATTTAGGCAGCACCTTTTTTGACATATTGAACTTCAACTTCATTTTAATTTGTGCTTCTTACCTTTCTTTTTTAGAATATTACATTCTACCCCCATAGTTTTAGAATCTTACATCACTAAGTACCTAGACAAAATTCATTTAAATTTTCGAATTCTTTTAAAAAATAAAATTATTTTAGTTCTTAAACTAGAATAAACAAAAATTTAGTAAGTTTCTACCCATTTGAATATAGCTCGACTCTGAAAATAATAAATATGAAATTTTAACTTTTTCAAAATTATATTGATTTCAATTTGTATTTGCGAGAGTAAGAGTTTGTTATGCGATCCAAAAACTCTAAAAACAAATTCTTCACGTTTTGCAATTTTAATGATTATTGAGAATTAAGAATGATCTCAATTCCTATTGAATCACGAGAAAGAATCTAATTTCATTTCAAAGGGAATAAAAGAAACAACCATGATGAGTTGGAAAGGAAGACTCCATGCACCTCCTTTTTACTAGTTTCAACTCTTATTATTATTTTTAAGGTTAATTATTCGATCTTTTATCTCATAAATTGATGAGTTTAAACAAAATATACAAACTTTTGTGGTGTCGTGTCATATAAGGTATTATATATATATATATATATATATTAAATCTACTAGGATGACTAAGAAAGACTTGAATAAATTGAAAGTCACTATCTATGCTAGTAAGTTGTTCATTATTTTCGGTAATTTTCCTACGATTCTTATGAGTGGAGCAAAGCATGCTAGAAATAATGTGACCATGTGGAAGGGGCGAACGAGAATGTTTGGAGCACATAGCTACTAAAATCTTAATTCAAATGTATAGCTACTAAAATCTTAATTCAAATTTTTAGCATGAATGATTATATCTATGCTGAATTTGTATTTATTCAGTCTCAAAATTTAAAGTATATATAATAAGACTTATAACTTTGAATTTTCTATATAATTAATTATTGATATATTTGAAGAAAAATTTAATTTAAAAAATTACACAACCAAATAATTATGAAATGAGACCAATTTTTTAAAAAATGGTAATAAAAAAACAACTAAAAGAAATTCTATAACGTTGGGCATTCCCATTGAAAAAAAGGACAGAGAATTGCGGAAGTGTATTTATACGGAAATGTTCGGTGTACGTTGACTTTACTTTTGGAAAGAAAATAATATTTTATTTTATGAATATTTATATATTTCTTATTTATTTCCTTTTGTAGTTTGATTAATGTTTAGTATTCTAAATACTCATGCGTATGAGACGACTAAAATATAACATTTTATAGTATTAAATACATTAGGAAATTCTAGATTGAAAGTTGAACCCCATAAATAAAAATGTCCAATTTGGATATATATTTTTATTATTATTATTGAATGAGATACCCATATTTATTAAAGATAATGTAAATAATAATAATAAACTGTAAAAAATTGTTTCCATTATTGATAAGAAGTCAAAGTGTATTTCATAGAAAAATACTATGGACTAAAAGGTCAAAATTCAAAGCATGGTTAAGAGAAAGTCAACCATGAATGGGAGTGGTAGGTTGAGCATGGGGGGTTTTGTGACTTCATCAACATTAATTCTTTATCAAATGTCACCAACTTTCACCCTGTCAATTATTTTAATTGGACCACTCTTCAAATTAAGTACTATGGTTCCCAAAATCGAGACATGATAATATGATTTTCACGTGACAATAATAGTAAAATATATAAGAAAAAATATATACCTACAAAAGAAAAGAGGAATTTGCACACAATGTGTGCCTACTATCACAGCATTTATGCTTAAATTAGTGTAAAGAATTTGAGCGTTAGGTAAAAAAAAGGAGTACATCAATAAACCAAAACCACAAATGAAACATTAAGAAAAATAAAGGAAATGAAATTTATTATCTATACCAATAAAATATTGTTGTATGGTTAGAGGAGATTTTTAGAGCAATTTTATGTTAGGTGGTCTCTTAAAAATCTGACTGTTAGCAAGATTTTAGCGTGAGAATTTTAGGATTTTGTGTTTGATAGAAGTTAAAATCGCCCATATAAGTAAAATTCTAACTCCAAAAGAATGTTGGAATCGAATCACCAAGTGTAGACAGAAAGGTAGATGTAGGAGAACTCGAGTAGCATTCAAAGTAAGTGTTGTATGAAAATGAATGGGTCTTTAGAGTATCTTAATTTTAAAATTTAAAAGTTTTTTTTTTCAAGAATAAAAGAATTTATTGCATTAAAAAATAATATATCTTGTAATTAAATCCGCTTCTGGAGATAACATTGGAATAATTGGTGGCACTGGAATGTGGTCGGCAAGAAATTGAAGGGTAATATTTGGAAATAATTAAAAATGCATTAAAAGGTAATTAATTAAATAATTATTGGAAGGAGAATTTAGACGGGAGTCCGGAATGACATTCCAATCCCCACAATAGCTTAACAATTAAGGTACGCATCCTGCTTTCAAGAAATTAAATGAAAGTACCGTTATAGACTACCCTGAGGTTAACAGTTTACCCTGTTTAATATACGATAAGATATACATCTAACCATGGCAAAATGGTAATTTCATTATATCCCTACACACACAAAAGAAAAAAAAAAAAAAAAAAAA
>NW_019268519.1:2678414-2696636 GCF_002738365.1 Cucurbita moschata | reverse complement strand
AAAAAAAAAAAAAAAAAAAAAAAAAGCTCTAGGCCGTACCCATCAGAAATTAACATTAAATTTAATTTGTTTACGTTAAAAGAATAACATTTGAAATATATTTTTTGTTATTGAATTCAACCACCGAAAACTTGTCTACTTATAGTTTCATATACCTGATTTTTAACGTTCTTTCTTTTTGTCTATTACCTTGTCATCGTTATCCACTCTTAACTCTTTTTTTTTCTGTTTGGATAATTTTTTCTGACATTTTGGTCCAAATGTATTTAATTATTGTTAAATTATTATTTTATTGAGATTAGCTGCATATGTAGGTATGGTAATAAAACAATTTGAAATGAGTAATTATTCATTAATATACTACTTAAACGTAAAATTCTATTAATTAGTATTAATCAATTTGCATACTAAGTATTACGCTACATAAAGTAAATTTATATTAATAAGTAAATTTCTCTTTGTTATGGTCATTCACGAGTTTAAATATATCAGTAAAAGAATAAATGGTAAAAAAAACACCAAATTTCTTCAGACAATTTTTGACAATTTTCTTACATAATTGAGATATATATAATATATATTTAACTTAGACTATAAATAAATAAAATAATCTAGGGTGGGCGTGAAAGTTAGAAGACATGCACGCAAGGTGGTTGGTGTTTCAGGCGAGTCATCTCACGCGCATAATGCGCGCGAGGATGATTTTCTTTTTAAAAAAATGAATTTCCGTTTTTGCCCATCACGGATTTGTAGACTTCAGCTGGAATACATTTTACGAGGGTTTAGCTCTGCCAGCGTGGCATGGAGGTGTTTCCCATCCAAGGGCAATTTGGACTTCTCTCTTAAAATAACCGAATTATAATCATTTTTATTAAATTCTCAGATTTCTTTCCTCTTTTTGTGTATTAATTTGTTTTTGTTTTTTAAAATTATGCATATAATTTAAAAATCTTAAATATATAATTTTTGAATTTATGACGGAAGAATAAATATTTATTTCCTTCTTTTTTCTCATTTCAGTTTTATCCCTAAACAGTAAAATTCCTATAATTTTACCGTTTAAGTTTCCATTCCCTAGGAAATGTAATCACCTAATTAATTCGTTAACGTGTTGAAGATATTGCTTTAAATAAAGTCATCTCATAGCAAATCTTTAATATTATATCTAAAATTTCTCATTAAAGATCCAAACCTCGATTCTCCCACCCAAAATATTACTTATTAAAAAAATATTTGCACATGCGCGTGTGTGTATTTCTCATTTATAAAAAATATTTGATATATATAATTGAATTTATAATAAGTCAAAGAGGAATAATTATTTCTCATTTACTGTTTTCTGTTTCACACTTACCCATACCAGTAAAAACTCCACAGTTGTACATAAAGTAAGTTTTTTTTTTTTATTATTATGAGTTTATAATGTATTAAATACACATAAAAATATAAATATATTGGTTGAATCTTGAAATAATTATTTTTAATCCAATAAATATAGAGATAAAGATGGAAGCTTTACAATTAATTTGAGGATATTATAACTCACCGTTCCACCTAAATGGAAAAGGTAAGAATTAAAATATTTAAGGTATAGAGAATAAAAATCTTTTGAAAAATTGAAATATATAAGTAGAAATATAGTAATTTCACAATACCAATACAAAAAGGAAATTAAAAAAAAAAAAAAAAAAGTTTCCATGGCCAATATTACAGCACAAGGCAAACACGGCGTTAGGGGAATAGGAATCCAAACAGAAGAAGGTTTGACCCATTTGAATAAGTTAAGGGTAATAGTGAATTGGGTGCTAAAATAACTGTGCTGTGGGAGCCGCTCCCGAAAAGCCTACGCGCAGTGAAGAAGAAACGCGACTATATAACAGAGCCGAGGGTTGATGATGGCCTGCAAGGTTCAAGCTAATAGCAAACGAGCAGACCCCACTTGAGAAAAAACGCTATATAAGGAAACCGAATCAAACCCAAGAACAAGAACAAGATATTCAAACCAACAGGGAAGGCGAGAGAGATTTTCTTCTCTCTTTTTTTTTTTTTTTTTTGTAGTTTCCAGTAATGGAGGGCCTCAGAAACAGAGGAGTTTTCAGGGTTTCTGTTTGTGGGCAACAGGAGCTCGAGCAACTCTCTAGAGATGGCAGTCAGTATAGCCTCACCACCGGTGTATTGCCGTCTCTTGGAGCTAGAAGCAACCGGAGAGTTAAGCTTCGGTGGTTTATCATATCGCCCTATGACCGTCGATACAGGTCAGTTTGTTCTTCATCATCATTCATGCATTGGTTCCTTCTTATTCCCTTTTTTAGCACTTGCTTTGACTTCCATCATCAATTTTATTCAACCTTTTGAATTGGGTTTGAAAAAAAAAATTAGTCTATGCCTTCTTAATCCATTTATGTATTGAATGGTGGGATTCAGAATTCCCCTGTTTGTAAATAATACAATCTCTGCACCTTTTTGTTCTTTATTTAGGTTATTCGAAGATTCTCCTCATGTTTAAAGCGTGTTTTTGTTTTTATTGATGTATTTGTGTAATCTTGCGTTATTTTATGTTTGGTTGTATAGGGTGATGCATATTTGTTTCAATTTTCTGCAAATAGTGGCTAAGATTTTGCTATCTACAGGATCTGGGAGACATTTCTAGTTGTTTTAGTGGTTTATACAGCTTGGGTCTCGCCGTTCGAGTTTGGATTCCTTAAGAAACCCCAATCGCCACTCTCAGTTACAGACAATGTGGTTAATGGGTTTTTTGCTGTGGATATTGTTCTTACATTCTTTGTGGCTTATCTTCATAAAGCCACCTATTTACTTGTGGATGAACCAAAGAAGATAGCTCTAAAGTATGCACGTTCATGGCTAATCTTTGATGTCATATCAACAATCCCTTCCGAACTTGCTCAGAAAATTTCCCCACCACCGCTCCGTTCTTATGGATTATTCAACATGCTTCGTTTATGGCGTCTAAGAAGAGTCAGTGCTCTGTTTTCCAGGTACAAACACTTTTAACTTTGTTTATATTAGCAAGCAAAATCAAAGATGTGTTCAAGTTGAGTTAATCTCCATTTTCTTTCTTCCAAACAGATTGGAAAAAGATAAGAACTACAACTACTTCTGGGTTCGATGTGCGAAGCTCATTTGTGTTACTCTCTTTGCGGTTCATTGTGCTGCATGTTTCTATTATCTTATTGCTGCTCGTAATAGTGACCCGACTAAAACATGGATTGGAGCGTCTATTGATGACTTTCTTAATCAAAGTTTGTGGGTTAGATATGTCACTTCCATTTACTGGTCCATCACTACCTTAACCACTGTTGGGTATGGCGATTTGCATCCTGTGAATTCAAAGGAGATGATTTTTGACATCTTCTACATGCTTTTCAATCTTGGCTTGACAGCATATTTGATTGGAAATATGACCAACTTAGTTGTTCATGGCACCGGTAGAACTAGAAAATTTGTAAGTATACATGATTCAAACATCTCGATAATTTGTTGGTTTTGCTGATGTTCTTACTACTTTGGTGCTTGTTTTTATCAGAGAGATACCATTCAAGCGGCTTCGAGTTTCGCTCATCGGAATCAACTTCCTCCCCGTTTGCAAGATCAAATGCTTGCACATTTGTGTCTAAAGTTCAGGACTGACTCTGAGGGATTGCAGCAGCAAGAAACTCTTGACTCCTTACCTAAAGCCATCCGATCGAGCATTTCTCATTATCTGTTCTATTCTCTAGTAGACAAAGTCTACTTGTTTCGTGGTGTTTCGAATGATCTACTTTTTCAACTGGTAATTAGCTGAAGTTCTCGATGTTTTAACCGTGATAATTGTTCGTTTTATTACGAGCTCTAATTGATTTGATGAATGTTAAAGGTTTCAGAAATGAAGGCAGAGTACTTTCCTCCAAAGGAGGATGTGATTTTACAAAACGAAGCGCCGACCGACTTTTACATTCTTGTCACCGGTGCTGTGGTAATTATTTAAGTTCTTTGATTATGAACCCAAATTCTGTTCACCCCATGTCTAATGTTTGATTCTTTTCACAGGATTTGCTGGTTCTCAAGAATGGAGTTGAACAGGCAAGTCTGTTTATTGAAGCTCTTGGATACTTAGAATATTGGATTTTTGGTGCTATTTGCTGACTGAACTGCTCCAATATTTGCAGCTTGTTGGAGAGGCTAGAACCGGGGATCTTTGTGGTGAGATTGGGGTGTTATGTTACAGGCCACAACTATTTACGGTGCGCACGAAGCGATTGAGTCAGTTGCTGCGTCTGAATCGTACTGCTTTCCTTAATATCGTTCAATCTAATGTCGGCGATGGGACCATAATCATGAACAATCTTCTTCAGGTCTGCTTCCTTATTACATATATGTTATGTTGGTTAACCAGAGTTCCTTCCGGATGATGTCTATAGACTTGATTAACAAGTATATTTTCTTGGCTTGCAGCATTTGAGGGACCTCAAAGACAAGGACCCCATCATGGAAGGGGTATTGTTGGAGACAGAGAACATGCTAGCTAGAGGCAGAATGGACCTACCACTCAGTCTTTGCTTTGCAACACTTAGAGGAGATGACTTGCTTTTACACCAGCTTTTGAAACGAGGTCTCGATCCAAATGAATCGGACAACAACGGGCGTACTTCACTCGTGAGCTCAATTTCCTGTTGCTCTAAACATTTTCCAAAAGATTTACATGTTTCTGAGTTTGAATCCTTTCTTTTTCTTGTTATATCCACATTCATGTAATACCAGCACATAGCAGCATCAAATGGAAACGAGAACTGTGTGCTTCTGTTACTGGACTATGGAGCTGATCCCAATAGCAGAGGTACTCGTATCCTTTATTACTGATATTAACGGCATCACCAGTAGCTGTGTTTCAATAACTATTTGCTTCTCATGATACTAACTTCTCCATGCAACGAAAATAAGGTGGCACCGCGTTGACTTTCTTTGCCCCTGCAAATGCATTTATTTCTCCCCATTATTCAACTTCAAGTCAACTATCTTCTTTAACTTATTTGCTTGTTTTTTAAATATAATCTGAGAATTCTGTGGTCTTGTATTTAATAACCGAGTTGACCAAATATTCTTATTTGAAAAAGTCTCATCTCAATAGTAGTTTGCTTTAGACACCTTTGGAGTCCATTAGAACATTTAGTCCAACTGTCCTGTTTCATTTCCCTTTATAGGTGTTGTTATTAATGCTGTGTCTTTGCTGGCATCCAATTTGTTTATCATAGCTTGATAAACAGATCGTATCGCATTAGAATATGCCTTATCATGTGCTTCGTGGTTGAAACTGATAAACATGTGGAATTATTGAAAGAATTCATTCTCGGATAAAAAGTTTGATTGATTCACCGACTGGAAAGTTGATTATTTTCTACTGTATCTCTTTCTACAGATTCTGATGGAAGTGTGCCATTGTGGGAGGCGATACTAGGTGGCCATGAGCCAGTTATTCAGCTACTTATGGACAATGGAGCTAATCTTCGATCGGGGGACGTGGGTCAATTTGTGTGCACTGCTGCAGAGCAAAACAACCTCCAGTTGCTCAAGGAGATTGTCCGATATGGAGGAGATGTTAGGAGTGCCAAGATCAATGGAACGACAGCTTTACATGTTGCTGTTTGTGAAGACAACATTGAGATTGTTAAGTTCCTTCTTCAACAAGGAGCTGATATTGACAAAGCTGATGTTCATGGATGGACTCCAAGAGATCTAGCAGACCAACAGGGGCATGAAGAGATTAAAAATCTCTTCCAGACAACCAAAGAGTCAAAAACTCAATCTGTCATTGCCATTCCCGAGAAGCAGACTGGGATTCGCTTCCTTGGAAGATTTACAAGCGAGCCTACGATTCGCCCCGTACCTCAGGAAGGAAATGATGGTTCATTGTCGGGTCATTCACGTCCACGGCGTAGAACTAACAACTTCAATAACTCATTGTTTGGAATCATGTCAGCAGCTCACTCTGGCGGGAAAGACATTCTTTTTCCTGATAACCAAACCGGAGGAGAGCACTCAGGAACCAACCCTGCTAGGGTGATAATCAGCTGTCCAGAGGTTGGCGAAGTTGGTGGGAAGTTGGTGCTGCTTCCGGGAAGCTACAACGAGCTGCTCGAGATTGGTTCGAAGAAATATGGGATTGTGGGTGCAAAGGTATTGACCAAAGATGGAGCTGCCATTGAAGATATAGAGGTCATTAGAGACGGTGATCATCTTGTTTTTGTCAGCGATGGAAAAACCATATAGTACTACCTTTTTTTGTTTTGTTTTCAACCAGCGAAGCCGAGGGGCGATATGGTATATAGATAGGGAGATTCGTAAAGTTCAAATCTTGTATATAGTGCATCATTCTTTAAGCAAATATGAATGCATTTACCATTTCATGACACCCAAACTGGTGGTGAGAAATTTGAAATGGGACAGCTTTGGATTCACACAAAATTTTATTCAAACAACTTTTGCGATCCGATCCAAATTTACCCACGAAATGTCTTAGATTGTTACTTTATTTTTCTAAACTTGTTTGAAAATTTTATGAATTGTTATGAATGTCTGACCATTAATTCAAGAGTTACGTTTAAATTGACATGTTCTTGTAATATTTCACCAATAATCTCTTATAAATAACCATTTTGAGAAACAAGTAACTATCTATATGAATAATGCCCCACTTCATGAACACTTGAGAAACAATCAAAATGTTGAAGATGACAATGGCCTAAAAACTGAAACTGGTGCTCAAAATGCGAGAAGGGGTAAGTGACAAATTAGTTAAGATCTATTTTCCAGATTGCTCATTTATAACAACGCAGTTAAGCAAATGCACATTGTATCGTCTCAAACAAAAGATCATAGCAAACAAAATGAAAATTTAACACCTCATCTGCCATTCATTACAGGAGCTGTAGCATTTTCAAGTGCTGTTCATGTTCTGGATCCAATTTTGGAGGGGTATAACAACCGTGAAGATCCTCCACCACATATTCCTACAGAAAAGTGAAGTATAAAAACCACCAACAGGTATGATATCCACTAACAAAAAATACAAACGGGTTTAGAGCTTTACTTTAGTCAGCTCCCTTTTGGTGAGAATGTGGTAATGCCTTTGCCAGATCCTTTGAATAGCCATAGTAGCAGCAAGGAAACCATAAGCTATGCCAAGGATTACAAAGATAACGACGAAAACAATAACTAGGGCAAAGCAGGCCTCCATAGATGCAGGGAAACAATCCAAGATACCCCAGCCATAGCAACAGTTGTGACACCCAGCAACTCGTGGATCGTTACTATTCAGGGAGGAACAATGTAGTATGAGCCCGAAAAATCCAAGCAGAACAAAGAAGGCCAGAACCCCTGGCATAAGGAAAACACGCATACAATAATACATTAAGAAATCAAATCTCCATGAAACAAGTTGTCGATAATGCATAATTAATCCGATAGCTCTTCTAACCATGAAATTTAGAAGACGAAAAATGTTCAGAAAGAAATGGGTGAACAATGGAACTTTATCCAAAGACAAAACCTCAACATCAAATTCGAAATGGACGCAGAAGTTAATTTTACATGCAGTCAACTTAAATGAAAGATTTCACACAGTTTTCAGGGGAAAGGGGAGTGTTAATACGTCAATGTGTAACAGCCCAATCTCAAGCCCTTCGCTAGTGGATATTGTCTTCTTTGGGCTTTTCCTTCCGGGCTCCCCCTCAAGATTTTAAAACGCATCTGCTAGGGATAAGTTTTAACATCCTTATAAAGAATGATTCGTTCCCCACACCACGGTAACATAATTATTTTGACAGGAAGGTAGATGAAGATATCCATTTTCCGTCAATAACTAGTAACAAGTTTTCAACACTAATAAAATGAGAGATTTGACATCCTTGCTACTTTATCTCAAGTATAAATGAACAAAAAAGCCTGAATTTATCAATAAAAGCATTTGTATTTGTGATAATCTGAGACGTCTAAGACCCAATTCTTAAAGAAAAATTTGACCAGTTTAGATAAAAGTAGTTTACCAATACAGTAATAAAATGGAATAGGATGTTTGGAGAGAATACGATCCCATCCATCACTGAAAGAATTTCTGAATGCCCCATCTTTGTCCATAATATACGCATAACCACCTATTGCAGCTATTAACTGCAAAAGGGATAAACCCTCCATTATCAAAGTGCAGACAAGATTTTCCGTAGTAGTTTATGTTTAAACATTTAATTTTCTCATGCATTTCAGAAAAAGAGAATTCGAATTGAATTTAGAATCATAGGAAGTTTAAGTGAACTCACAGTTTGAACAGCTAGAAATACAAGGAGAACATCCCTTGCCACAAAAAGCCTGAATTTAACTTTACGCCAAGAGTTGTCCTCAAATAAGGAAACTTTCAGATGAAATTGGGCTTTGCATGTTGTGCAATGCGAGAAAGCAAACCCTTCCTGCAGAATTACGGGAATCCTTTCAGATTGATTAAAACCATAAGAAAATAGAATAGGAAACAAGCAAATCCTTGATAGTCGAAAGCAGGAACAGCGTAAAAGAACTAAAATAAAGAAATTTGCCTTAATGGAGCGCCAATGATCAAGACAAGATCGATGGACAAACTGCTGTGTGCCTTTGCACATGCATGGAGAAATCAGTTCATCTTCTGTAAAATGGAAAATTGGATTTGAGCCAGTGGAAGAAGATATTACCCCAGCTACGAAAACTCGTATATGACTGTAATAATCAGTGGTATTATCCCCCAAGATGCAATGAAGCTAAAATTCAACAGAATTGCGCCAACATCTAAATTGTTTAACCGAGCATGAATTAAGAAAGAAAATAAACATCCAACGACGAAAGTAACGATGAAATTGACCTGGTTCAGCGTCGCTCTCTAGGCAAATACGACAACAGGGAATGGAACCAGCTTCAGCATCCTCATCGTCCCTGATTTCATCGGAGGTTCCACCATGGGATGAATCGGACTGATTCTCAAGCAGAGGATCAGAGTCAGTAGGTTTTTGGGCAATAGACGATTCCAACTGTACTTCCCCTTTCATTGGTTATCTCCTTACCCGAAAGAGAACGACCGAAGCTTTCAGCCCTAGAACAAACTTGATCACAAATTCACAAAGATCAAAAACCATCACCCAGAATTAGAATTAAATATATGGAAGTCAATCCATCGTTCATCCAAATTAACACGAAAAGAAAACTTGTAAAAAGTAATTGGAATAAAAAGAAATTAGAGAGCTCCAAATCGAGTACCTGAAATCGAGGAAATATTCGGACTGGACTTCTTGCAGATGTTGATGAATATTAATGTGAAGTATCATAGAAATGTTGAAGACAGCAGATGTTTTTAAAATAATTCTTGGAACCGAACAGTTTTTGGAATTAATTTCTAAACTCTTCATATAATAAATTCAAAGACTATAGTTTCAAAATGGGACTCTATGAGTACACATTATTTCGAAACAATAGAGTCCCATTTTGAAATAAGTCGATCATTTCTAAGTTATGAGTGGATCATTTAATAGCCGTGTCATTTATTGATACCTTCCCACGGAAATCAAATTACCATGGTTGGAAATAATTTTTTTTTAAAATTTAAATCATATTTAAATATTCCACCATTATCTCATTTTAAATTTAAATATATATATTCTTCTATTTATATTTAATATTAATTTAACAATACAAAATTATTTAATAAAACTCTTTAATTCATCCAAAATTATTTAATAAAACTCTTTAATTCATCCAACTTATAAACTTATGCACTATAGAACTATTATAAGATTGAACTCTTATGCACTATAGAACATATTATGTCAACGAATATATTTATTTATTGTTATGTCAACAAATATAATTATTATAAATAAGTCGATTATTTCTGAGTTATTTGTAATTACAACTAAATTATCCCGGTAATAACGTATTTTACCTTAAGTAATACTCATTCTCTCAAAGGCCAGAATGATATTAAGTAAATATAGAACAAACTGCTAAACTAATCAGCCAATTGATAATTCTTACCAACTACATGCAACTTGTCAATACATTTGGAGAACGTGGCGGTAAAAAATGTGGCAGGGGAGACTTTTAAGTTACAGATCCAATTGAGTATAAAAGAGTTGACGACAAGAAAACATCATACAAGGTAAAATAAGCAAGTTCAACAACGTCCAAGCACAGCCCAGGTGAGGCAGAGAATTCAAAAACGAAAAGGGTAAGCAACAATAATACTTGAAATTTGGTCGGCCGTTGGGTGCTTCGTATGATATTCTACTTCCAGAGTTTTCGCAACGACATGTTCTTCTCTGATTCCTTCTTCATTACCTTGGCCACGGCCATCTCAAAATCTTCCTGAGTCACGTGAACCCTTCTTTCTCTCAAAGCAAACATCCCGGCTTCTGTGCACACCGCCTGCATTAAAGCACAACATATGCCACCAAAAAGTAATTAACGTAAACACTCAACACTAATCGTGATTACATTTGTCCTAATGCTTTCGTGTAATCGAATTGGCAACAATTTTTTAATATATGCACAGATAACTATGCTAACATACACAGCTAAATGTCCAGAGGAGCTTTAGATCCAAGAGCTGTTAGCTAATCCTATGGTCACCACAAGGTTAGCTAATCGTGCTAAACAGGCTTTCTTCCGTGATAATTGCCCCGCCCTACTACATTTGGTGCTAACTTGTAGGATATTAATTCCAGGTCGGTGGTCACCTTATGAATCACTAGCCTAACCTATGATAGTTTTTCCGATAAATGTTTCGAAGTGCTACTTAGTGTTAATAGCAGTTGATGTGGAATAACTATATGCATGAACGCTCAAGATTATTTTCGAACCAGTCATCATCAAATGATATGTAAGAACATCGACATTGAGAGAGCATTTATATCATATACAAGTACAACAGATATACCTTGAGCTCAGCACCAGATGCGCCATTCATTTTCTCTGCAATTTTCTTCAAATCGATCCCACGCATCAAATTCATTTTCCGTGAATGTATTTTCAAGATATCAAACCGGGACTGCATTCCACAAGAACTGAATGTCAGTGTTTCAATATAGTAAGAGCCAACTATGATTGATACCACTCCTAACAGCTAATAAATCGCAACCCTTATTAGAAGAGAAATATATAGGCAGCTTTATATACTCACAAACGCCTATTATCGCATAACCAAACAACCATGATAAGTGGCTTTTATCTTTCTATTGCAAACACACTTATAATTCCTTTTTGGGCAAAGAATGCTTCAGAAAAAGCAGAGTGAAATGAAGTAAAATTCATTGTGTTTCTATAATACTCTTTAAATAACAAAAGTATATACTGAAACAACTAGTTGTGCTTACATCCTCGTTAGGATTTGGGAATTCAATCTTCCTGTCAATTCGTCCTGGCCTTAGAAGAGCTTGATCCAGAATATCAATCCTATTTGTGGCCATCAAGACCTGTAATAAGTCCAAGCAGTTAGAATCCAACTTTAGATATAAAATCTTAATCCAAAATAATCGGTGATCAGATTACTATAAGTCAGGAGACAGTTAAGTGCCCCCAATAAGTTTCCATGAATTGCATGGACTTTAGTACAAACTGGAACAAGATTTTCAATATCTTAAAAGGCACAAGAAGTATACGCACTATGAAAAAGCATGGAATGGAATCTTTATAACTGATGTAAAGACTAGAAGAATGAAATCAATATATAGTATATATTTGTGATACCAATACAACATGAAATTTAAACCTTTAGAAATTTGTTTTTGTTTGAGAGTTCCAACATGATATGGGGGTGAGGAATTTTAAGAAGGAACAAACAAAAACTATAAGAGTAAAGGTGGATCTTAAGGGACAATGCAATGATGAATATTCCCTAAAATCTCCACTTAAATAAAGACATACTTCCTTTCCCTTTCATTTAATCATTATGTTTGGGAGTGGTTCAACATGATGTGGGAGTGAGAAATTTTAAGAGAAGCACAAACAAAAACTAGAGTATAGGTAGATCTTAAGGGGCAATGCAATGCTGAATGCTCCCTAAAATCCCCACTTGAAGAAAGACATACTTTCTTTCCCTTTCATATAATCATTATGTTTGGTAATAGATGGTTATACACTTCTATTACTTGCCTTTTCGGTTTAGATAGATACTTACACCTCATATCTCTACAAGACATCTAGACATAAACCTCGCCCATCGAGAGAATAAGCCTCAACGCTCATCTAATATTTAAAACATTGGTTGTTCAACAAAAGCTAGTGTATGATTTATCTAATGTTAATCTTTTGTTTGATTTTACTAAGAAAGATTTAATCAATGGTTGTCATAAGATATGCTCACCATCCTTCATAAATGGAGTCTATGTATTGTACCTTGATCTTATTTGATGCTTCAAATCCATCGAGCTGGTTAAGAAGTTCCAACATAGTACGCTGCACCTCGCTATCACCATTACCACTCCCGGATTCCATTCTAGCAGACCCAATGCTATCAATTTCATCCATGAAAATGATAGAAGGCGCATGCTCCCTGCAGAGGAAAAATCAAGAAATGATTGCAGTTGGAACAATAAAAATATGCATAAGATTAAAGAGGGTGACACAACTTAAGATACAATCTTTTCCAGGTTTGGTTTATGCAATTATTTTTCTGGGCTGTTTGTTTGAACACTTTCATGGGTGGAAAATTGAAATCCTAGATTGCCCATTTGCAGTCAGCAAAATTTTGGCACCAAAAGGCCCGTTCCTGATTTGGGTTCTAGTCATTGAAAGAAGTTGAGAAAAGGACCATGCATACACAAAAGAACATATAAAAACAAACCTGGCCATGACGAAAAGCTCTCTGACCATTCTTGAGCCTTCTCCAATATATTTCTGGACCAATTCAGACCCAGAAACCCTGATGAAAGTACAATCTGTATGGTGCGCCACTGCTCTAGCCAACAGTGTCTTCCCTGTACCAGGTGGTCCGTATAGCAGGACACCCTATTTGAAGTGCATGGTGAGAGATATGTATTTGACAGGACCAACATATATATTGCAAGAAACTAGTAAGGAAGTAACATTGT
Organism: Cucurbita moschata; assembly: GCF_002738365.1. Lineage (NCBI taxonomy): Eukaryota > Viridiplantae > Streptophyta > Magnoliopsida > Cucurbitales > Cucurbitaceae > Cucurbita > Cucurbita moschata. The sequence continues at coordinate 2,683,539 of NW_019268519.1, read as the reverse complement.
AGCATATAATATTATCATTACCTTTGGTTGAGCTATTCCAAGACTCTCAAATAGTTCAGGATGCTTAATGGGAAGTTCAATAACCTATAAATTGGAATTAATATTTTAGAACAGATTATTGACTAACAAGTAGTTAACAACAAGAAAACTATTTGCAACGCACAAACCTCTTTTATTTCCTTTATTTGCTGGTCAAGACCACCAATCATATCATAAGTAGAATCAGGAACCTTTTCAACTTTCATAAGATTAACAAGGGGATCTACTTTGCTTGGCAAGATTAAATGAAGAACATAGCTGTCATTACGAAGAGCAACTCTAGTTGAAGGTGTGATTTTAGTGATATCGATACTTTTGTCAATATCAACCACATACTTCCCTTCTGGATGGACCTGTGCAGGTGAAGAACAAATAGAAGTTGGGAAAAGACGAACGTCCAATAAGCTAGTTGAGATAGAATGTTTTGGAATTGAACTTCTAAGATCATATTACCATAAAAACACAAATACAATTAGAAACGTTGATTAATATTAGGATACAACGCTAATTATTTGAAGCATTACAAGGCCAATTCAGTTGCCCAGCAAGTATCAGAAGTCAAATCTCAGTATGTTAATGATATGGACTCGATGATATGAGCTTAAATGCATTTTCATATTTTAATTTCAGAATATTGAACTTGACTCAAAAGGAGTTCCAAACAGAAGTTCTTATGTAATATCAATGCGTATCCCAATGCATGGAGGGTGTGAGGGAGGGAAGGAGAATGGCAATGAATCTGTAATTTATTTATTTATTATTACTACTTTTTTCCTGAAATAAAAACAAGAGAAGCCCACTTACCTTGACTAAAACTTTGTTCTTTCCCATGACTTTAACAACTTCTCCAACATAGGAACCTGGCTCTTGAAGCAGCTGCAGCTCTTCCCGTAGCATGCGCACTGTAAATATTAATACGAGTTAGAAATGAAATAGCCTAAATTAAATCATATATCCAACAGGTTAACGTTGGGACTTCCCAGGAAATAAACGTGCAGTATCAATTAGGCAAACACAAAAATGAAGTTATCATCAAAACAGTCCACTGGCTCTGGTTAATCTTATTATTAAACTAACGAAATAAACGCAATGGCGAGACAATAAGTAAGCTTCTTACAAATAACAGAGCCCAGTGTAGGAATTGTTTTTGTTTCTAAGATCCCATTAAAAAGTTATAGAATTGCAAGAACTAAAGCAGAAGATATTTACTCGGACAGTTATTTGAAGAGGACAATTACATCAAAGTTCACCCACTGCTCAATTACCAGTCATAATTACTTTCACCCTCATCAAGTACCACGCTTAATTACTCTCCAGGAAATGAAGTTGGTTACAGCCCTAGAGGAATTCAATTCCAGGAGTCCCAGATCAAGACATTTGGCTTCTTCTCCCCACATATTTCAGATACTAAGGCACCATTAAGCGGTTTCCAATCATTTATACTTATACCAAATGATATGGAGGGATAGAATCTTAATTCCAAAAACAGTTCGCTCGTTGAAGGAAATGGGAAGAACAGCAACATAAGAACGAAAGAGTACTAATTAACTATTCTTGTATCTTCCTCGGAAGTAATCAAGTTTTCATTTTTTCCCTAATTCACTTTATGTAACAATTCTTCAGCGGAGTAAACAAAAAGTATGACATTTGTGAACTGACCAACACAACCCAATCGAGAAAAACGAACGCTACCCACAAAAACCCACAAACCCTTAAGGTAAATAAGAAATTCAAAATTCAGAATTGACTGGTACCTTTCGAATTCAGCTCGTTCCGCTGAGCTTCAAGACGATTCAGATTATGGGATTTCTGACGGACCTGTAGCTGCAGCTCGTGAATATGTTGCAGATAGTACTGCCTCAGACCCTCACCTTGTTTCGCCGCCTGTTTCGCCGAGCAACTATCCACCATCGTCGACAACACTTGCTGGGTCTCGACCTCCATTGTCGCCATTGAAAACACCCTTTAGAAATTAAAGTTTTACAAGACGATCAAGATTTGAACGATAGTCGGTAAACCAGAATGAGGTTTCGTTGTACTATCAATGGAATGGAGGTGGATGTCCCGGTTTCTTGCGTTTTCGGCAAAGAAAAGAACAACGAAACGGGCCTCAACACTCGATGAGTCGGTCTCAAGCTAAAGCCCATCTCAACGGAGGCCCAAAAGAAAAAAAATAATATTATCATGTTTTAATGGGCCAGCCTCAAAATAAAGCTACTCAATAAGGCCCAATATATCAGGCAAGGCCCAAAATAAAAAGAGCAAAAAAGAAAAAAAATGAAATTATCATGTTTTAATGGGCCAGCCTCAAAATAAAGCTACTCAATAAGCCCAGGTCCAGAAGAAAAGGCAAAAAAAAAAAAACGAAATTATAATGTTTTAATGGGCCAGCCTCAAAATAAAGCTACTCAATAAGGCCCAATAAATCAGGCCAGGCCCAAAATAAAAGGGCAAAAGAGAAAAAACGAAATTATTATGTTTTAATGGGCCAGCCTCAAATTAAAGCTACTCAATAAGGCCCAATAAATCAGGCCAGGCCCAAAATAAAAAGGGAAAAAGAAAAAACGAAATTATTATGTTTTAATGGGCTAGCCTCAAATTAAAGCTACTCAATAAGGCCCAATAAATCAGCCCAGGTCCAGAAGAAAAGGCAAAAAAAGAAAAAAAATTAAATTATCATTGTTTTAATGGGCCAGCCTCAAAATAAAAAGGCCCAATAAAACAGGCCAGGCCCAGAAGAAAAAGTAAAAATATAGATATATATATATGAAAAGAAAAGGGGAAAAAAGAAGTCGTTTCACAATTATATAAGGTCAGGTGTGAAGCCAGTTATGGTTGCGCCTAGCCCTTCTCTAGGAAGCTCTGCTTTGTTAGATTTTCCTTTTTAAGGTTTTTTTTTGGGGAATTTTCGTTTTCGCTGTAATTTTGGGGTTTAGATTTTGATTTTATCAGAGCCATTTTAGAGGGTTAGGAGGTGTGGGTGTTAGCTCAGTTGTTAGCGTCTCTCACCTGTGTTATATACCGCCATTTCTCGCTCCAATTTCCGTTTCGATCACAATTCAAACAGCTTACTGATCGCCCTCGTCTTCCTGCTTACAGTTGGTTATGGATTTGTGAGGATTTGCGGCTTTAGGGTTTTGATTTCGTTATTCGATTTTGAAATACACATTTAAAGGAATCAATAAGGAGCAAATCCATAGTATTTTTAGGTTAGATTTATAGAACTGTAAGTAGTTGAATTTTGTGAGCGATGGATAAGAAGAGAGTGGCTATTCCTCTTGTATGCCATGGCCACTCAAGACCGGTGGTGGATCTATGTTATAGCCCTGTTACGCCGGATGGATTCTTCCTCATCAGTGCCAGCAAGGGTACGGCTCAACATAACAATTTTTTTTTCGTTTTTTTTTTTTTTTTATATTAAATTTATGAATCGCGCAAGTTTCTGCAAACTGTTAATTTAGGTCATCATCAGTTTATGAGTGTTGAATGATTATGGATCATGTTTGTTCAGTGTCAGCCCTTTCGACTTTAATATACCTGCGGTACATGTGGGCATTGCTATTTTAGCCTTTGTTGTTGATTCGTTGAGACCCTTGTGTATTGGTTGTTTGCTCAAAGCATATTTCAGACTTTGTTATCTTGGGTTGCCTTTGAAGTATGCTTTTCTGCACCATTCAGATTCCAATCCCATGCTCAGAAATGGAGAAACTGGCGATTGGATTGGTACATTTGAAGGTCATAAAGGTGCAGTTTGGAGTTGTTGTCTGGATACCAATGCTTTACGTGCTGCCACTGGCTCTGCTGATTTTTCAGCGTATGTCTTTTTAATTGGATTCCATGTTGCGTTTCTAGAATTTCCATATTATTGGTTTTTTTTTTTTTTTTTTTGGGTTATAACACTGTATGCAGTCTATAATTCGCTATATTCTTTTGAAAAGGAGAGGAGGGGGAGGTCTTTATGTATATAGTGTATGGATTTTCCTAACTTTTCTTATAGTTTATTAACCGTTCAACTTAGATCTTAAATATGTCCTTATAATTCCTTTTTTCAAGTACTTTGATTCCCATGCTTCTGCTTTACGGTCCACACTCTACTATATGTATATAATTAACATTTTAAATTTCCTATGCGTTTCCCTTTGTGATTATTAGCAATTGCTAGCTTTTTATGAGTGTTGGTTTTTAGACCAACTTTGTATTTGAGAAAAGGAGATGAGTTATTGTTTGATGCTGAGTGGCATTTAGAAAATAACAATTTGGAAGGTTCTAATATAGTTGGTAACAGCCGTTCTTTTTACTTTATTTTCTTGAAGCAGTGGATTACAAACATCAATAGTATGTACGAGTATTCAATTATTTTAATTTTATTTATACTTAAATGAAATTATGATTATGTGATATCTTTCTATGTAGATTTTGATAGCAAAAAATTATTATTATTATCAGAAAACTCTATATTTTTTTAGATTTCTGTAAAAATACTATAAGGAAATTCAACCATTTCCCTGTTTTTGGTGCACATTACAATGATTGGAAATGTATTTAATAATTTATACTCTATCAATTTTTAAATACTTATTATTATTATTATTTTGAGTTGTTTTGAATGAAAATTGATTGAAAATTAACTTATTATGCGTTTCTATCTTGCTTGAAAATTTGTTAATTGTGCTATTAGATATGTTGTGCAGGCTAGATTCCTTACCCGAATACACTTTTGGTTCCCATCCATGCTGAATTGTTCCTGCATTATTCATGTGACTGTGTGGTACAAAGTTGTTGAAAGATATTATTGTATTTGGCAAATATCTGCCAGAATTTATGATTAAGACTATTATGATTGGGGGAGTCTGAAACTTAAAATTCTGACTGTTAGAATTAGTTGATTCTAGTCATCAGATACAACAGTTTAATTGACGTACAAACCACTTACTATCTATGCTTAACTTATGGGTACATCATTTCGGGGCCAGTATCTGGGGACTTGCATTGCTAACCTTTCAGCATGCCCTTCACTAGTGCATTTTGCTCCATGACTTTTTATCATAATTACTCATTGTGGTCCCCCCCCCCCCCCCCCCCCCCC
>NW_019268519.1:2649153-2678247 GCF_002738365.1 Cucurbita moschata | reverse complement strand
CCCCCCCCCCCCCCCCAATTGTTTGCTTCCTCTGCTGCACAACCTCCTCCGCTCCTCAGGCATACAGTAGGACTTTTTGAAATTCAGAAGGAAATTGACTATTCATATGCTTTAATTTGGTTACTGAATATTGTTGTTAAATATCACTTTATTAGCAATGAACATTTCTTTCAAGTGATTTTGTGAACAATGATGGAGATTGAACTCATTGGTAGGATCCTGATTAAACTTACAGGAAAGTATGGGATGCATTAACTGGAGATGTACTGCATTCATTTGAGCACAAGCATATTGTTCGTGCCTGTGCTTTTTCGGAGGTAATTTAAGCATGATCTTAATAATGTCATATCTTTTATCACGTTGTTGATACACACACTTAGCTGATGTGCTTGTGTTCATGTCCTAAGGAGTAAAATTGGAATCTATTATCATGGGGGCCACCTACTTAGAGTCTGTCAAGATCCTCAAGTTTCTCGACAATTTGTGAATGGTCGCCTCATGTGAGATCAGTTGAGCTACGTTCAAGTTAACCCAGACACTACATATATTATTATGAAACAGGAAAAAAAAAATTGCTTCTGGTTGGTGTGTGGGGCTTGATTAATTTGATGTGATGTATTCATGTGCCCCTTGGTTTTTTGGTTAGCTTTTGTCTTGATAAGAGTAAATTTAGTTTACATGTTTGGACTCTTTAGTTTTTGTCTTGATAAGAGTAAATTTGTAGTTTACTTGTATAGACTCTTTAGTTGTTTCTTTGGCTTGCTTTCTAACTGCTCCCTAGTACTCATGCGGAATTATTGTGGCACTATTTGAGTTTTAACTGATATTTACTGATTTGTTGTTGTCATCTTGTAATTTAGGTGGAGTGAGATGGCGCTTAGATTCTTATCTTTGTTCATTCTGATATTCTTCAATTTAAAATCAATTTCTCTTCTCTCAATGCGTTTTCTAAAATGTATCAGGATACACACCTTTTATTGACTGGTGGTCTGGAGAAAGTACTGCGTATATATGATCTGAATCGTCCAGATGCACCTCCAAGAGAAGTGGATAAATCCCCCGGTTCAGTAAGAACTGTTACATGGCTTCACAGTGATCAGACAATATTAAGTTCCTGCACTGACATGGGAGGTGTCAGGTATGCATGGCTGGGTGTAAATCTGCCTTCTCAAACTGCATGGAAGTATGTAGGTATATATATCGTCAGTCGGTCTTTCCTAAGTTCTATTGTTTCCATACAGGTTATGGGATGTAAGAAGTGGCCAAATAGTTCAAACACTTGAAACCAAGTCATCAGTGACCAGTGCAGAAGTAAGTCAGGATGGACGGTATATCACAACTGCTGACGGATCTACTGTTAAATTCTGGGATGCAAATCAGTAAGTGTAATGCTTAAGCAATGTTACTGTTAAATTATATATTCTCCTGATTTTTTGTTTTCTTTAGCAGCTTTGGCTTAGTCAAGAGCTACAACATGCCTTGCACTGTAGAATCTGCTTCATTGGAACCAAAGTATGGGATGAAGTTCATTGCGGGTGGAGAGGATATGTGGATCCATGTATTTGATTTTCATACTGGCGATGAGATTGGTAAGCTCAACTAAACATCAGTTCCCATTAATCTGCAAAATCATTCTTTTTCCTTCCTTTTTGATTGCCGAAAAGATTCTCGATTCTTCCTGTGAGAGGGTCCATTTGTGATTTCTGAAGAATACCTCATTTTAAATGTGCATGCAGCGTGTAATAAGGGTCATCATGGACCTGTACATTGCTTACGCTTTGCACCGGGAGGGGAATCCTATGCCTCTGGATCTGAGGATGGAACCATTAGGATATGGCAGACTGGTCCTTTAACACACGATGACTCGGATGAAGCCTTGGTCAATGGATCTGTTAGGAAAGTAAAGGTAAGTGCAGACGAGGTCTCACGCAAGATTGAGGGGTTCAACATTGCAGACGAGGGGAAGACCAGAGAGAAGGAGAAGGAGAAGGAGGAGACGGGAAATGAGTGAAATCGTTTCTCCATTGCTTGACGGGAAAGCCCCAGAGCGTTTTGAGCTTTATCCTATACAGTTAAATCTTTTGTGAAGTATGGACTTTGCTGATTTTTTGTATACAGTTTTAGTCAATTCTTGCAGATATGGGTGTGAACTTGTGGTCACAAGTGAACGCGTTTTTGTTATGGCACTGTCTTATGCTTTATAATTGTTAAGGTTTTTCGATTTTTAACCACTGTCGTAGTTAAGACCGTGTTTGAAGAGCAATTACGTGAACAAAGCTATACCAATCTCGCAGAGTTGGCAATTCAACTTTGGGAGCTTAATTCAGTTCCACTTTCTTGTAGTCAAGCGAAGTCCAATAAAATTGAAAAATATTGAATGTTTCTGCTTGATTTCAGAAGCTTTATAGACCAGAGAAACTTGCTCATTCCAAACTGGGTGATATGAGTTCAGTTATTGAGTGCCTCAACAGTTCAGGCCTCATTTGATGAACGATTTAACCGTTCTTTTGAATGGTTCTAGCATGTTGTGAGTGTGTCTATGAGGCTCCAGTGCTGCTCTTTGTAGGACATGGCTATACATTTCATTCTCAAGCTTCCAAGCATAACCTACATCTTGTATTTGTGTATTTATACCAAATATGTTTGTGTGTTTATAATTATCTGTATATTATATTTTATTTTTAATTTAAAAAACATATAGTTTTATAATTTAGACAGATCCAAGCTCATTCAATTAGTCAAGACTTTGATGATGAATCAACCTGATCCAGATCCAAACAGTACCTGAATTAAGGCTTAGACTGAGATTAGATCTTCACTTAAATGTGGAATTAAGGCTTAGACTGAGATTAGATCTTCACTTAAATGTGGAATTAAGGCTTAAACTGAGATTAGATCTTCACTTAAATGTGGAATTAAGGCTTAGACTGAGATTAGATCTTCACTTAAATGTGGAATTAAGGCTAAGATTAGACCTTCACTTTTTTAGGACGGGGCCACTAATAGATGAAGGTGACCACTACTCATAGACAGTTACTGTTTTCAAGTTCTTGTAAGCCACAAGTTCAAAACAAATAAATAATTATTTAAAAAAAAAAAAAAAAAAAAAGTCGACCCCTTTTCTCATGATTATTTGCTGGTTTCCTTATATTATTAGATTTTTTGCTGCGTGTATCACATGATGAATTTATTGTAAAATGCAGGCAGGTAAATTGGAAGCAAGATTATTAATTTGTTAAAACAGAAGTAGATTAGGAGGCACAATAGAAAATGAAAAAGATGTCATGGAATGGAATGGATATTTTGATTCAGATCTGCAACAGTTGTCATTATATGACAGAACAGTAGTAGGGAAACAAGAATGAATGAAGGATCCATCCAATTTGTGTGTAGCCATGAAGGTTTGATGCAATTGTTCTTCACTCAACAAACCAAATACCAAATACCAAATACCTCCCTTTAATCTAATCTGGCCTAGAAGAAAAGAAAGTGTTAACTATTAAATATCAGCACCAAAGCCAATTACAGAGGACACTAATCTGAATGATGAACTAAAAAGAGTTGATACTGAGTTTTTCAAATGGCTACAATCTTAGGAACATCCACTGGAAACTGGTTGATCTCATTCATCCATGGGTTCTTTTCTTGTGCTGGATTTATGGTCCTCAGAGCTTTCCAAACTGCACTATTGCACTTGAATCCTGAACCAAATGCTATTTGCCATGTTCTGTCTCCTTTCTTCATTCTCCCTTTCCCTTCTGTATACGCCAATTCGTACCAAAGTGAACTGCTCGATGTGTTGCCGAATCGGTACAGTGTCATCCGGGATGGCTCCATATGCCAATCAGACAGCTGCAAGTTCTTCTCCAGTTCGTCCAAAACCGCTCTTCCCCCAGCATGAATGCAGAAATGCTCAAAAGCTAGTTTGAAGTCAGGGATGTAAGGTTTGATCTTCATTTTGAAGAGTTTCTTCCCAACCAGTGTTCCGAAAAAGAGAAGCTGCTCCGACATTGGCAGCACGAGAGGCCCCAATGTCGTGATGTTTGTCTTCAATGCATCACCTGCAACTGCCATCAAGTCTTTTGATAAAGTAATACCAATCTTCCCAGTTGAGTCCTCTTCCTGAGTAACACAGCTAAAGCACTTGTCATCTGCTCCCTTGTGGGTACGAACAGTATGTATTAATTGGTATTTGGATCTCCTTCTCTCAGATCTTCTGTTTGAAAGCAATATTGCTGCTCCACCCATCCGAAATAAGCCGTTCGAGACGAGCTTCGACCGGTCATTCCCAACGTACCAGTTCAATGTTATGCTCTCCATGCTAATTACCAAGGCATAGGAATTGGGATGGACCTGAAGCAGCTGTTTTGCAAGATCAATGGAAATAAGCCCTGCACTGCAACCCATCCCACCAAGGTTGTAACTAACGACGTTCCCTCTAAGCTTGTAGTGGTTGATGACCATTGCAGAAAGCGACGGCGTCGGATTAAACAAGCTACAATTCACAATCAAGATACCAATATCTTTCGGTTTCACACTCGTCTTAGCTAGAAGAGCATCAATGGCACCAAACATCACCATTTCAGCTTCTTTTCTAGCTTCTGCCATAGAGGGGTTTGGAGGAACATTGAGAACAGCCTCAGGTAGATAGGTTGAATCCCCAAGGCCAGATCTCTCAAGGATTTTCCTTTGGAACTGAAGATTCTCCTCTGTAAATGTCCCTGTCGTCCCGGATCGATCCATGAAAATCTTCTTCGTGCATTTACGAGCCTCGTCGGGCTTGTAACACGAAAAGTTAACAAGGTACACAGGGCGAGGACGGGTAAGAAAGTAGAGGGTAGATAAGAACACAAGGAGAGTGGAACAAAGGATGACGGAGACCAAGTTATATTGGAGATGGCTCCAGACTTCATAAAAGTCTTGAACAGTAAAGGTGGAAAGCTGAGCCGCAATCACAACAAGCAAAGGAGAAAGGAAAAGGTACATTCCATGAGTGATGAGGTAGTGATAACCAAGTTTTACATATTTGAGTTTGACAGACTTTTTAAAATCAGGGAGGGTTCGTGAGGATGGTGTTGCTGATGGCTTTGGCTCCGTCATTTCCCCCTGCTAAATTCTCAACAACTCAATGAACTATGAACAAAATGTACAAGGATCTACTAAACTATGAACAACAAGTCCCAAAGCTGATGCAAGAGAACACAAATCTCATCCATAAATGGCTTTTGTTACACTAGAAAAGGGCATGAAGTTTCAGAAGAAAAGGCAAAACAAGAATGCATATGAACAAACTCTAAAATTCAACATACATTACTAAAAGACAGTAATCCACAATATCCAAACAAACCCAGAAAGATTTTCACAGAAAAAACAGCAATGAGGCAGTAAATCCACATATCAAGGGCCAGATACAAGACATTAAACCAAGTTTAAAGGAAAGGGGATCCAGAAATCGAAGTTAAAAAGAGAAAAAAAGAGAAACCCAGAAAGAAAAACAGACCTGAGAACTCAAATTCCTCGGCAGCCGCAGGAATCTCGGTTGAGAGAGGCCAAAGAGGAAGAGAGAACGGAGAAAACGAGCGATATATGAATATATATATATATATATATATATATAGAAGTGGACGAATAAAAGGAGAGAACGAGATTAGAATATAATTAAAATTATAATGAAAAGGAAAACTGGGCATGAGAACATGACAAGAAGAAAAGAAGAATGCGGATTACAGGAGAGGGAAGGCAATGGGCGTAGATGCAAGCGGCGATGTGTTCGGAGGGGTTTTTGAATTGAAAAATGCGGATTACATCAAACTCAAGACGGCGCTGCCTCCTTCTCAATTATTTCAAATTCCAAATTCAATTACTCTCCTCCTCCTCCTACTCTGTTTCTCATTCTTACGCTTAATTCTCTGCAACCAGGGAAAAGGATGCCATTTTTTTTCTTTTTTTTAATCTACAACATTGCATTATAGATTAAATTTAAATAATATAATCATTATAAATACGTAAAATTAGACATTATTTAATGAAACCACTGATCTATTCATATCTCATATCTCAATTATTTAAGATATTATTTGGATTTCAAATATCATTAAAATGTTAAAATATTTTCTTTATATTATCTAAAAAATATAGAAAATGATTAAAAACGGTTAGACAGGTTTGAATTGTTTTTTTTCTTTTTTTTGTTTGTAGTCTTAAACAACAAAATAAGTGTGTTTTTAATACAACTAGTTGCATCGTGTATGCCTTAATTTTGGAAAGTAACGTGGGTATGGTTCATAAAGTCAGAGATATGTGTTGTTTATTATACAGCAAGCCCAATCCAAAAATAAGGACCAAAATTTAAATTTAATCAACACAAACATTATATTGAAAATGGGTGAGGTTGGCAGTTGGCAGTTGACAATAGTTAAGCCGCACATGGGCGATTCCTTTTCCCCTCTCCCACCTATTTTGGATCTTTGTTTGTCTCATTCTCCTCAACGCCTGAACCCAACCAATCAAATTTCTCACTCTCTAATCCATTGTTTAAATCAATTTTAAACTTAAAAACGACATTTAATTTGAGATTCGAGAAACTAAACTTGGGTAAAAATGTCAATTAGGCAAGACTGTTACAATGTAATTCTTATTAATAATTGAATATAGATTTAAAAGTTTGTAAAATTATCAATCAGATTATAGTTGTCTCTCTTATTTTGATTGGTGCGGATAAAATGAAGTTGGACTTGTTGGACTAAATTGAGAATTCTTCCAGCCATATTAGCACCTCATTTCTCTGCAAATCAAACCCAAAACCATGCAAAGTTACCATTTAAACTCAGACACCCAATTTAGCAACAAACAATACGATATACATAAGATGAGACAAAAGGGACATAAAGTTACCATTACAAAGCTCCATGTTCGGCCAGAGTGGTTGTAGCGAGCAAGCAAACAGCCATTTATGGGTTTAAGCCCATCCTTTTTTAGACTACATCGTAATTCTTTTGCCTTTTGCTGAGCCATATCCTCTGTGGGATCTCCACTGAATTTCAACACTGCACCAATGCCCCCTTCCATCTCTCTTATGCTCATTGTGTCCTCCTGTTTAGCATCTGAGCAACTGAACAGTAATGTAATGGTCATTTAAGAGGTGGCATAATTAAGATAAAGATCCTCCATTCATAAGTGAAGAACAGGGCAGTGGTTGCTAACAGGGGACTCACCTACCAACCCTATTGAATCCGGCAGAAATCTGGTGTCCATTTCTTTCAACCACAACAAATGGCGCATATTTTCTCACCTGATACATAACACAACACATTAATGCTACAAATTAAAGCTGCTTCAAACATAAATTATGGTGAACAAACCTCATAATTTGCAGTCCTTTTCAGTATTTGATATTTGGGCGATTCCAATTCTGGAGTCTCATAAAACCGAAACTGGAAAGAGAGACAGAAATTATAACAAAAAGTCTTCAATTTTGGATGATTTTTCAGTTTTAGCTATGTATACCTGTTTAAACACATCCCACAAGGCTTCTACAGAAAAGTAGTCATTATTTTGCAGTGAATCCCAAAGATCCTTCAAAATTAACCAGATGAAGTAGGAAATTGGGTGAAAAATAAGGGAGGAGGAGGATGGTAAAATTTAATTACCACATGGCTACAGAACTTGCCGGTTTGTGGATTGATACCCATGATGGAAGTTCCCGTCAACACTAACTCTGGTTTCCATGGCAGAAGGATAAACTTCATTATCGCAGTCCATCTTGTAGTTATCTCATATGGCCCAGTCTAAAAATAAGATTTGGTTCAATATGAAATATAATTAATGAACCTAATAATATTGACAGCTCGTCGGAGAAGTGATCGGACCAACCTTTTTGACCCAGTGCAAGATGATCTCCGGCCTGAAGAATTCTCGCAACAGGGCAATATTCAGCATATACCCACTAATTCCGTCATACTTTGTAATCGGGTCTCGAAATCTAACTTCATCGTCGTACGCCGTCCGATCAATCCCCTGCTCGTCGAATACGTGCCGGAGATCGTCGTACATGAAATCCACCAGTCGGTCCACGTCCACCGTTGGTTTCTGACGGCTTTGATCTGCCAATGTTGATCGAATAGACGACTTCCAATTTGGGCTTCCGGTTCTGCTTTGTGCGGCCCTGGTCGGTCCGCAGGATTTCCTTGGCCGGACACCAGAATCAACGGTTGGGATTGAAAGGAAGTTTTGGAAGGAAACTTGGGCTGTCGCCATTGGCAACCGGAGCTTAACTTCTCAGAATTTGGGGGAAATGCCTGCCATTGTCAACTTCTACATTTTTTTAAATGCTGGGAGAAGGATAGAAAATTATATACAAATTTATAACACATAATAAATTACCATAATAATTTTCAAATTAAATAGAAAAAAAGTTAGAAAGGATAACACCCTTGTTTATGTCAAGTTGGATATACTCTATTTAAAAATTTGAATAAAAAATTTCTTCGTATAAGAGTCCAATTGTTATAAAGTTCAAATCATTTCTGAGCTTAGAATTTACGAGCATTAGAATTTTGTAAATAACATACCACAACTCTCTAAAATATTAAATTGATACGTTCAACGCTTGCAACTATTTCTTCATACTCCAATAATTCTTCACATTACAATAACAATCTCTCTGATAATAAGATGAAAAATAAAATTGAAAGCTTGGAGAGATCGACTATGAAACTTTCTGAAAATTGAATGATACAAAAATTATGGAAGTTAGGGTAAAAATATAAAAGAAAAATAGTGAAAATTAGAAAAAAAAAAAAGAAATGGAAAGAAGAGATTAAAGGTAGGGGTAGTAGTGGTGATTTTAACTATAAACTTTTCATTTTAATTCTAATGGGAGTCATTCAAAAAGTGTTGGTAGGGTTAGTTAAACAAAATAGTAATAATTATTAATAATTAAAGTAGGTTAAGATTAAATAAATGATTAATTAAAATTAATTAATTTAAGATTAAGAATAACTAACCAGTTATAGGTTATATTATCTCTGAATTTAACTCTGTCTTGAAAATAATTGACAATAACGTTCTAAAATGATAAGATATTTTTTTTAAAAAAATTTAAACATGTTACTAACCATAAAAGTATTTTTTTTGAAATTTTTTAAAAGTTGAATGATTTTTTTTTTTTTTTGAAACAGAGTGTTCAGTTATTTTAAAGATAAGAATATTAGAATATTTTTAGATGAAATAAAAAGTTGAAGAATATTTTTTTTTATTAATGTAATAAAAAAAAACTCTAAAAAAATGAAATGGATACGATCAAATGAAGTTTATTTGTGAAAATTATATGCAATTTGCATTTTAAAAAGAATGTTTAATGTTGAAGAAAAGGGGAGAGGGAAGCGTACAAGTTTGAACTCAAAAAAGGAAAGAAAAGATGCTTGCAAGCCATTGCTTACACATCCAAAATTAGACCTTCAAAATTGGATTGAACATGAAAATAATATATTATTCAAAACCATCTAATTCATCAACTATCCATTTCTATATTATATTTATATCAATTTATTTTTATTTTAAATTTATATTATCTACTCGACACGTACTTTTGATTTTTTTTTTTCAAGTTTAGTAGTAAGGAAGACAACATTCTTTTTATAATATTCTTCTTAATTAGCTAACCTGAGACGTTTCTTCCTAGCAACTCTCAATGTAAAATTATTACAGTGAATTCTTCGAATTCCTATAGCAACCAATAAATATTTGTATTTTAAACCGAAGACATGGAATTATATGAATTATTAATTTTTAAAATAAATTACAAAATAGAGTTTCTAATTTCCAAATAAATCGTGATCAGATCTATCACAAATCAGGCGAAATATGTAGAATATGGACAAGAGCAGGCGGCTTTACGTCTGAGAAAGCTGTGTTTGACTTGTTCTACTCCGGCAAGCTGCGTTTGACTTGTTCCGCTCCGGCAACCTGCGTTTGACTTGTTTTACTCCATAGAGAAGTAAATAATTTTTTTTTTTTTTTTTTTGTTCCACTTGTACTCTAAAATTAGACTTTGATTAACAAATATTTATTATTTTTTGAAATTTAGTATATTTACAATGGAAAGAGATTTGTCTTGTTAGAAATGGATTGGACAAATTTGAGAAAAATATGGAATGGGACCCTATGTTTTTATTTTTATTGACAACCAAACATGTCATGCTTAATATGCGTTAAAAAAAAATCATTTAAAGCATTTTCCATGGAGTTAAAAGAATTCATTTCAAATAAAACAAATATGAGTAGAAAAAAGCTAAAATGAAATAACAAAAAGCTCAAAGTGGGCAATATCATACTATTGTGGAGAGTTGTGATTCCTAACATGATATCAGAACCATGCCCTAAACTTAACCATGTCAATAGAATCTTCAAATATCGAACAAAGAATTGTGAGCCTCGAAGGTGTAGTCAAAAGTGACTAAAGTGTCGCACAAAGGGTTTGTTCGAGGGCTCTAGAGAAAGGGGTCGAGCCTCGATTAAGGGGAGGCTATTCGAGAGCTCCATAAGTCTCAGGAGAGGCTCATAGTGTGCTTTGTTCGAGGGGAGGATTGTTGAGGATTATTGGGAGTGAGTCCCATATTGGTTAATTCAGGGGAAGATCATGTGTTTATAAGTGAGGAATACTATTTCCATTGGTATGAAGCCTTTTGGGAAAGCCCAAAGCAAAACCACTAAAGCATACATACATATATTGGTATGAGGACATAAATATTGTAATGTACGCATTCATAATTCATGCTTTGATGCACATGACATACATACACTAAAAAAAAAAACATACAGCACCAACTGGTTCACTTGTTATTATTGTAATCATTATTATTCTGTCACACTGCTAGTTTGACAATCTTCTTTCCAATATTATCACCCTTAAACAGCCCAATGAAAGCAGAGGGAATGGTGTCGACCCCAATGGATACATCTTCCAGTGATTCAATTTTGCGAGAACCAAGGTACTGAGAGACCATAGCGATGAAATCTGAGTACACATTCAAGAAATCTCCAGCTAGAAACCCTTCAACTTTGATCCGTTTGTACACCAAATCGAGCATCTTTGGCGCAGCCTTTTTGGAACTTGTATACTCTGAAATAACCCCACAAAGCGCCACTCTTCCAAACGCCTTCAAGTTCGCCACTGCTGCTTCTAGCATTTCGCCTCCCACGTTGTCAAAATAAACGTCTATTCCATCTGGAAAGTACCTGTAAAATTCAACTCCCAAGCCTTTTACTTCACCAATTTCTCTAAATCATGAGAACTATAGCTTAGATTCTAAATTCTCACCTCTCTAAGGTTGACGTCAAATCCCTTTCTTGCTTGTAATTGAATGCTTCATCAAATCCAAGCTTCTCTTTCAGCAACCCCACCTAAAACATTCCTATAATTATTCAATGCGGCTGTCACGATTAGTCGAGAAAATTAGAGGTGTTTATGTGACCTTTTCATCCGAACCAGCACTGCCGACAACGTAGCAGCCATGCAGCTTTGCCAACTGTCCGGCCAAACTCCCGACAGACCCAGAGGCAGCCGACACAAACACGGTCTCTCCCTCTTTAACCTTTGCTACTTCGAACAAACCAGCGTACGCAGTCAGCCCACTGAATCCTACTCAAAACAAAACCGAAATTAGTAAGATTAAAAATCATGACTCTCTATGATATTCCTTACTTATAGACTCATAATCTTCCTCTTAATTATCCTATGTTATGGACTACTCTTCTCAATAATCTTCAACAATTCTTCCTTTGAAAAAAGTACACCATAAAGTCATCTTTGAGGCCTCCTTTTCTGGAGCTCTCGAACAGTTTCCCCTTAATTGAGGCTCGACTCCTTCTCTAGAGCTTTCGAACAAAGTACATCCTTTATTCGACACTCGAGTCATCTTTGACTATACTTCTCTAGAGCTTTCGAACAAAGTACATCCTTTATTCGACACTCGAGTCATCTTTGACTACACTTTCGAGACTCACAACTTTTTTGTTGGACACTTCAAGATATTGACATTGCTATGTTAAGGGTAACTTCTTTGTTCGACTCTTGAGGATTTTATTGACATTGTTTTGTTAAAGACATGACTCTAATACCATGTTAGGAATCACGAGTCTCAACAATAATATGATATTGTCTACTTTGAGCATAAGTTCTAGTATCTTTCTCCAAAAGGCCTCGTACCAATAGAGATGTATTACTTAGTTATAAACTTGTAATCATTCCCTAAATTAGCCTGCACGGGACTCCCTCCTAACAATCCTCAACAAGTAACGGAAGACAAGACTAGAGGGTTTAGTGTAAGATACCCAGAATTCCAAGATGGTTAGTTAATGGAAGCCCCATAGAGTCAATTTGTCGAAGCAAGCTCGTCTGGGCTTTCACTATACTGTACTCTGCCCAATGCAAGAGCCCTGCCACCAAGTCGCCCTTCTTAAAATCAGCGTTCCCAGAGGCCAAGACTTCTCCCACTCCATATGCGTCGATGGGCTGTGTTCATAGCAAACCACAAAGCAGAGTAGGTGACCAAGTAGATTAAAATGAACGATAGATACCCCTTTATGGTTCAATAATTACCTGGGCGGGCTTGATGGAAGTTGCAAAAGATGAAGTCTTCTGTGAAGAGCTATGGCTCTTCATACGGTTGATCTGATATGGATCGATCGAAACATAAAGATTCTTGACAACGATATCATCACAACCAGCTTTCACCGACACAATAAGAGCTTCAGATTTGAGCTCAAAGTCGGACTCAACTGGGAACTCATCAATATGATGTCTTATGGCCACAACTCTGTTCATCACTTCCATTGCAGCTTCCTGAATGATTTGTGGATAAAGTTCAGAACTTGAAAAGAAATATAAAAGGAAACGTGGAGGAATCAGCTAAAACAAAGATGATGAATGATTCGCAAGGAAAAATGACAAAAATTGGCAGTCCCAATAAATTGATGGAGGAACAGAACAAAAGACTATGTTTTTTTTTTTGTTTTTTTGCATAACCCAACTTCGATCGAGAAAAGAAAGCAAACCTCGCCAGCTAAAGGTAACGGCAAAGTTGAGTGACGATGAACCACATCGGAAACTAAGACTAACAAATTGTGAACTTTTGGGTATTTATTGGGCTGAAGGGTTGGAAAAGTAAAAAACCAAAGTCTTTGTTACTTCAACTTAATTTCTAACTCTTTGTTACTTGCTATCAAAGCTTTCCAAAATTGATTAAACTTTGAGATCATAAAATTATTATGTGCTACCAAAGCTTTCCAAATTAATTGCAATTGAAACTAACGTGTCATCGAATGAAATTTACAAAATGTTTTGAGGATTATTGAGAGTGAGTCCCACGTTGGTTAATTTAGTGGAAGATGTTTATAAATGAGGAATATTATTTCCATTGTTACGAGACCTTTTGGGGAGTCGAAATCAAAACCATTAACGGTTTGGTTAAGACTCTGAATAAAATTTTCTTCTTAAAAATTTTAATTAAAATATTTTAATTGGGTTATTATTGTTATTTAATATTGGCTATATTTTTAGAAATATTGATTATTGATTTGTATGATTATATCAATTGATTGGTATATAAATAAAAATGATTTAAATATGTTATTTGTCCCCTCACTGATTATTTACAATTTTTTTATTAGTGGTGAGTAATGATTGTATTTACAATAAATAGTTAATGATTTTAATTAAACATTAACTATAACCATATGAATGTTCCTACATTGTATAAATTTTCATATTATAATTAATTAAGTGATCATTTATTCATTTAATATATTTCACCACTAAAAAATGAATTCAATTAGCATTAGCAACGTGATAGCCAAACAAACCGATTCCAATAAATACACTTGAATACGCCATTCACCATTCAGGGCATAACTTTCAGAGTTTACAAACAGATACTTTTATCCTTGAATAGAAGTGTAAAGTTTAAGGGACATTCAAGAATTCGAGCTTGAACAGAGATGGAGGGCATATCCCATTAGAGGGTGTATAAAGAAACAATAACACGACTACTAAAAGAAAGGCATCGTCATCGTCATCGTCATCGTCATCGTCATCGTCATCGTCATCGTCATGACAATATTAAACGGAGAATTTCTCCCGAGTGCTTAAAAGACTTCTCGGTTTCCTCCAGGCAATGGTCCTTCTCCTCCCTACTCCAGCTCTGGTAAACATACAACGCAACCAACATCGTGTTATCAAACAAACTCAATGAGAAAACAAGAGATGAATGTAAGAAAAAGGCGAATCAGATTGAGTTACCTCAGCGACTTTGTTGAGCTTGTCCCTTACATTCTGCAACAACTGGGAAAGGTCTCCATCCCATTTATAAAATTCCAGCTCCTTGTTCTCCAGAATCCTTTCTGCTACCTGAAGCACATCACGACAGGACAAGGTTTAAAACCAGTAGCAGGAACAAAGAAAACAAAACAAAACAAAACAACAAACACTTGCTTCTATGTACTCTCATTAGCCTCCAGATAGTTCCTTGGGTTAAGAAATGTTTCGTGAGGCATTCGGCAGTTCACCAGGTATTTCAATACCCAACCCACCAAATATTGGGAATACAGAGAGATTGTTTTCTTTGAGCATTCCCTTTCAGGCTTCCCTTCAAGGTTTTTTAAAATGTGTCTGCTAGGAAGAGGTTTCTACACTTTCATAAAGAATGCTTCGTTCTCTTCCCAAACCAACATGGAATCGCACAATCCACCCCCTTCGAGGCCCAGCATCCTCGCTGACACTTGTTCCCTTCTCCACTCAATGTGGGACCCCCTAATCCACCCCTCCAGGGCCCAGCGTCCTTATTGGCACACCGCCTTGTGTCCACCACCCTTTGGGACTCAACCTCCTCACTGGCATATCGCCTAGTGGCTGGCTCATACCATTTGTAACAGCCTAAGCCCACCACTAATAGATATTGTCCTCTTTGAGCTTTTCCTTTCAGGCTTCCCTTCAAAGTTTTTAAAACGCATCTACTAGAGCCAGGTTTCCACACACTTATAAATAATGCTTCATTCTCCTCCTCAAACGATGTGGGATCTCACAGAAATTTTGCGAAAGAGCCAAATTAAGAAATCGGCAAGTTCATACAAGTTCGTACATACCTCAAGTCATAAAGAAAAGTGAAAAACATTGATTAAACTTCCCCCTCCCCCCTAATTCATGAGTATCTGATCAACAACTTAATGATACAACATGTGGTACCCACCAGTCAGCTCATAGTGGCTGACTAAATCAATTATGCAACCCAAGAATGAAAATGAACATATGGTGAATTTGTTACCTTTCTCCCAATCATCCGACCACCAGCAGTGTGGGCAAAGTACGTATTATAGAAATGGCATATAAATGCTTGAGGATCCTTTTCCGACAATTCTTCAAGATAACGAGCATAGGTGACTCCAGGAGAAGAAGGCTCAGGAATGACATACCCTTGCTCTTTGAACCACTCCAAATCTTTTGCCAATGCTTCAGACCTTTCCAGTCCTGTGTCACGAAACTCTGCATCTATTACCATAAACAAAACACTTCATCAACATCCTACAATTACCTTTCCTGTGATACTTGTATGACTAGAAAAAGAAGCATGCAATTTTGCCAGAGATCACCAAACAATTTAAACCAACCTTCAAATCAATCATATCTAGGAAAGAACAATCTGTCAACACTCACAAAATCATGGAAGGAACGGCTGGTTAGCGGAATCAGAAGCATTTCCCCTCAATAACTAAATAGAAATGTTCATATAAAATATTCACACACATCATCAGAGAACAATAACAGCAAAGCCACAGACTGAATGAACAAAAGCATAAACATCAGAAGCAAAAATTGGAACAACATATGCAAAGCCAGAGTGAATCCAAGACATCAGGAAAAACCCAAAAAGACCGTCTCCAATAAACCAGGAAATCAGCAACAACTTACAGGAAGGAAATACAGCCTTGGCAATGATTTTATCAAGCGTATCATAAACCAATTTGCTATCCACAAGAAACCTCAAATACCCTTCAACCGTCGGCTCCCATTTAGCGACAGGTGCCTCTTGGGGCTCTTTAGTTTCCTTCTCACCCTCTTTAGCTTGATCCCTGGTATGCAATTTCATCGCCACAAACCTCATCTCCTCAACAAACCCTTTTGATTCACCAGGATACCTCTTTTTCGACTTCTCAGCCATGGTAGCCGAAACCAGAGGAACAGTCTTCATTCGAACCGTTGAAATTCCAGCAGTACTCTTCTTAAAGCGAAGGGCAGAGGGAACCCTTCTGGGTAAGAAACTGGACTCCAAACTGGAATTGGAATTGGAAAAGGAAGTGGGTGCCACAAAAGTGGGCGTTCTGAAACGAAGTTTATTGAAGAGAGACTGTGAGGGGGAAACTGGGTTAAGAGAAGGCATGGTTGAAGAAAGCGAGAAGTGGGTGAGATGATTGAAGAGTGTAAGAAACCTCGAAAGAGAGAAGGAAGAAAAGAAAAGAAACGGGAAGACAGAGATTTGCGAGGGTGGATTGAATTGAATTAGGGGTTCACGTAATCTTGAAGAAAAAGATAGGAGTACAACAATTTATTAAAAAAAAAAAGAGAACTAATGGTACCAAATAATTTGAAGAAGACGGGGAGACATGGGAGCCAGCCAGCCAGCAACCTTCAGGAATGGGTATTCATCGCTGGGATTCGTGTCCATCATCGCTCTCTGGATAACTCTTCCATGTTTCTTTATTACTCTTTTTATTTCTAATATTAAAAAGAAAAAAAAAAAAAAATCACAAATGGTTAATTATTTTCCATTACAGATTTTTAATTAGTAAGTAATTAATTATAGTTATTAAGAAATTAACTGATTTTGGCGAACTTATGAGATTGAAGCCAGTTAGGGCATATTTAAGACCTCTCCAAATAAGTATCAAATCCAAAACTTGAGCCAATAGAAAAACGAAACCCCACAAAGTATTGTAGAGGGCTGATGTTCCAAGCCTACTCTATTTGAGCCAATATGTTCAAAGCCGAAGGCATCCCTTATGAAGCCCAAGTGTGCACCTACCAAACTATACATACAGATCTGCAATCCTTACTGAAAGTGTCAAGCTTAGAGAAGACAGAAGGCCCAAAGAAATGAGCTTCAGGCCGTATTAGAAGGCCCACTTTGTGCACTGGTTGGTCCACAAGGGGAAAACACAATGTGCAAGAATATGGCGGAAAGTAGAATGAAATCTCAATCATGGTTTTTTTAAGATATGTAGTAATTTGAATGCCAAACAAACATGAAAAACATTGGCTTTCTACTTGTAACACTTTTTGGGTTTATATTTAGGATTTTACATGTTTGAGTATCTAATTCGTTCTTACAAGATGCCGTCGTAAAACTAATGGAATAAGGTGATGTTATATTCTGAAAGCCAAATTCTACTTGGCTATGGCTTCCTGTTCCAACACGGGAACCTTTTTCCATGTGCCGTCTACTCCATTTATCTGTAATGGTGGCAATGAAAATTCACTAACAGTTGAGCTTCCACTTCGAATTTCTTTTAGAACTCGCAAGGCTGATAGCGTGCCCTTCATGTACACGCTCTCCATCTGTTCGATCTCTGCGAGTTCCTTGGGCATCCCAGGAAGCCCATCGCTGTTCGAGGTGGCGGTGGCAGATGCTCTAGGAGCACAGCCTTCATCACCAACAGCTGCCTCAGCCAAGGCAGGCTGTTCGTTTGCAGGGAAGAGGCGGTCCAGCATAGCCTCACACTCTTTGACAAGCTTAAAGAGTAGGTCTGTGGTAAAGAAAGGCTGTTGCAGTACCTTCTGTATAAAGGGTAGGCGAATAAGTGCACCAGTTCTTTTGTCATATTTCTTGAGGATTTTGGCCAGGCCTGTCGAAGATGAGAAGAAGGCATGTAAATTTCGAAGTGGTGGGACTAATTGGGGGAAAAAAAAAGAAGGGGAGGCAGTTTGTGCATTTGATGACATAGAGATAATGTGCTAGCCTTCAGGACTAACCATAGACACACAGAAAAAGGTCCAAGAAATTAAGTCCAAAAGCAATTGTCTTTACGAAAAGCATTAGGACCATACATAGAAAAGTAAGTATCACAATACAAATATCTAGAAACAAAAGGCCATTCCAACAATGACCGTTAAAAGTTAAACAGACCGATACCCCCAAGGATATCCTGATGATAAGCCATGAAATGTTTGCAGATAATCTTGAAGGTCTAGAGTTCAAGCTTTTAAGTTGAGAACTTAATAGCTTAAAATTCTAGTTGCCAAGCTGCTCTTATGGCAGACAAAGCCTCACTAGAGATTAGTAAAGAGTGGACCATGAACAAAATGTAAGGATCCAAATTAAAGTACATAATAAGATGAAGCAAAAGTATATAATTCCAGTGCTAAAGGGACCGTGCGGTTACCTGTATAGTTAAGAGCACTGTAATTCTCCAATAAAACCATCTCGCCGTGAAAGTCAACAATCTCTTTACGAATTTGTGTCAACTCTTCATCAAAGTATTTCGCTTTAGCTACTCTATCTTGTAATTCCTGACAAATTCCCCACCAAAAACCAAGACAAGTTCTGTCAAATTCTCAATCGCCCTACATCATTGATTACGCAGAAAGTGCAATAACGTCAATGTTTTCCGACTCCCAAAAGTCAAATTCAATACACACAGCATAATATTAAACCATATCCTTTCTCTGGCCCTACTCAAATCTCAAACAAACAAAGTGAGCAAAGGAATCTAGTTTTCGAGTCGTATTATTACCGAAGTTGCACAGTTTACCAGCTGTGACTCGGAGCATGGATGATGTATAAGAATCCAGATCTAGACCAATAAAACAATGCGACCCGACGATTGTGTGCATAAAATATTGCCGCAAATACACAAGACAATAAAGACCAGCCAGCCGGCATGGTCATGTACAGCCCCAGATAATCATGTGAGTGGCAAAGTAGTTGCAACGTGGGCCAAAGAACTCTATTCTAAGAGTCAAAAAGGAGAGCAAATTTGAGAGAGGAAAAAAAAAAAAAAAAAAAGAGTGCCTCTTACTTTATGTTTTGTGAGTTAGAGTTTGATAAACGCAGCGAATACCTTGGGGTAATAATAAAATTATTAAGCGTCCCTTTTCAAAGGAATGTGGTAAGATGTCTTTTCACCTAGCGAAGCAAAAAGCGACGTCGTTGTTTTAGTCCTCAAGCATCGATTGGTTCGGTGGATTACTTAACGATAGAAAATCAGTCGAATTAACTTATTAAATGCATGAAGATTTTGTCGAGAAATAAACTGCTTATACAGTTGAATAAAATTAGTGCAAAGTTAATTAATCAAAAGTAAAGTTCAATTCCATAGTTCTTCAAGGAATTTCAGAAATCGAAAGTTTCTCGCATCACACATCCGTTTAGTCACCGAAATAATGCAGTAAACAGATTTCCAGAATGTTGAATGCACAAAATCAAGTAGCTCAGTCGAAACTTCTTCACTATTCAACAATAATCTGATTGGAAAGCGAAAAAGAAAAGGAAAAAAAAAATAAAAGACCTACATACCTTCAATCTGATGATATATTCCTCCTCCTTCTCAACGAAGAACGAATTGAATTTCTCGAGCTCCTTCTCCAAGAGAGTGATGAAATCAACGACCTCATTGGAGACAGCATCCGCATCGGTATCGGCATCGGCATCGTCCTCAGCATCAAGCCTAGGCTTCTTGAAAGGTCTGTTAGAGTCGCCGGACTTCGGCTGCACAAGTTTGAGCTTCTTCTTGAGCTCCTTGTAAGAGAGGAACTTATCCCGCCATTCCGGCAAGGTCTCTTCGATCTGGTTGCTGAGACTCTTCCCGAATTTCATATCTCCGGAAATGGAAAGTGGTTAGGAAGAAAATGGTGAGGGTGAGTGAGTAAAGCAATGGGAATGGTGGAAGGAAAATGGAAGAGGAAGATCGAGGAAGAGGAAGAAGACGGTAATATAAGCGGAAAGGGGAGAATATTCGGAGGGGCAGTACGGGAATATCCGTTAAATATTTGTCCAAATTCAAATTTAAGAGCATATTTCTGGGTTTATCCCCTCGTGAAAAGAAAGAGACAGAGAATGAGAGAAGAAGCTCAAAAGGTCACCAATACCCTTCTATTTTATCTTTTTTTTTTTTTTTAATAATATCTTATAAAAATTATAATTATATATATAAAAAATTAATTAATAGTAGATTATATTTAATTTAATATTTGGTTGACAAGTACCCGTCTCTAAATATATTATCAAATACATTTTATATTTTATATCCGTGACATTTACCAGTTAATAAGTAAATTAATGTTATATTTGTAAGAAAATCGATAATTAGTGTTTTAATTATTAAAATATTTTGTATAAATATTTGGGGAGTGGTGAGAGGTTTTAAATTTTGGGGGTAAAGGGCGGCGCGTGCACAAAGTGGTGAGCGTGGATTGGAAGGTATCAAAACCAATGGGCTCACTCCCAAGTTGGATCACGTGGGAACCATCCTATGATACTCCAACAACGCCCCACCATCTATTACCTTACACGTGTCCCACTCAAACCTTTTCCACTATTTTACTCCTTAAATTCCTCCACTTTAAACTATTTATACTTTTTAACCCTTCGACTTTTAATTTTATTCTTCGAAAAAATTAAAATTTTAATTTGTGTCTCACGTAAATCCTAAATTTTAATAAGACTATGATTTTATTCAAAATTTAATCAATAATTTTATACTTAAAATTATAATTTATGGGATAGAAAATTGGAAATAAATTAAAGTAATTTTTATGACATATTTTTTGAAATGGGAATAAATTGAAAAGGATGAATCAGAGAATAAATCCAATAAAAAAGAAAAAGGGTATAAAAATATTTTGAGCCATGGAATTGTTTCCATTTATATCACCTAGGGAAGGTACGGCCTTTAATAAAATATTTTGTCGTATTTTTTAATAAATATTATTCCCAATTTGTCATTTTTCATACAAATTATATATTTCATTCTGTAATTAAAATTGTGAATCCGTTTATTACCAGCTTATTAGTTAAGAGTTTCATAAATTTCTGTGGATTTTTAAATAAATAATTAATACAATTTTGATACTGATAAAACATCACACACATTTCTAAACAAATTTATAAAATATTTAAGTTAATAAATAATAATTTCTCCATTTTAAAGCATGTTTAAATTTTTTTTATTGTTGTCGGTTGTATACATAATTTTGTCGTATGTGTGGAATTTTAACTCATTTTGAACATAAAATGACAGTTAAAATTGGGAATAAACCAACCAACAAATCAAACAGCATTCATGGGGTACAGCTCCCAAATTTTAATGTCAAATAAATGTTCACATCTAGTCAAGGAAATACTCCAACTAACTCACAAAAATCAAGCTAATAATAAGAAAGGCTTCAACTCAACACCCAAATGCCTCAATCCACTTAATTAACAAATAATATAATTTCAAAATATGGTCTCAATCCTAGTCAGACTTTCTTTTTAAGAAAAATATTAGTTTACAAACAAAACAAAACAAAAAAATCACGAATGTTTACCTCATTTCAGTTGAAAACTATTTTCAGAGTAAAAATATATTAGAATACATGATAGTAGTATAAAATGTTTGTGTGAATTGTATATAAAAGAACCACGATAATTAAATATGTTATCTTTCTCTTTTAATATGAGATTTTTATTATTGAAAAAATGAATATAATCGTAAATTAAATTTAATTGTTTATATTTATTAATTAATGGTCTAACATAAATAATTGAAACTATGTTTTCCTTGACCAAAACTTATAAAACTGTTTAGACATTTAGTTCTAAATTGTTGAATATTTATACTCATCTAATAATATTGGCAGCAGTTTAAATGAATAAATAAATAAATAAATAAATCAACCAACAAAGCAATCAAAATCAAATTACAAAAAATGGACTCAGGAAAGTATCCGTTAAGAAATAAAAACAAATAAGTTAAAAAAAAAATTACTGAAAAAGTGGGCATAACAAGAATGAATGTAGAATATTATTGGTATTCATTTATTTAAATTTAGAATTAAACTTAATTAAATTAAAATAGAGAAGCTGAATATGTAGATTTTAAAAATATATATTTGGGAATTAGTTAGAAAGCAAAAAAGAAAATGGAAGTTCCATAATGTAAAAGCAACGGAGGAGAATGATCCGAAAGGAATTTGGAATATCCAATAAATTGCAAAAACTTTCAACAAACCATCCCCCATCCTCCAATCCCCAACATGACCACACACGCCTCAATAATAAATGTGAACCGGCCATGTCATGTATGAAGGCTAAAACAGGAAATTCACTCCGCCCCCACGTGGGATGTTTCTATCACCTGTTTCTTCGAAATCACCAGATTCATGCCTCACCCTGAGGGACCTATTCTTTCTATTTCTATTTTTATGGATTTTTATTTAACCCATCATTAAAACACAGCACGTAGTTATTATTTTTATATACATATTAAAAAAAAAGAATATTCTTTACCGAATATGCCTTTCCCTTTTTCCAATTAAATGGGTTTCTTTATTGCAATTGCAACCTTCAATATCCAATTTATTTTTTCATTGACAAAACAATACTCAAATTTCGGTTTTCTAATGATTTGTATAAAGAACCGTAGGAGTTAGTAGTGATGTCAGGGATTTTGTAGTTGCTTAGTTATATATATACATATATATAATTCCAGAATCATAATATAATATAATATAATACAAATGACGTATAATCGATCATTTTTTTTCTTTATCTAATTTTATTATAATTTTAATAGAATACTTTTGTATTGAAATATTTTAGAGTTTGTGTTAGAAAGTATATAAGAACTAATTACATGCTTAAAAAATAAACAAAACAAAGAATAAGAAATCAAAATAGATGAAGACCAAAATAATAATACCGAGAGGAGAATATTCTATATGAATGGTGGCATCTTTTACTAAATGCTCACAATTAAGAGGTCAAACCATAGACTTGAAACCTGTCATTAGTTTCAATCTTTTATTTTTATTTAACTGTATATGTCCCTCCCAACCACCATTCTTCCTCTCTCCACTTATGAGTGAGATATCTTAGTCTTCACTTTTGCTTGTGCTTTTAACAACGAATAATTATGATTTATTCCGAATGTTTGTGAATCCACCTCTAAATATCTCAAAATTACATTATCTAAATACCAAGCCATACAAAAGTCATATAAAAGTTTAAATATTTTAATTTTATGTTATTAAACTCAAAAAATGAAAGAAAAAAATATTTTATGGTCCTGATATTCATTTACATCTCATGTGCTATAACCACGTTATCAACTTATTGTTTTGAAAACTGTCTTCATAGACTAACATGAATACTTTGCTTTGTCATCACTCAACTATTTCGTACCAATATTCTCAAGAAGATAACCTTAACTTTCATAAAGTAATGTCTCATCTTTTCTTTAGATGTGACCCATAGGTTAACAGTAACTAACACAAGCCCAAGCCGAAGAGAGTAAAATTGATTATCACGGAAAAGTAAAGTTTTTGTTTGAATTTTAAGATTTTTTTTTTTTTTTTAATTTGAATATCTTTCATTTCTTGATGAACTTCCTATTCCAAATGAATGGCTTGACAAAATATTACACATGCACAACATTTTAAAAAGATGCCAAACAATATTCTGTTGTTAGTTGGAGTTTTACTTTTGCTCTCTTCTTGGAAAATTATAAAATAATTATATCTGATCTAGATGGCTTACTCAAATAAACATGTATTTTTTTTTAGAAAAATAATAAAAATAAATAAATTTGTATAATGGTTGCAAAATTCCTATAAAACAAATATTAGGTTTTGGAGGCAGCGGTTTTCCGAATGAATATAGGCAAATTGGGTATATTATTATTGATCTGAGAATATTTTATAGAATATTCCCAGCAATAGATATTTCTAGACAGTTAACTGTTTTTGTCTTTTGAGGTGGCAAAAGTTGTATAGTACTTTTATTGTCACTACAAAAATAGCAAATATCTGTAGACACCTTTTAATAATTTAACAACTGTTCCGTCCACATCTAATGCCTTGGAATTAGTCAGAATTTGAGTAAGTTCTAATATAGTGTTAGTAAATTAAAAATATCATACTTAGAACCGAGTTTCTAATTTATTTAAATATGACGGGCATATGGATGAACCTAAAAAAAAAAAAAAAAAAAAAAAAAAAAAAAAAAAAAAAAAAAAAAAAAAAAAAAAAAAAAAAAAAAAAAAAAAAAAAAAAAAAAAAAAAAAAAAAAAAAAAAAAAAAAAAANTTTTTTTTTTTTTTTTAAATTTTTAAAAAGAGAAAGCTTCATTAAAATCATAACTCAACAACATTTAAAATGCAATAAACATTTTAAAGAAGAAAAATTATGGATATATAAGTAAGATATACTATCTCTATTGGTGTGAGATCTTTTAGAGAAATTACAGGTAAAATCATGAGAAATTATGCTTAAAGTGGACAATATCATATCTGTGTGGAGAGTCATTGTTCCTATCCAAACGACACGACACGACAACAAGAGAAGTAAGCTAGAGCCTAGAGAGTAATTTTAGTAAAACTAACCCTAATGAAATGCCACAATAGATAATAACCAAGTGACACACTTAAAAGAAACAAGTTGAGGGTGAGGGATGAACAAGCACTACTCCAACAAAAGTAATAAGCTTGAGGCCAAGAATTAAAAAAAAAAAAAAAAAAAAAAAAAAAAAAAAAAGGGTAAGAAGAATATTTAAATTAATAAATATTTCTTTGATCTAGACATTTAAAAGACTTCTCATGAGAACTTTTACCTTAAATCGAGAAGTTTAAGAATTTATGTAACGTTTACGCTTGTTTTTATTTTTTATTTTTATGAAAAATTATTATTGCATCTATCAATTTGATTCTCTGTGAATTTGTTACCTACCATAATTTATTTAGTTCAAAATTCACCTATTCCATTAAGAAGACGACTTATGCATATATATCTTCTCACAATTCAATGTTTTCTTGGTAAGTTTTCATCCAAACATTATTGAATAATTTTTAAAATAAATTGAGAATTATTGATCTTAGTTCTAAGAATCAGGTTTATTGTTACTATTTTAAATTATATTATTAAAAATTTCAATGTATTAAATATGCTTTTCATGTGTGATACTAATGGGCATACAATGTTTGGGCCATTTTCGGGCTTCAGAAAAACGTTCGGACCAGTGGTTGGAAATTGGGCTTCCATCTAAAACTTGAAATGTTAAAGGATACGTACCACGTTACGATTCTTCTTTTTACAGAAAACATTTTATTTAAAAGGATTCCTAGAAAAGTATTTTTCATTGAAGAATTCTTGGTAGAAAGAAATCCAAGACTCACTCGAAAAGATGGTGTAGATTATAAGTCTTTTATATATATATATATATATATATATATATATTTACAACTTGATATGAAGGATTTACTGTAGATGGCAATAAAGCTTTTGAATCTTCTAGTGTATAGGCAACTGTTAGGACTAATGGACTTACTAAACACAAAGGTTGATGCTCTAACAGAAGAGTACTTAATTCTTAGAATTGAGAAAATGACTAAAATGAATAACATTAATATTGGGCAGGCAAAGTAAACGGACCTGAACAAGGACTTGGATAGAGTAGGGGCCGCGCGAGAGCATTCCCCACTCCTACGAATTGCGACATATTCTCAGAAACTACGGACTACTATTCTTAGGACGGGCACCACTTCATCCATTTTTATATCCCACTCCCGCTACTCATCCAGAAACTTCTCCGATGTGGGACGAACCCAAAGTCTCCTCTAATTATACATCGGTTTATCTACAATTTTCTTTTTTTATTTAGTATATTACTTTTATTTTTTAAAAAGGTATTAACAATAATAATATTTGTGCATATTATTAAAAAAGATTAATAATATCTTTATTAATTTAACCTTTTATTATATTTTGTATTTAAAATGTTATTAATTTCTCTCTTGTTGATTCAAATACAATTTTTTTTTTTTAATCCTCAATTTTCCCAAAGATGGTATGAGAGAGATGTTCATTTTTTTTTCATTCCTTTAATTTAATTGATGGACCCAAAATAATATTAAATTTTATGTGATACATATACATATTATATTAAATATGAATGAAGGTGTGGGTGAGACCTCCCATTGGGGCATCTAATTTTAGGGTTTAGTTCAAATGGGTCTAATCAGTGTGGTTGAAGGCTACATGGACCCCAATCAGCTATTATCATATGTTCAACTTAATGCATCCCTACTCACGTGCTCTTTTAATATCATAAAATACTTTATGGAATTAATTTATTACAAAGTTTAATCATTTTATTTTATTTTGTATATAGTTTGCGATGATGGAAACATCGTAATAATTTTATCAAGATATGAATCTAATTTTCTTCGGATAGTTGTTTGAAAAGTCTTTTATTTTAATATAGTTTTTACTATTCTCATTTTTGTATTTTTAACGTTTAATTACAATAAATATATATATATTAGACTTCGATAAAGTTTAAGGAAATTATTAAAATACTCGAAAGTCTAAATAAAATAGTCACCCTAAAATGACCTAGGACGGTAGCACGATCTCTCTCTACTATGTTGTACCCAAATATTCATACGCCCACTAATTTTCCCTAGGCACAAAGGTGATGGTCATGCTACAACAGTAGGTAGTCTTGGAGAGTGACTAGTTGGTTCCCTAAAACGAGGGATTCATTTAGATAACATCTTAGACGGGACAAAAAAATTCATCGCAAATCAAAAATAAATAAATTCCACAAACCTAATCATAATATATTTTAACGATTTTATAGAACAAATTATGGAAGGTAACTATCTCAGAAGTAAATAGGTTAGAATTTTTTCTTTTTTTAGACGAACGACATAAAACTATCAGACAGGTTATGACAGTTTCATCGATATTATATAGGTTTTTGTTTTTGTTTTTGTTTTTTTTATAGTGCATAATGCACGTTTTAAAATATTACAACTTAATTAACAACATAAGTTGATATTAGCAATTTGGTTACAAACTAAAGATAAACATCCTTCCCCTGTTGAATCTCAAACAATTCGTTTGGTTCATCATAGCTGATATGAAGCAGTTCCTCCACCATTTGCAAAGCCACCATTCTCTCTTCTTCATCCAACTCCGATGGAATCTCCGCCACTTCCGCCGCCACCGGGGACTGATCAGCCACAACCACACCCATCAGAGAATCATCCTCGTTGTTATGGCTCTTCTTATTTCCAAGCTCAACAGTCATGACCCAGCTAGATGCCGACCGTGGCCCAGCACGTTTCTGCCACACGCCAATGTTGGAATTCTCAGTGTCGAGCCTCAAACATGTCATGGAAGGCGATGGAGTCCGACAGCATTTCTTGAGCTTAGCTTGCAATATTTCAGACAACCCCTTGGGGGAATCCTTGGTTGTAGTAATGTTGGTGTCATGGGTCGTCGGGAAATTGGTTTTGGCATTACGTCCGCTCATCAAAATCGCAGCTTGATCATACGCTCTTGCCGCTTCCTCCGCCGTCTCAAACGTCCCCAACCAAATCCGCCTCTTCCTGCACGCAATCAAACCACAAATTGATTAAACAATACACATATTTAAAATTTGGGGAAGAAATTAGAAGAATCAATTACAGTAATGGATGGCGAATTTCAGAAACCCAAGAGCCCCAATGGCGCTGCCTAACACCACGAAACTTCTTAAACTTGGGCATTGTCAGAGAAGGAAGTACAGAGAGAAGGGGCAGTGGGGGAAACATATAAGAAGGGGGGGAATTTACAGACAGTACACTGTCGGCTAACTAAAAGTGATAAAATGCTTAAGAATTTATCAGTGTCACCTAAATCTGTCGCACAAAACAGTGGGAGAAGGACAACATCATTAAAGCATCTTTTTTGATTGAAACATCGCCATAACTTAGATTAGATACTCTGTTACTCGCTCTTTGGCTTTGTTGTGATTCAGCCAAGTGTTGTTTATTGCTTCGTCTGCCCAAATCTTTGAACTTTATAGTCCGTATACTTCCACGTGAATCATAAAGTAAGAGTGTGGGGAGGGAAATTATTGATGGGATTGATTTGAATGTGGATTAGGTGAAAAGGGTTAAGAAGGCTCCAACTTTTAAGGTCATTTCAGGTCAAAACCAACTGCATTAGTGCATAAAGTTTGGGAGATTGTTATTTCTACCTTATTTAATGTCCCTAATCAACCCTATCTTTTTTTATATGTCATTGACAATGACACTCACAGTAAACGAAAAATATATGAACGAATCGATACTACATTAGAATGAGAACTACCGCTAGCAAATATTGTCTGTTTTTATTCATTACATATTATCATCAATCTCACAGTTTTAAAACGTGTCTACCAAGAGGAGGTTAAGGCGTTTGTAGATAACCTATGAGGTGTCTATACACATGGCTTTTGTCTATATAATGATGGTATGATTTTGTAAAAACCCAAGTCCACCGCTAGCAGATTTTGTCCGTTTTGGCCCATTATGTATCGTCATCAGCCTCATAGTTTTAAAATATGTTTGTTAGGGAGAAGTTTTCACAATCAATGTTTCATTCTCCTCTCTAATCGACGTGAGCTCTCACAATTCTTCTTCCTTAGAGGCCAGTGTCCTCGTTGGCACATTGCCCAGTATTTGGCTCTGATAACATGATTAAAAAAACGCACCTCCTTTTTTAATTGTTAAATTCTAATAACTTTATGATTAAAGGTGTTTTGCTTGTATGTGTGTGAAGCAATAAATTTGAATCTTTACCTATCCGGTAGAAAAAGATCCTTGAAACATATAAAGTTGAACATTGTCTATTTCAAAATTAATGACTAAATTTATAATAATTAAATAAATGTTGATCGTGAAATTTGAATTTAATAATATGGTTAGATGGGGAAGGTAATCAAATGAAAAAGAAGTATACCTTGATTTATCACAAACTCACGACTCAATTTATTACATCCACAAAAAAAAAAAAAAAAAAAAAAAAAAAAAAAAAAAT
>NW_019268519.1:2624927-2648985 GCF_002738365.1 Cucurbita moschata | reverse complement strand
AAAAAAAAAAAAAAAAAAAAAAAAAAAAAAAAAAAAAAAAAAAAAAAAAAAAAAAAAAAAAAAAAAAAAAGAATATTACATGCTATAGCTAATTATTTATTAATTAACCTAAAATCATAGCCATTAAGAGAATGACGTCATGCGACTACTTTTTAATAATAAAATTATTAGTTATATTACAAAAAGAAAACTATTTATAATTAATTTGGACAAATTTCTATCATTTTCAATTCGAATCTATCAAATCTTTTTAATAAATAATATTTGTGTAATAATAGCGTCTAGGTTTCCTTTCCTTTTCTTTTTTGTTTTCACAAACATGTCAACCAAATTTAGTTAAATCTTTCCAAATTTGGAAATATGATAGTATTGTCAATTTTTATTCAATTTTAAAAATATTTATTGACATAAAAGAATTTATAAAAAAAAATACACTTATTTTAATTATTAATTAATGTAGTTGGGAGGGTAAATAAAGTGAAATTAATTAATTGTTATTTCACTTATTAGTTATAAGGTGTTTGGTGGGGTTACGTGCATTTAATTAATTGATTTTGAGGGGAGATTAGTTTTGATTTAAATAAATATATATTAATTAAGCTGTCGGTTCAAAATTCAAATATTGATCTTTGGGCCAACATGCATTTTTTTTATCCAATAAATATTTGGGCCTTCTTTTATTGTCCAAAATGACGTGGCGTGGGCTGGCCCATTCATAATAGATAAAAAATAATTAAAAAAATAAATAAATATAGCCAATTCAAGATTTTAAAAATGTTTTAATAAATTAAATTAAATTAATTAATCATTAAAAAAAGGAAAAAATAAATTAAAAATTTGTTTTAATAATGTAATGAATGAAATGCATGCTTAAATAAATTAATGAAATATGTGATATATTTTCAATTAAATAGAGATAATAATCTAATGGTCATAATTAAATAGGTATATATATATATATATATATATATATATATATATATATATATATATATATTAAGTGGGAATAGGAAAGGACGGCACATGGAATTGGCAGAGAAGCGCCTAATAAAGTCAAAGTCAAGTAAAAGGAAAGGGCATGTGATAGTGATGTTATGTTTTAAAATATCATTTAGCTTATAATTTACTTCTAATTCATATTAACTATAAATATTTTACTTAATTATGCTAAACCATTGCAAATGGAGTGATGGATAGGATATGGAATCATTGACCCGCCATCCACGTAGCTCATATGTACGACGTGACTAACTTTGGAATGAGACCTCTTTGATAGGGTCGAGCCAAAGAGGTTCAATTGATCAATTAATGTAAGGTGTGTGGATGAAATTAACCAAGTTTGGACACACGTTACTCTTATACTTAATTTTCGTAGTTATGGTAATCATGACAAATATTAAATAGAAATAGTCTATCTCACTAGTTATGTGTTTAACACCCTCGACATGGATAAATGACTTGAATATTACAGCATGTTAAACTTAATATCTTTTTTAGAGGTTTACTTTACCTCAAAACTAATTATTTCAATATGAAAATGCAAACTCGGTAACTAAATTTTCAGATCAACAACAAATTTCAAACCGCAAGATTAGATGTTTTTGTCAAAAGACATACTTTTAATGTGTTTTTCAACTTAAATTTGAAGACGTGTGAAATGATAGAAAGAAAAATGTGGTGAGAATTTGGATAAGGGTTGGAAGGCATTATCTTGAAGTTGAAGCTGAAGTTGAAATTGAATGGCCTATAAATCGAAATTTCTAAGAGTATAATCGTTCGTTATAGGTCTGCTCTTTGTATTTACGAGTATTTACAATGTAAACTATATTAATCTTTATTTTTCTTTATCTATACCACTGTTTGTGTCCACGACGATTGAGTACCATCCTTTGGTTTATTCTTTGATTTTAATTAAATGAAATAATTATTATGATAAAATTTTTAAATACATAAAAAAGGAACTTTTATTTATTTATATATATATTATTTTTATATTTTGAAAATAAGTTCATAATATATGTTTTAGGTACAGAAATAAAAAAATTTGACTTCACTGTTCACTGTTTACTTTGAATTATTGCACATGACTTTCTACTTTATATTTGATTAAGCGATAAGATCCTTTGATTAAACATTTACTATATGATTAAGTGATAAGATTCTTTGATTAAACATTTACTATTTAATTTGCACATGCCTTTCTATCATCTTTTTCTATTCCTTTTTTTTTTCTTTTTCCTATCATCTCTAAAATACGTTTTTTTTCCCATTANAAAAAAAAAAAAAAAAAAAAAAAAAAAAAAAAAAAAAAAAAAAAAAGGTTAAAGGGCAAAGCAACGGTCAAAAAGTCGAGAAGTTGAACATTCCGACCAAATTCGAAATATCATAATGGTGGCATGTGTGACATGCACCACAATGCCAGCAAAAAAATTGGTCTGACTGTCCAGCTTGGAAATTATGTTTTTTTTTTTCCTTTTACTTTAATTTCCATTTATTGAATTCTAATAAACACCCAGAATTTCCTTTTGGCCTAATGTCTCATTATTCAAAATAAATTAATTTAATTTTAAAAAAAGAGGCAATTCAGCCGTCACAAGTAGTCAAAAATACAAAGCAGAACCAATTTTATAATGATCATCAAATTTCTCCCTTTTTTGTGGGTCCTTAAATTAATAAATTATATATATATACGTATAATTTCCAGAATTTGGTAGAAGCCCCTCCCCAACCAAGCAGTAATATTATTTAATTTTAATTTAATTTTATTTTAATTTTAGGCTTCGATTACATCACCCCTTTAATTTCACCTCTCCCTTCTCTGTCCTATCTATAAATCCTCCG
The DNA here is from genome assembly GCF_002738365.1 of Cucurbita moschata. NCBI lineage: Eukaryota > Viridiplantae > Streptophyta > Magnoliopsida > Cucurbitales > Cucurbitaceae > Cucurbita > Cucurbita moschata. Next base: position 2,646,144 of record NW_019268519.1, on the reverse strand, counting down.
AGTTTTGGATGATTTAGGTGAGAAAAAACAAGGGGATAGAAGGTATGTCTTCGATGATGAACTCGCAGGGAATGGCTCTGGCCACCGCCATGGCGGCTGTCTCCGGCACCGTAATTCTTCTCTCCTATTGCATCCAAAAATCCATCCCGATTCACCAAACCCACCACTTTTCTCCTCCAGTTCTCCGCTCTTGTATTCCTTCTGGTACGTTTTCAATAACCCATCATGGGTTTCTCTGTTCAACTTTTGAGCTAATTCTTGGTTTTTTCAGAGACGAGTAAGAAGAAGAAGAAGAAGAAACAGAGTCAGAAAAAGAGGGTTCATTTTGCGAAGGACGTTGTGGATCCAATTGGGAACGGCGAGGATTTTCGAAGACAGCACGAAATCGCCGCCGCTTCACCGCCTCAAAAGGCCGCCGGAATGCCGGCGAACAGAGCGGCGCTTTACAACAGGATTCTGAGAGATCGCGTTGTTCATAGATACACTTACTCTTGCTGATTTCAATTTAGAATTTTTCTGTACAAACTTCAAGTTCCTACGAATCTGTGTCTACAATTTTCTTCCCTCTTTCCCAATTCTCTCCAATTTTAACCACTGGGTGTTGATTAAAATTCAATAATTTTCCCTCAATTCTCTCCAATTTTTTTTTTTTTTTTTTTTGTTCTTGGGCGACAATAATTGAAGCTTGCTTGGTTGTTCGAGCAACTGTAAGCCAACGGTAACGGCTTTTGGGGGGGCAGTGGCGAAGGGGCCGTCATCCAGAACTTTATTTATTGAATTTATTATATGATTAGTGCAGCTGAAAGTTTGAACATGGGCACGTTAGAGATGCTTCCCTTTGGCCGCCCACACCCAATTTGATTATTTAATATAAAGTATGGTTTATTTATAATGTACTTGGAAGGGAGACTAGCTTTGATTTAACCACACCCATTTGGCAAAAGGGCCCCTGGAAAATAACAAAATTGTGGTTCCAAGCCCCTCAAAATTGCGCAAATTGTAGTCTTGGAATGTGACTTATTTGGGCAGGCCATGTGAGGGTGGTGCAACATGTTGTTGGGTTGAAATTGGGGAAAGATTGGGACAACCAAACAGAATATGCCCAGAGATATCAAAAATAAATAAAATATTAAATTTTATTATAATTCAACTTCAATACTTTTCGTTCAGAATTGTTGAGAGGACTCTCGTGTTTACTAATTAAATAAATGATTAAAATATTATATCTTTTAAGGCATAAAATATTCAACCAATGGTATAGTGAGATTTGACGTGAAGGAAAAAAAAAGTTGATTTAAAAAGAAAACATTTTTTTTTTAAAAGAAATATATTATGACCAAATTCAAAACTATCCTTAAAGAAATCACAAGAAAATAAGCTTATTTTTTTACTTAATTTCTTTTAATATTTTTATTTTTCAATACAATAAAAGATATAAATCTCTAATTTCAAAAAAATGAAATACATGCTAATTATACTTATTTTATAATTCATTAATTAATTATTTTATGATCGGATGAATTTTAAAATTAATTTAGGAAAAAGAAAATAGAAAATAGAATGGCGGAGGGAGACTCGGAAGAATAAAGCTGGAAACCGCATTTTTACGTTCACTTACAACTCTGCTGAACGCCGTCGCTCTCGATTTGAAGGTAGTACTCTTCTAATATTAGTCTTCTTCTTCCTTAAGATTTGCCTCGATAATACTTACTGGATCATCCTTATCTTTTTCCTTGTTAAATTTTGCTGTCAATGGATTCTAGGGTTTAGGATTTAGGGTTTTGTATTGATTTCTGTTTTAACATTTTTCAATATCAGTAACAACTTCTGTAAATCGCTCGGGAAATCTTTACTTTAAGTGCGGATTTATACTTATTTCCAAGGCTTCTCGTTCTGGAATTTATGCGTTCTGTTCTCTTTCAATTTGTTCTTTACGCATAGGTTGCTTGTTTCGATTATCTTCTCCGAGTTTTTTTTATTTTGAATGATTAAGGAAGAATTCCTTACTATGTTGAGGGGTAGGGCTCATTGGGTTTCTACAAATCCTCTGATGACTGTCGGGAAGAATTCCTTACAGAGTTTTGCCTTGTAGATCCATGATTTGGCCATTTTGTGCTTTCAGTGTATACTTTCTCTTTTCTTTAATTTCATTGTTGGAATTTGCAATAGTGAGATGTGATAGTTTACATCGCATTTGACTGCCGCTTTATGTCTTGGCTTCTTTTGTTTTCCTTCATACAGTCATGAAAGTCCGTGCTTCAGTGAAAAAGATGTGCGAGTTTTGTAGGACGGTGAGGCGTCGAGGTCGAGTATATATATACTGCTCTGCCAACCCCAAACACAAGCAACGCCAAGGCCTATCAACATTTGCAAGTGAAGCTCCATCTCCTTCCTTGTAAGTACTTCCTTTTCTTTTTTATTTGGGTGTTGTCTATTATTAGTCTTGTACAATTTAAACAATCTGTTAAAGATGGAAAACTGTAAAGAATTATGTAATTTGCTTAACTTAAGGACGGACAATTTATTACTTGGCAGTAATTTATGAATGTAGTTCGAGTTTATGTAAAACATAAATGGCTGAACTTGTTAATGTAAAATTGTGTTCCTCAGCACCGAAAAGTGTGTTTTTTTTTTTTTTGTTTTAATGTGAGGATGAAGCTGAGGCCAGATTCTTGGAAATTAGTAGCTTAAGTTTGACACTCATAAGTCTTCTTCTAGTTCCATCCTCTACGATGGAGCTGGAGATTAATTTTGGGGATAGACGGAAGTCATTTTTCCATTTTCATGATTAATAAGCTCAGTACACTTCTTGTTCACATATCCGTATATGGTATGAATGGTATGCAGGTTTTAACTTGGGATTAACCACTGGCGAAATGCATTAAAGTTCGCTCATTTTTCAGGTTCTCCAGAAGTGAGGTGAAGCAAGAGATTCTTCCCAGTCATAGCTCGCGAACAGGGCTAGCCTCTCTCATCCCCCAAAAGCACGAGCCAACAATGTTGTTTGGTTGGAGAATGGGTCTGGCTTCAATTCTGTGGAAGAAACAAAATTAGAGCTTAGTCGACACAAGGACTGATTTTGTGTGCCATGGCAATGCTGCTGCTACATTGATAATTATTAGTTACTCTTTGAACTTCTTTCGTGATAAAAGATGAAGCACTTCTGCTCTCAGATTTGGTCTATTTGAACTGGTTTTGATATTTAGAATGGGAGGAATAGATGGTGTTACTTACTTTGGATATCAAAATAACATTTAAACAACTTTCGACCCGTAAAGTTTGATGTTGTAAACGTCGAAGGCACAGGAAACGCTTAGCAAATCAAAGAAAATAAGACATCTAATGTAACTCTAAGACTGAAAAATAAAAGTCTGAATTCCATTACGATTCAGGAACTTGTTCTAAATGATGAATTTGAGTTCGGAATGTGTTTAAAATGGGATACAAGTGAAGTTGGAAGCAGGAGAAGAAAAGAAACGACTGTTTTTGCTGTTAATAATAGCAAGCAGTGGATGGATAGTGGGGGCCAGAGCCACACAAAAGGTGCGTATAAACCACCAACAAGAATCCACCAATTGAACTATCCATTTCTCCATTTCGACGCCCATCTCTTCTCTGAATTTCTCGGAAACAACCCACCAATTTTCTATTTTGGTATTTAGTTTCCACTCCCCACTCAACTTTCCCCTTTTTCCCTCATCCAACTTCCTGCTTTCTTGCCCCAACCCTACTCCATCTCTCGCCTGTTACAGGTTCTTAGCTTCACTCTCGTTTTCCCTGAATCGATGCCCTTCTCTGCGCTTTTGGCTTAATATCAACATGGTTATGCTTAATAGTTCCTTCGCCGCCTGGATCAGCCGCTTGTTCGCCTGCATGGGGTAAGTTCTCGATTTTCCTCATCAATCGTTCATTGCGGTCTTGTAAAGGAGTTGTTATATTTGCTTCTAATGGAGTTTTGTAATGACCCTTTTGTGTTATCCATGGAATTGCTTCTGTTTTCTGGCTTACTGAATAGTGGACCATCTCCTTTTTTCTTCTTTTGCCAAGAATTTCACTATTTCAACTGTAATGTTTAATCCAAACGAAGAAAGGGGCTTGGGGGAAGTTGTGGGATTTCATGTTCTTTTGGATTGCTGGTATTAATGTGAATTCCTGAAGGAACTATGAACCAAACTAAGTTTATTAAGATTCAAAGTTCGAAACCAATCCACATTCTTAGTAATGTTTTTGCTGCAATTTTATAGCATATATAGTGCTTTATTAGGTTTATAACAGTGCAGGGGTTGTTTTGGATGCTGCACTAAACCAACACCTATTATTGCTGTGGATGAACCATCTAAGGGATTAAGAATTCAAGGACGAGTCGTTAAGAAACGTAGCATATCTGACGGTTTTTGGAGCACAAGCACATGTGATTTGGATAATAGCACCATTCAATCTCAACCAAGCATCTCCTCTATCAGTACATCAAACCTCACGCTCACTCATAGCAATGTTGGTGCCAGTGTGAGCAACCCTTCTGAATTTGTAAACCATGGCAAGTTTCCCTTCTGAATTCGTAAACCACCGCGGTTAGATCGCGATTGCTCATTCAAACCTGGTCAATATAGCAACAAACCAATTGCTCATTTTCATTGCTTTCAGGTCTTCTTCTCTGGAATCAGAACAGGCTGCAATGGATTGGTGGTAGTAGTAGCAGCAACACAACGGATCAAACTCAACAAAAACGGAAGGCGAAAATCAGGTCAGTTCACCAAATGTCTCTGCCTTTCGAAATTGTAGCCACCCTTTGTAATTTCTTTCGCTAAGTGCTATCTTGTGAGATCCTACATCGGTTGGAGAGGGAAACGAAACATTTCTTATAAGGATGTGGAAACCTCTCCTAAACTAACGTGTTTTAAAATTGTGAGGCTGACGGCGATACGTAACAGGGCCAAAGCGAAAAATATGTGCTAGTCGTGGGCTTGGGCTGTTACAAATGGTATCAGAGCCAGACACCAGGTAGTGTGCCAGTGAGGACGCTAGACTCCCAAGGGGGGTGGATTGTGAGATCCCACATCGGTTGGAGAGGAGAACGAAGCGTTCCTTTTAAGGGTGTGGAAACCTCTCCCAAATAGACGTGTTTTAAAACCGTGAGGCTAACGGCGATACGTAACGGGTCAAAGCGGACAATATCTGCTAGCGGTGGGCTTGGGTTGTTACAAATGATATCAGAGCCACGACACCTGGTAGTGTCTCCGCTGGACTTCCAAGAGGGGTGGATTGTGAGATCACACATCGATTGGAGAAGGAAACAAGACATTCCTTATAAGAGTGTGAAAACCTCTCCCAAACAGACACGTTCTATAACCGGGAGGCTGACGACGATACGTAAAGGGCCAAAGTAGACAATATTTACTAGCAATGGGCTTGGGGTGTTACAAATGGTATCAGACATTAGGCGGTGTGCTAGCGAGGACGTTGACTCCCCAGGGGGGTGGATTGTGAGATCCCACATCGGTTGGAGAGGGGAACGAAGCGTTCCTTTGAAGGGTGTGGAAACCTCTCCCAAACATACGTGTTTTAAAACCATGAGGTTGACGGCGATACGTACCGGGCTAAAGCGGACAATATCTATTAGTAATGGGCCTGGACTGATACAAAAATCTAGAACAAAAGTCTCCGTGGAGATCATACTAAATCTTCATTCCATGCGTGTATATATGCATTTGCTTGCAGTTGGCGTGCAACATATGACAGTTTACTGAGTACAAGACAATCTTTTCCTCATCCAATTCCTTTGTCTGTAAGTCTGGTGTTGCAAGTATTGTCATTTCTTTCTCCACTGGTTTCATTGTAAGCCTAAGAACTTTAAGAACTTGATTTTAACAGGAAATGGTGAAGTTTCTTGTGGAAGTATGGGAACAGGAGGGCCTATATGATTGAAAATGCTTCCTTTATTTTGGATATATTCCTTGAATCCTTGGGAGGAACCTTCTTAGTACAGATTTCCAAAAAGAGAATAAAGGCTGTTTTTCTTCTTCTTCTTACCCTTATCAATCCTCCATTCTTCTTCTGTGTATTCTTCTTTCTTTTTCTTCACTGTTCATATTATCCATAAAAACTCGAAACTCTCCATCACTGCTGCTCAAAGTAAAGTGTGTTATAATGTGAATTTACATGTATTGTTTGGTGACTTTGGATGGGATTTTTTGTGGGTACTCTTCTATGTTTCTGTATGGTATGTTATTGGTTGGATATGAGATAGAGATGGATTCTTATACTATAACGGGATTTAAGTAGCCATCTTCTTTTCTCCCGTGCCCCTAACAAGATGAAGAATCTCCATTTAAGTGGGAAACATGGAGGGAGCGGAGAAAAAGAGAAAGAAAATCATGTGATCTATATCAAGTTCCTCACTGTATCAACTCGACCCAAATCACTCGCTAAAAAGATTCATTTTTTAGTTTTTGATACAAAAAACATCTAGATAGCTTACGTCATTGAATATATGCTATTCACATCGGTTATTAATTACTCAAGTATTTCGTATTAAATTAAAGGATGAGGTAGTGACTTAGCAACTACCTCGAAATTAAGAGGATTGTGACCAAAATGTGTTGCATCATTTGGTGGGTCTTTTATATAATTGTCCAAAAAATGTCGAATCATTTCAACAAGTGGTCTCTTGATGCCTCTGTTTGCCTCATGCCTACTCTCCTTAATTCACTGCTGAGTTTCTGGTTTAATTGTTCTTCTCTGATTTATAATGCCCATCTCAAGAAATTATACTGAACTTCGCTCTTTGATCGATTAGGGAATGATGAATTAGTAACAACTCATTTGGGTGCTCAAAGTCTGAGAATCTTTGTCCTGTTTCTGATGATATTGAAATGAGGAATGGTTGTTGATACGCAATTGCATAGGTTTTGGTGCTGCAAGGCTAGCCATGGTTGGAAGATTGTGCCCTCAGGTTCAGCATCTTGACCTTGTGGGGCTCAATGGTTTAACTGATGCAGTGCTGCTTCTTCTACTGGTAGTCCATCAGCAGCAGAGCTCAATTGAAGTTGTGGAGATGCGACATCCTTGTATGAACAAGGGACCAAGCAGCTGAATTCCCTTAGAAAGGTGTTCCTTCAATTGAATCTTCATTAGATTATGGTAATAAATGCTGTCTTTGTGTGTGCATCCATTTACAGTTCGAGGCTCCATTGAGCTGCTGAAGCGCTTGTCATAAGGTACGTGTTGGTACATATGGCAAAAGGCTAAAAGGCAAGCAAATTGAACAAATGGCTATAAGATCTCTCATCCCACCGTCGGTCAGTGGTGGATGAGAGAAAGCAGAAGCACAATGGGGACAGAGAGGGGACCCTCCAACCGTAGGGTACCCTAAAATGATGTTAGTATAACATGGGGTTGTAAAGTGGTTGGCCTGAGAATCTGAATTTGCAGTTTGGGACAGCAGCTTCCATTAGATTGGATTATTGAGCAGTGGCATATGCATATATCGACTCCACACCAGCCTTCTCTTCTTTCCAACACCTTTCATTACTTAAATATTCTCACCCTTCACATCCTTCTCAATTCTTTTCAAAAGATATTGAACTCGAATGTGTCGGTCCAAATCCACCACTAGTAGATGTTATCCTCTTTGGGTTTTTCCTCTCGAACTTCCCTTATTTCAAAATGCGTCCACTAAGGAGAGGTTTTTACACTCTTGTAAAAAACGCTTCGTTCCTCTCCAACCGATGTAGGATCTTACAATCCACACTCCCCTTAGGGGCCTAACGTTCTCGCTGGCACACTGTCTAGTGTCTGGCTCTGATATCATTGGATTGTGATGATAGTACAACATGGGCTTGTAAAGGGAAAGTCCAAAGAGGACATTATTAGCTAGTGGTGGGCTTCGACTGTTACAAATAGTATTAGAGTCAGACACTGGACGGTGTGTCAGCGAGAACGTTGGGTCCTTAAGGGGGGTGGATTGTGAAATCCCACATCAATTGAAGTGGAGAACGAAACATTTCTTATAAGGGTATGTAAACCTCTTCCTAGCCTACGCGTTTTAAAACAGTAAGGTTGAATGGTTACATTATAACTTCTTAAAAAACATGAATACATGCAATAAAATATGAAATGTGCAAGTAAAGAGCATATATTAAAGAATGGGGAATAGAAGGCCAAATAATTGGAGTTTTATAGGTAAAGCTTTAAATGAAGGGAAGATGGAAAACTAAATAGAAAGCAAACAAAAACAGAAGTCCTTTTTGTAGGCAATAGACCTCTGTTTCTTTGTACCTCTTCATAACTACATTTCCCATAACTCTTCAGTCCTTAGACAAGAATTGTTTAATCTCTGACCCACTTTTGCAATGGCTTCATAATGTATTAGCCATTAATTGATATCAATGTATTAAGTATCACGAGTCGACTCGTGCATAATTTGACTACTCGAGACATACCTGATGTTCGAATCTCTCTCTCTCTTCTCTCTCAAAAGGAAATGAAAAGGAAAGGGATTGATTTATTCAATTGGGACCCCCAAGAACAGAGAGATGCAGTGCAGGAGCAAGACAAAGGCTATACCATTTCCTTTCACTGTAGCATTTTTGTCTAACACCTCACCACCACCACTTCAATTCTCTGAACCCTTTTTTTCCCATTTCAACACTCCAATCCTTCTCTCATTCTCTCACTCAAAATATGGCTTTAAACAATTCCCTCTTTCTCATTCTCCCTCTCATATTCTCCCTCTCTGTCTTTCACCCCACATCAGGTAATTATCCTAATCCAACTTCCAGACATGTTTATATTCATATGTTCATAATTTTCTTAATTTTGTTGGGTGTTCTTAGTTCTGGGAATCTCAGGGAATGAGGATTCAAAGCAGAAGGAATTGGCTATTGGGTCAAGGCCACCAAAGTGCTTCAACAAGTGCTTGAATTGCAAGCCATGTGTTGCTGCTTTGGTCATTTCTCAGCGCCACAAAGGTGATGATAGTAACAACGGTGGTGTTGTTTCAAATTTGGAGGCGGCTCAAGTTCCCAAAGATGATGCCTATTATCTTCTCTCATGGAAATGCAAGTGTAAAGATAAGTACTTTCAACCTTGAAGAACAAAAAAACACTTCCATTTTTCATTGTTTCACCCAAATTTTTATGTATGCCTATGTATCATAATATAGTGATTCTTGAGAGAGTTTCTTTTTGGTGCTTTTTCTTCTGCTCTCTTTGTTCAAGGGAATGGAACCGAATGTAAATTTACAAGATTTTGATTTGAAAAACATGTGGGCATTAAGTGTGGAATGTATGAGTATTTAATGCATATAAGTTAGTTGTTTTCGTTGAATCAAATGAATGGATTGCTCATAAACTGTCCACGGGACCACTCTACTTCGGTTTTTTTACCCTTATCAAGCATTAATACTGCTGAATATTCAGTAAAGTTATTGCATTTTGATCAAATTAGCCTCAAACTCATAAGGGTAAGCAAAAGAATGTTCAAAAGAAAGAGAGAGGATGTGAAGAGACATAAGTTTGTAACTATTTGAGATTATCTTGATGGGTTAATGTCTAGTAATCCTGTGGTTGAATGGTCATAGTCATGCTACTGTGCTTGTCCCGACCAGTTTTAGACCTGCAGCTAAAGCAAATCTTTGAATTTAAAGCTCGTTTCTTCACAGCAGATGAAAAATGGGCCTGAAATGAATCAACCATTGTTTGTATATTCAACTTAGACATGATAGCAGCAGCAGAAAGAGAACGATGTTTCTCATGTACATGTTCGATCTTTGAGATTCCATATTGGTCGAAAAGAGAACAAAACATTGTCTATAAGGGTGTGGAAACCTCTCTGCAGACGCGTTTTAAAAACTTTGAGGAAATCTGAAAATATAGTCCAAAGAAAACAATATCTACTAACGGTAAGTTTGAGCTATTATGAATAGTATCAAAGCTAGACACCGATGATGTTTGACACTCAAAGCCATATTGGTGGATGTTGGGCCCTCGAGGGAGTATCATCAAAGCCAGACACCGATGATGTTTAACCCTCAAAGCCATATTGGTGGATGTTGGGCCCTCAAGGGAGTATCATCAAAGCCAGACACCGATGATGTTTGACCCTCAAAGCCATATTGGTGGATGTTGGGCAAGGGAGTATCAAAGCAATGTGCCAACGAGAATGTTGGGTCTTGAAGGTGGTGGATTGTGAGATATCATATCGGTTGGAGAGTGGAACGAAACATTCCTTAGAAGAGTCTGAGTAAAAATACAGAAAAAAAAAAAAAAGTAAAAAAAAGACTATCTGTTAGTACTGAGTCTAAACTGTTACTTGTTACTCGTACGTATAATTAAATATAGCCCGTCAAATCCAACCAAAAGTTTTGAGACCTTGTGCCGAAGATAAGAGAAGGCAAAATGATGTAATATATATTCGAAATGTTCCCATCATTTTGGCAAATTCAATGTGATAGGACCATATTAACGACTGTGTCGTCAACGACATGACATTTTACCTTATTTTTCGCCATCATCGAGTTAATGGGCTATGCCTTCGCCTCGAGGCGGTGTTCACTAGTTTAGCTCACAATGGCGAATTATTGTTTTGGGGTTCTTTAGATTATGATGAAGTTTCAAACTTTAGTTGTACTTCGGCTTGAAGAAAGGGAAAAAGAAAGCCGCAGATTCTGACATGCCCCCATCATTCGTGTACTATGATCAGTGATATGTGTCGCATTTAAAACCACAGGAGTTCTTTATTACTTTTTTAATGTTGAACGACCAGTTTTTCAGACGTACTATTAGAAGCTAGAAGATCATTTGTGCTATAAAATGTAGCTTATGGCTTAAGAATTATGATCTAATGATTTGTAAATGTAGTTAGTAATCAATTTTCAATCCCCAAAAGAACACAATTTCTCTGTTGTTCTTATAAACAGACCTGCTGTGAGAACAACAATAGTATAAAGAATCTATTAAAACATGTCGGTATAGCTCAATTAGTTAAGATATAAACAAATCTACACCCTTCAAGTGTTATATATCATTGGCAGCTTAACCCCTTTTGTTTTCTTTTGTTTTCTAAGTCATAATAGCATACACAAAGTTCAGATCATGGACAAAGGGAAGCTTCATGAGCACCTGTTGCATCATTGATAGAAGTATCTCATCATGATGAACAGGTTTTGGGCAATAAGTATGTAACCAAGCAGGGCCTTCAGTTCCCCACACTCTCAGATGGTTTTCAGATGATGTTTTATAGCTTAGCACAGAAATTATTGAATACAGTAAGGCCACACAAATAAGAAAATGCAGCCTATGACAATAGATGTATATAAAGGATTTAGGCCTCCCTATGTCTTTTTGCATACCAATATTTAGTTGTATAAAATTACCTTGTGATATACTATGAGATTACCTCCAGCACAACGGCAAACTGTGCATCCCTGTGTCCAAGCCTTCTTTCCAACCTCGTCTGTAAGGAAAATTTAAACTAAGATTACTATGTAATTCCAAAACTATGTCATAGTATTATAATTCGTCCATCATGAAGGAAGAATAATAGTTAAACCTTCAATTACGTGTGTGGACACTCAAATCCATTGCTTCTGCTACAGCTTCAATGGTTGACATTATGAAGTTAGATATCTATTGTAGACGTTGTCATCTAAAGAACATTTTTGTATCACACAGAATGGTTTCCCATGGATAAAGACGAGCTAGTAATTCAAATCTGAGGGTGATGGAAAATTTAGAAACGTGCCTTGTTGTTTAGGGTGGGGAGATCCGTCTATGACAATGGAAGATGTCCAGCCATTAGTGCATAGAGGATGTCTGCAGCTGCACCATCATAACCCTGACCTCCAAGAACCTGCAGCATATGTAATAATTTTAAAAACAGTATGATAAAAAAGACATTAACGTATTCCTGGCAGAAAGAAACAAGATATAATCATTCGCAATCTAATGAATGAAACCACCTACTTATGAGCATTTTATCGATATACAGTACATTACTTCTGGAGACAGCACTCAGTCCAAATTCAGAAACCTTCCAGATTTCAAGGAAATATAGGATTAATAAGGAACAGAGCACATGAATTCTTTTTGTCCAGAACCATGAATTTTATCCCTCTATTTAAAAGTTTGCACCTTAATGTCCCAGTGGTGCACACCCTTGTTGTGATAATGAGCAAGTGCACCTATCAGTTGTTGAAATTATCGTCTAGACTAAATTTTGGGAAGCTTCTTCTGAAGAACTTGTGCAGATCAATACACATAATATGGTTTCAATATTACCAATCTAATGTAAAGAAGGAGATAACAGTATTCAGCTGAAAAAAACCGTACTATTTTATCAGACAGTTCATGTAACGGTCCAAGTCCACCGCTAGCAGATATTGTCCTCTTTGGACTTTTCCATTTGGGTTTCCCTTCAAAATTTTTAAAACTCATCTGCTAGAAAGAGGTTTTCCCACCGTTATAAAGAATGTTTTGTTCTACTCCCCAATCCCCAATCCGAGGTAGGATCTCACATTTCACCACCAGAGACAAACTCAAGAATAATATATATCTTTGCCCGGCTAGCGAGCACCTGGAATTTAGGGGGAGATAGAAAACCATAGAGAAAAGATACACGATGCCAAAAGCAGGAAGCCAACTACAGATAACTCCTACGAGTTATGTGATATTACGTCATGAAGCCATGAACGTACCTGATGCAGACTGGCAATATGTGGATGCCTAACAATTTTCATTATTGACATCTCCCTCTTGATCTGAAAGAGAATTTAAATTAACAAAAAGATTTAAATCATGAAACAAAGGGCAAGTATCATTATGTGTGTGTGTGTAATGACAGCATCCTTCCAGAACATGCATGTCGCAGGCTTCTTTAATTCCTGACTTTAAAGGGCATACCCCTCCACGAAATCCCTTGTTTGTTCATTTCTTGATTTCTTTGAGTATTTTTTCAATCATTAGGAAATAACATGTGAGATCCTATGTCGAATCGATTGGAGAGAAGAACGAGCGCCAGCAAGGACGCTAGCTCCAAAAAAGGTAAATTGTAAGATCTCACATCGGTTGAAGAGGAGAATGAATCATTTTTTATAAGGGTGTGAAAATCTCTCTCTAGCAGACGCGTTTTAAAAATCTTAAGAGGAAGTCCAAAAGGAACAATATCCACTAGCGGTGGGCTTGGACTGGTCTTGGATGGTTACAAAATGGGTATTGAGATGTCGATTTTTGAGAATGGCAGAGCTTAAACCATGGTAAAAGGCATCTCCACATACAGAGAATCCTTATTAGAGTGATAAGCAAAATGAATCTTGAAGTAAGTAGTGTATCCATGTGCCTTACCTCCATAATCGTTTATATATCTTTTTTCTACACTACCAAGCGAAATTAATGCGCAAATTAACAGGTAAGATATCCAGTTTGTACTTCAGTAAAGGGAGAGTGGGGTTCAAAATTGATAAACAAGAAGCCTGGATTGAATAATACAACTGGTTGGGCATCGAGTTGATACTAAATGCATATGCTGACCCTTTACATGAACATGGCACAGAAAGTCGCTTCATGATCGCATTACCCAGAAGAAAATGCAATCCAGCGATGGTTTTCAACTAAAGAAAACAAATATCCATAATCATAAGCATCCAACGTGACAGAAAAAACATCAACAAAAAGTATGAAATAGGAAAAGGTAAGTTCTCAACTATTTTATTCTAAAACACAAATCGGCGTGAGATGAACGGCCGAGCCTAAAATGGAATTCGAATAGTACACCTCAGCTTTGAGCAAAAACAATAGCGATCAATTTTGTATCCTTATCCACCTATTTCACTTAATTAGATATAGAACCAAAATGTGAGGAGCATCTTGAAGAACAATAACTCAGAGAACTGATGACAAAACGCCGGTGAGATGCTTACCAGAATTTACTTCATCACCGGAGGAGCAACTGTGAGTATTGGAACGAAAATAATGGGTCTGGTGAAAGAAAAATGAAGTGATTTCTTTTTCTTAAACGTGAGAACCAAATAAAATAAAGGATAAGTTAAAAAAAAAAAAAAATATATATATATATATATATATACACCTAATTTTGCTCCTTCAAATTTTTTTTTTAATATTAAATAACCTCGTTATTAATACAATGTTAAAAAATAAATACAGCCCATTACCAAGCTTGGAAAGCCCATTTAACAGCTCTTTACTGAGCCCATTACAAAGCTTGGAAAGCCCATTTAACAGCTCGTTACTGAGCCCATTACCAAGCTTGGAAAGCCCATTTAATAGCTCGTTACTGAGCCCATTACCAAGCTTGGAAAGCCCATTTAACAGCTCTTTACTGAGCTCATTATGAAGCTTGGAAAGCCCATTTAACAGCTCGTTACTGAGCCCATTAATCTACCATATATCTATTAATCACCCATATTGGTATGATTCGGATAGACATAATTATGCAATTTATTTTGTAGTCAATTCTCCATCAAAACTAAAATGTATTTGACATGTTGATAAATTTTCATTCATTTTCAAGTCTTAAATATACAAGTTTTAATTATTAGTAGGTTATGAGATGTGAATTATTTTTATTTAAATTTGAGGTTAGTTTTTTAATAATTTTAATTAATATTCGAATATTTTGTTTAACCCTTTCTTCATACTTCAAAACCTATCTATCGACAAGAAAGAAACGACGAGCTATGGTGGGGTCCATTTGGGGAGATTCTTCATTTTTATTGGAAGATGAAAAAGGTGATGGAAAAAGGAACGGGCTTGATTGTCCGTAGGGAAATCAGTAATCGCAAATTGACTAAGGACAGATCACTCGAATATGATATATTAATTAATGATTATTTGTCCCATTATAGAATTTGGTTGCCTCTTTTGGAAAGTTGGATTCTATATATTATCCGAATAAAATAAATAAATAAATAGATTTACTCCATTAATAAAAAATCAAATTAATTAAGCCAAAGATTTGTGATTTGTTTAAAAAGTAGTTATAATTTTTATTAACATTATTTTCTTATTTTAATTATTATGTAAATTCAAAAAAATATGGACGAAAAATAAAATTTAATTAAAATTCCAAAGAGATGGACCATAATATATCAATTTTCCATACTTTAGCCATCATTATTGAACACCCACTTGAAATTACAACAATACCCCCAAATTGGCATAGTCCCCCAATCGCTGTTCTTATTTCGATGACTTTTAAGACTCACCGTTGAACCAAGCCGTGGGCACCACCAGTGACGCCGACTTTCCCTCTGGGCTCGACCTTGTGGGTCCCCGGATGCTACATTCAGCCACTCCTGGGCGAGAGTGGTATAAACGTAAATTTGAGAAGCTCTGAGGGCTCGCTGTCAAGATTGTGGAAGTAGTTTTCTTGATCACGTGAATAATTTAACGAGAATCGTTAAAATTTGACACGCCACCAATCAACGGTGTTCATAGGTCATCAGTCACGTGACGTATTAACAATACTGGGTCCCACTTCTCCTCTCTAAAATGTCTACATTTAAATTGGAAGTTTGGTTTGTAATATATTAAATATTCTTAAACTAACCATAATAAATTTTACTCTTTAAATAAAATAAGATGAAATTATCATAATTAATAAATCAAATAATTTCCTTTCTAACTAGTAAATGAAATCTTAGAATATTTAATTTTACGAGCTTCAAAGTTCATGCACGGGTATCAATGTAAGTTAAATAGTATATTCCTTTTATGAATGAATGATTTATACCTTTATAAATAAGAAATAGTCAAACGTTTCTTTGTGATTGAAACAATTCATACCCAGTAGGACGGTGGATATGTATGTTGATTTTGTTTTACATTCACTTGGTTCATGTGACTCCCTTGTACTTGGTCAAAGCCCAAGTGCTCCTAGGGGCTGCTCGAGCCTTTACCTTTGTGTGTTCCGTCTATGCATATTTTCTTTATTGAGCAAGACGATTTTATCTCATAATAAAAGTTTTTTGGGCTCGTATGGATTTCGAAGGTCGGAAGAATGTGGTTGAGTTCCCAAGAATCATACATTGAACAATGTTGCTAGTATATCAAATTCAAATTGAATGGCATTTAGACATCTTTGTTTGGAGCCACATTACCGACTAACTAGTTGCTAAAAGAGAAAACCAAACAGCCAAACCTCGTGCGTACACGGTTTTCTTGGTCCGCACACGCCCGACGTCTCAGATTTCATATTCAATTGCCACTAATTCTCCTATAAAAGTACCCCGCGCCACCGCCATTGTTATGGGTCAGCTCTCGAGGAACTGATACATACCAGGCAAGAACAACTTCGTATGCAATAACAAGCTCAAGAATACCTTCAAAACAATGATTCTGAGAAGCGCTTCGACTCCTCTCTTCAATTCGTGGTTACACCATTCAAGAGATTCATACCTGGAGCCGGAGATCGTGAACCAAATCCCTAGGGCGCGTTCCATTGTGCTCTGTTGCTCACCCAGTTGCACATCTCCGATAATCGATGACTCACCCAGGAAGATTACTCGGGCGTTGTCCGAGACGGATCTTCGGGACATGTCCATGAATAAGATGAAACCCTTTAGCAGAACTCTGAGTGGGTTTTCTGAGGTTGACGAAGAGACAGATGTAATCGGGTTTAGCCGCTCCAACACGGCGTCGTTGAGGCGTGAATCGATTTCTGAAACTGGGGATAGGGATGGTGGGTTTGTTAATGTTCTGGTTGGTGGTGGAGTTGGTGGTAGTGGTGGAAGGATCAGTGGCGGCGGAGGATCCGACGGTGGCGACGATGGGAGTTTCGGTATTGGAGATTCGAATCATGGAAATGACAATACGGATCTGCACTATCAGAAAATGATCGAGGCAAATCCTGGGAATTCAATGCTTTTGGGCAATTATGCACGGTTCTTGAAAGAGGTATATCCAATTGCTATATCAGAGAAGAAAAACTCTTATCCAATTTCGAACATTACTGGTTTTTGGTATTTACAATGATTTTTACGGGTAATAGGTACGTGGGGATCTTGTTAAAGCTCAAGAATATTGTGGAAGGGCGATTCTGAGCAATCCAGGCGATGGTAATGTCTTGTCTATGTACGCCGATCTGATATGGGAAACTCAAAAGGACACTCCAAGAGCCGAGAGTTACTTCAATCAAGCCGTTCAAGCTGCCCCTGATGACTGGTAAGCTTTTAGATTACTTGATGATAAACTTCACACTTTTTCATGGGAGTTATGGTTGTTTAATGTCATATTGATTGCTCTTATGGTGCAGTTATGTTCTAGCATCATATGCACGGTTTCTTTGGGATGCTGAAGAAGACGAAGAAGAAGAAGAAGAAGAAGAAGAAGATGGCTTAATCGAAAAGCCAGCGACAAGCTTCTTTCAAGGAGTTCATACCCCACCTCCTCTTGCTGCCGCATCTTAATAGCTCTTGGACTTCCCCTTGCGCCCAGCTCTTTTGTATCATAGCTTTAGAGATAACATATCTTGACCCCGTTTATAATCCGTTCTTGGCCTTTAGTATTAGTATATGCAGCAGTGAGTTGTATGATCAATAGATATTGAATTTCTCCCTATGGAATGCGATTTGTAGAAAGGAAATAAGATATATATTTTGTGCTCAGCCTGCAAGCATAGAGTTTTGCCTGAATTTACCTTTAAGAAGAAAGGAACCAGGAAACTACTACAATGGATTTCTAATGCTACATTTGTTACTACTACCCAAGATTGAACATGGAGAGAGATGCCACTTGAGTGAAAAACTTTCTTGTCAGCTTCTTCTTCGTCATGTCTTCAGCTCAGTTTGCATTTTTCGACAGTCGAACATGGTGGTGGTTCGAATGTTGGGCCTTTTATCTTGTCTGCTTGCGCAGTTTATATCCTGTGAAGGTTGGCAAAAGGTTCCCCAATCCAGACAATTTGGAGGAGACAACATTTTATTAGGTTGTAGTACCAATTTGGCGAATTGCCGTTGGCAGGGTACTAAATAATTTGGAGTTTGGTTCAACTTCAAAGGATCCAAAACCAGCCTAAAACTGAGCCACCAACCAACCCAATTCCCAGGAACACAACCATTACAATGGCAGATAACTCTGCCTCTGATGCAGGTAATAACTTGGGAGTATTGATCATGATGACACTTGTTAGATATCCGTTGCTCAAGCCGAGTAAAAAAGTGAGAACTATCACTGGTAATTCAGTTTTCAGCCACCTTGGACCATGGATGCAGGCCATGAACAGTGGATAAAACAGAAGCCTGGTGATGCAGAACCATGTTGCTGTCTTGATGTTCTTCAAGATATATATTGCAGTTAGAGATTTTCCGACTAAATCTGCAACATTGTATACTGTAATCAGTAGAATAGGATACCAATCTTGAAGCAGTTTGGATTCAAGGTCCTCTGCTATGAATCCAGGAAAGATCGATAGCGTAACGACATAAGTTATGAAAATTCCAAATGCAGGCCATCTGATTTTACCCACCACTGTCCAGAACTTTGACTTTGAACATGGAGGTTCATCAAGAAGAACTCTGTAGTAATGCTGCATCACTGGCAGCTTGCACAACAAGTTACACGACACAATGCAGCAGAAGAGAATCGACGCACCGACGATGAAGTACAAATGCGCACTCTTTTGAAGACCCTTTGGCGATTGTGTTAGTGAAGCCTTTGTAATAATTCTCAAGATTGAAACAAGAACACCTGCCACCATGAATTTTCTCAATCAGGTAATTTGTAATGATCTTTTTTAGCTTGTTTGTATAACAAAGCAGGAAATCATCTGTTATTTCAATTTAATACTATACACCAATACCCAGTTGCCACATCAATAGAGATCATTAAAATATTAACATACTTTTTCATGCAGTTGAATGGAGAAAGTACTTCTTTTATTGCCCTTTCAGCCATCTGAAGGCACATGCTTTCTAGGATGCTAGATCATGTCTGGCACTTTATATTTGTGTCAAAGTTTTCGTGATAAAATTTGAAAGGTAAGAGGAGAAGGTTTGGACATATATAGTACCTGAAGAAGCAGTCCCGGCAAAAACAGCCTGCATAAATTGTTTTGGAAGCCTACCAGCTGATCCTATCAAACTTCCTGCTACCAAGCCATCAGCCAAACCGCAGGTGACAACGGATGCAACGATCACGCCATAAGCTTCGTTCGGCCGCCAGTTCGAACCAGTGATGTTTGAAGCCCAGTCCATGACAGGAGAGACCAGAACAGACAGGATGAACAAAGAAAACCCCAAGTTCATTCTAAATCTAAAGCTCATCTTCTTAGACCATCCATCCCAAGCAACCATAAGAACCAGAAGGAGCACAGAGGAAGTCATGTAAGCCACGGAGAAAACCTTTTCGACGTGTTTGGTGGGATAGAGGTAGCCAAAGTAATCAACAGCAGTGATGGAAGCATTCCATGGGAGCAAATTACCAACACCAAGCAAGAAATGGATTAGGTAAGCAATTTTGAAAGTATCTCTTGGTTCTAGTTGATCTCTCATAATAATAGCCTTTTCAGCTTCCATTTTCATGTTCAAGCGTTCTTCTGAGTTCTGGTGTTGGGAATTTATGCATTGTCAAAACAGTAGCTCGGCATCCAGAAATGATGTGTTGATGAGATGGGCATATCCCTTTGAGAAAGAGTTGAAATTATTCAAAGCTTAAGGTAATAAGCCAGCCAGCAGCAGTGCCACTTCAAGATTGGTGGCTGTAATTTATAGACATGTTTGATCTTTTTCAATGTTGTTAACCATTAAAAACAGCTTCCCTCAGTCACCATGGAGAGGGATGGCTCTGTTTTAGGCTTTGAAAGCCCTTTATTGAAATAATTGACAGCTCAGTTTGTTTGGATCGCAGATGTGATTGATGGGTTCAACTTGGAACCAATATGACTCACGAAAGTAACCAAAAAATTTGTGCTCCATGGATGGGCAATATTATTAGGCTTGCTGCTCCTTTATTCTACTGCTACTGCTACACATGGGGGGGCTGCATTCCTCATCAACCCCATCTCTAAACATCAATTCCATTCCATAATTTCTGGGTTTAAGCTTTAAAGTTTTAAGGGTTCATTAAGTAATCATTCTCTGAGCTTTTGCAGCCTACAGGCAGAGCTAAAACTGGTTAAGAGTAAACAGAGCTGACATGAACCAGAGGGTCCTATCAGCGTGGCCAAGATGACACATAGAGATGATAAGCCATCCGCATGGGGAACTTGATTCTTCTTTTTCCCAGTCAGGGAATTTTCATATTGGAGAAGGTTAATTGCCCCCATCCATCCTTTTCTTTTTCTTCTTCTTCCTGTCATTTCGTACTATCTTCACTTGGTTTTTATATTCCTCTCTTTTTTTCTTTTTACCTTGATTAATCTGAACAAGACTTTATTCATGGAGGTGAGTTGTTTGCATTTGTATAGGGAATTGTTTATATTACTTTAAATATATATTATTCACTAGAAAATTCCTCCGCCTATGATGTCCTTAACTGAGAGATCTCAACGAAACATTTCTTATAAGGGTGTGAATTTTTTTTTACTAATAGATCATGAGACTAACGGCGAGATGTAACAGGCCAAAGCAAACCATATCTGCTTGCGGTGAGCTTGAGCTATTACAAATGGTATTAGAGCTAGACACTGGGTAGTGTGCCAACGAGGATGTAGTCCCTCAACAGGGGTGGATTGTGAGATTCCACATCGATTGGAGAGGGGAACGGAACATTTCTTATAAAGGGTGTGGAAACCTCTCCCTAATAGGCGTGTGAGAATGGGCAATACGTAATGGACCTTAAATGAACGAATAACAAGTGAATTCGATTGCACATTTTTTGTAGTATAACAAATGTAGAATGAAAATCAGAACTTTCAACATCAATAGAACCTTAACTGTTTGGTTATGTTCAAGCTAGAAGATTTGATCATACATTACACAAGTTGAATATCATATTTCTTTATATGAGTTTCGTTACCCTATAGATGACGAGTGAGTGACACGATATGGAGATTGAAAATTGGAAGACGGCAATAAATGCATAAAAGTGGAAGAAAATTAGAATCTTTGTACCTAGTTTAGTTACAAGACATATGTAGTCAATTGTTTCAAAATGAAAGCGTAAGAGATGGTGATGCATTATTATTGTTTGGTGTACATCAAATCTGAGTAGAATATATAAAAGGAATTGAAGGCAGAAAAAAAAAAAAAAAAAAAAAAAAAAGG
>NW_019268519.1:2605226-2624550 GCF_002738365.1 Cucurbita moschata | reverse complement strand
AAAAAAAAAAAAAAAAAAAAAAAAAAAAAAAAAAGGGTACCCATGGTTTGAAAGCCTGAAAAGCGATTCACGCCACTCCAAAACCACTCCTTTAGAAGCTATTATAATAACCCTTTTGTTTTTGTAGTCTTTTTCCATAGATGTGCAAACCCAATATTTTTGACAGCAAATGCGATTCCTTGTTCCTCAAAATTGCGCATATTTTGTACTCTTATTAATATTCCCTCCCTCTCTCTCTCTCTCTATATTAATGTTCTTGTTACGGTCCGTTAAGTATCGTCGTCAATCACATAGTTTTAGAACACGTCTGTTAGGGAGAAGTTTTCATATTCTTATAAGGAATGTTTTATTCTCCTCTCATATCAATATGAGATCTCATAATTCACATCCTTGAAGGCCAGGTCCCATTTGTAATTGTTGGAATAGGGCTAGACCCTCACCATAGTAGACGACAATACGTAACGAGCTAAAACAGACAATATCTACTAACGGTGGGTTTAAGCTGTTACAAAATGATATTTTATCTCGTCTTTCGATGCATGCATTTCGTTTTTTTTCATCTCCCAACGAATGATTGTGAGAATCTTGGTGTAATTTGTGGGAGCTCCTATTTTCTTGTCTTATTTAGCAACCATGCTAAGCTTTTCCAAATCTAGGAAAAAGAGAGGAAATCTAATTAAAGTAGTGCTAGTTGATTTTAGATAAAAATAAGTAATAACCAAGTGTGAAAATGTCACATTATATATCAAAATCACTTTCAATAGTGATGTTCGTGTCTTTCAATAGTGATGTTCTTCCACACGAATGAGATCTTGACATGATCTTTTTAACGTAAGATCGGTCTATGAGAGTACAATTTCACATCACTACTTCAATTACAGAGAAGAGAATTGAGTATTGATGCCTTTTAATTCCTTATAAATTAGTTGGCTCGATTTTATTTAGACCATTTACTCATTCTTATAAATTAGTTTGTTTCATTTCGTTTCATATCTATTAGATTTTGTGAATGTTAGGCTTAGTTTTCTGTCCATTTTTCTATTATAAAATTTTAGGATAAGATTCAAATTTTTAGTCCAATTCTAAGAATAATTTTTTTTTTTTTAGTTTTAAAAAATGTGAGTTAATTTTTGAAATATTGGTAAAAAAAAATAACAAATTTATATGAATTTATATAAGTGAGATTTGGAGTGGTGGGTAGGGTGAACGACATACAATTATTTGCTAGCATATTTACGACATGTCGTTCCAAGAAGAAATAAAAAGGAAGGTTCAACATTGCGGCTATGGGCTCGGTCGTCGCCACAAAGTCGAGTCGGCATATTTTCGAAGAGAAAAAGAAGCGAAAAACAGTCGACGCGACGGTGTTATACTGCGAGCAGCTACCACTCAAGGCAGAGCCCCTGTGTCAGATTTAACATGGAGAGGGTGGAGGTAAGGGCGTCGTCGACACCGTACGGTGGAGGAGGAGTTGGAGGAAAAGTTCGGAAGCCAACCTCAAGAAAGCCGCCGCCTACCCCTTACGCTCGGCCGGAGCAAAACCAACCGCAAAGGCGGTGGCTTTCGAAGCTTGTTGATCCGGCTTACCGGCTCATCACCGGCGGCGCCACACGACTGCTTCCCTATTTGTTCTCTAAATCACTGCCCTCCAATGCCCTTCCGTGTCCAGGAGATGAAGATCAAGGTCATTTGCGTCCTCCCCCGATCTTCTCTCTTAAGTTTCCTATTTACTGCAACCTATCTAGGGTTTTGGAAATCGCATTTGAAATCAATATTATTTTTCTACTCTCTATTTTAGGCATTTGGGGGAAATTGATGGTTTTTCTGATGATAGTGACTAGTGAGGTTTCTAAATCTCTTCCCCCCCAGTAAACATCTTGTTGCATTTGCAATGTGACATTTCTAATTCACGTAGGTGAAATAAAATATTGTATTTGTAGCTATGCTTTGCAGTGCTGGATGCATATATCTAATGGACATTGTTCACATCAGACTCCATAGAATGTTATTATTGGTTTTGTTTGTACATCATGTTGTTAGACTAGGTGCTGATGATGTATTCTTTTTTAGCAGATCACGTCGAGGCAGAATTGGAGGATAACGCCCCTGGAGAAGAAGAACTCCGCAATGTAAATGTCTTTTTTTTGTCTTTTTTGTTACATTTGTGCGGTTCCATGGCTTATGAGCACATTCCTTTATATGCCATCTCACGAATGAGTATCCGGGTATTGCTTTGATTACAGACAAATGAACAATCGGTATTCATAAATCCGTATTGGGGTTGTGTCGTTCAATGAAATTGAAAGCAATGGAAATAAAGTCATAGGGGAAGGGTTACCTACTCTTAACAGTCACTTTTTACTGGTGGTCATACTTTGATTAGTGTGTAATCTAGAAGGTTATGACTGTTTTTACCTTGCAAGGGCGCTCATGTGTGTCTGAACTATGCTATTCAATTTGAGTCCTGTTTGATAATCACTTGGTTTTTGGTTTTTGAAAATTAAGCTTTTAAACACACTTCCACCTATTAGTTTCTTTAAGTTTTGGAAACTAAAATAGTAGTTTTTAAAACTACACATATATTAATTTGACTAAGAATTCAAATACTTTCTTAAGAAAGATGGAAACAATTATAAGAAATACTGAGAAAACAATCACAGTTTCTAAAAACAAAAAACAAAACAAAATGGTTATCAAATGGGACCTTATTAATTTTATTTTATTTACTTGATATAGTTGTTTTTCTCTCGTTTCCCTTTCCTGTATTGCAATATTCTTACCCTGATCCTGATGGGTTGGAGTTACTAATCACAAGTTCTCATGGGATGATTACCTATGTCCTGTTCTTGCTTTCATTTTAGTCAATTTTACTTTTCATTTTGAAAAATGATATGCATGCAGTAATGTGATTCACTAACATGCATTTTGCTTCATGTCTTGCAGCAAGGTGCATCTACCTTAGATGGATTACCAGGTCCTAGTGGAGAGGCTTGTAGATCAAATAACAATTCTGATGTTAATGGCCGCCAAAAGGACAGAGAAACTGATGCATTAGCTGGAAATGGGAATTTTGATATTGAAAAATGGATCCAAGGAAAAACATTTTCAAGGTAAATTAGAGTGTGACCATTTTGTCTGCTCTATAGGACAAAAGTGAGTGTCATTTATTGTGTCTATGAAGCATGGACATGGGCACAATCCAACATGATACTGATATAGATATGATAACTCATTTTCTAAAAAACTTTGACAGACACGACAAAGACTTTTTTAGTAAAACATCTATTTTCAGATAAAGAATTTATCTTAATTCACAAAATTGGTGTTTAAGTTTATTTGAAAATGTTGTAATATGCAATATCTTAAAGAAGTTGAAGAAGCCAATTGTGTGTATTTGACTGTGCAGTTCCTTATGGTACAATTATGTTTATACGATTATATGCTGATAGATCTGATGTTTTTCTTTTTTAATTTTTCCCCATCTTTTTATTAGTCAATTACCTTTAAAAAAGGTATAAGAAAGTGCCCAGCATCAACACATACTTGAGTAGTATCTGAGTGTGCTCAACATGTAAGACACAGACATGTTCCCTAAAGTACATCTTACGTTCATCTTCAACTTTTTTTTGCATTGCAGGCTTTAGTCGAAGTGTTTCCTCGTTGAATGAATTGAAACATTATTGTGAAGGAAATTATTTTATCCCTGATGGAAGTACTTTTCCCTGCTAGAATAAATAGGTCTATTGCTTCTGAGGTCAAATGTCCATATATAATGGTCTCGATAATTTCATTTCTAATCATATTTAACAGCATTATTGTTCTACCATAAAGTGGTAGTGGCTTGGTGCGTCTATGTCTCTTTTGATCCTCCTATATATTGTCTACTGCCACATAGCCAGTTTGAGTACTTGATTTCTTTAATTGGCTGATTTTGCTATGCAGGGATGAAGTGAGTCGTTTGTTAGCGATAATACAATCAAGGGCTCTTGAACCTTCAAAGAAAGTGGAAGACAATAAAATTTCACCACAGAGCATTGAAAAACAATCTGAGCAGCCACCTGCTGCAAATAGAGTTATAAAAATGCCTCGCGAAGAAAAGAAAGAAGATTTGGAGAGAGCTACATGGGGAAACTTAACTCCTCATCCACATTCATCGGTTAGTAGGG
Source organism: Cucurbita moschata (assembly GCF_002738365.1). NCBI lineage: Eukaryota > Viridiplantae > Streptophyta > Magnoliopsida > Cucurbitales > Cucurbitaceae > Cucurbita > Cucurbita moschata. Next base: position 2,620,384 of record NW_019268519.1, on the reverse strand, counting down.
TGAATCCTTGAGCAGTTCCTGTAGAAAATAAGTATAAATATCTCATGGCTGTCTTGTTTCTCTGATAGGTTTTATTAGCCCATGCTATATTTAGTAATTTTTTTTTTCATCTGAATATCAACAAATCACCCTAGGTACTCTTTTGTATTCATTAATAGTATGATGTATGAAACACCAAGAAGTCTTATTTAGTTTTGAAATGGACAAAAACCAGAGGAAACTGAGGAATGCCTTATCCATAACTATGCGATAACTAGGTTGTTCGTATTTATATTTTTATTCTGGTTGGTTTAGTACTGTTCTTATTAATTAATAAAAAATTGCATTGATGATATTCTGAAAATCAAATCATACTAGTGTTGATGATACCAAAGAAAAACCCACCAAAAGGCATGAGACCAAGCTGTGATTACAAATGACCCGACTACGAGATAATAAAAAACGTCCTCTCTGTTAGAAATATGGTAAATTTGGTTGATGTCTGAAAGTTCATCGGCAAGTAAGAAATTAAAGTTCTGGAATGGGGATTTGTACAAGAACCTAAAATTATTTTTGCCAAAATCTTCAATATTTGTTCACTGTTAAGAGTGTTATTAACGTTTTTCTGTCTCTAATAATTTAACCTTGGATGTATTGGCAGACACTAAATGCAGTTGGAGCATCACCTGTGGATATTGCTAGAGCATACATGAGCAACAGGAAATCTGAACCAGGCTTGCTTTCTGACAAGATTCCTGATGATGAAAGGACTTTGCTTAATGGTGACCATCAAATGTCAAAGCCCTTTATTCCATTCATGTCCCCCAATCCATCAACTTGTTGGCCTGGTGCCATGTCAGAAAGTCAGCGTAGTTATTTAACTCCAAGAAGTCAAAGAGGTAGATTTGGAACTCATAATTTCCCACGGACTCCATATTCTAGGAGTATCTTTTCGAAGTCTAAGTCCAAGGTTTGTAGACATGGCCTTTGATTCCATTTTTTTTTTTTTTTTTGTCGTGACAAGTGTATGTACAGTAAGCAGACTGCATATGTTAACCATGCTTTTGCATGTTTACAGCTAACTCAGTTGCAAGGAGATACCCAAAAGTTTGTGAATACACCATCTCCTCTCTGGCAGCAGTCACGAACTCCAGCTTATTCTCAGGTAATTCTTGTTTCATTGAGCACTCGATGACTAAATGCCAATAATGTGACCCAAGGAACTCCTGTTGAAAAATTCCTTTGTAGCATTTTCTTGGCCTTCAGTGCTGGAAATTTTTGTTCGTATCGATAATATGCAAACATTTGAGTTAGTATTAAAGATGATCCTTGTAGCCAGAGGAATAAAAGCTGAAATACTAGAGAGAACTGGAGTTTAAATTTTGTGTATGTATGCGTGACAGGGTAGAGCTATACTTTTTGCTGGTGGGCAATATTTGCATTTGAACTTTTTATATTCATGCTGTTTTAATTTTGAAATTTGATGGGGCATTTAGAGGAAAAACTTTTAACACAACTTGACGTTTCAATGCTTTGTCTGGTGCCCGTGTTGAGTATATCATTGATATCTTAATCTTAACCCTTAAAACCTTTTACTTGACCAAAATATTCAATTCACCTTTTCTTACTTCTGTCATTACTTTTTTTTTTCTGTTGGTCTATATAGATGACATCAAGCAATGATCCATTCGATGAGGCAACTGGTTCCATTGGTCCATTTCGTAGGCTTGGGCGTAAGGCATCTGCAGTTACTAATTCTAGACGATCTGCTTACCATTATCCAACCCGCCAAGCAGAGACAAAGGTAGAAAATTCCAATATTTCGGAAGGGATTCTACCTGATATGAAGAAGAATCTGGAACTTGGGGGAGCAAGTACCATTCCTCTATCACCCTCAGTGGGAAACAACAGCTCTGAGTCAAGTCTCCGTCCACAGTCCAGTCAGGTTGCTAGGACAATCCTAGAGCATATCAGTAGAAACCCACCTACTCCTAAAGAAAAGAATGAAGAGTTAAAGAGAGCAATAGAATGGAAGAGAACCCCATCTTCCAGTGTACAAACGATCAAGCCAAATGAAACTATTAGTTTGGCTGTAGAGTTAGACTCTCGGCAAAACGTGAACCAAGTAGATCAGAACTGCCACCCCACATTGAGCAATAAGGGGAAAACCGTGTCCACGATTCATCTAGAGTCGAGTGCTGGCAGAAATTCTGATGCTGTAAACCAAAATTCTTCCGATCTAAGGTTTAGGCTTAGCAATGCTGATTCGAAATACAAGGATGACGCAGGCCTAAAAATTAATAGCTCGTCGCCTAAGGTATCATCTTAACTTTGTAATAGGTTCAATTCTGTGATGATGGACATACAGATGCTTTCATTTATTTACTTCGAAATTACTGGCATAAGCTTGAAGAATTCTTAATTGCTTGTTGAATTCATGGGCAGGATATTCCTCCGAAGAAGATCGTTCCAGCTCTTGGATCAGAAGTGGGAACTCAAATGAAGCCTTTCTCCTCTCTTGGAACTAAACCAGCTTTTCCATCCATTACCATCAAGAAGCCCGAGTCAGGGTGGACAATTTCTCCTGACAGTGGTTCGGCATTTACGTTCCCTGTTTCGGGCGCGTCCTCGGGAATGATCTCAGAACCGCCAACACCGTCCATCTTTCCCTCAACCAGCATTGGGGGCAGTCAGCCTCTGTTATCGAAGCCTGAGAATGCAGTTCCTTCATACAGTTTTGGCTCAAAGAAGTCCATCCCTACCCTTGTTTTCTCATTCCCTTCAACAAACAGCAATACAATCTCCAGCGACGCCTCAAATATCAAGTTCAGCTTTGGGTCGGATGATCATACAAGACTCTCATTTAGTTTAGTCGGAAAAGATGCAGTTTGTTGCTAACTGATTAGACTTGTCAAATATAGTTTTTGATCTTGTGCTTGTGGGAACGGCTAGAGTATCCAAACGAGGAAAGAAAATTGTTTCAAAAACCCTTTTTTTTTATTAAAAAACAAATAGAAAATAGAAAATTCATTGCTAGTTTAATGAATAAAATTTCCATTTCTGATGATAATATCATGGTAATGCTCTAGTTTCATGTATATTAGTTATCAACTGTCACATCCTTGAGTGAGAACAACACTCCTGATTCAAGGTTATGTAGTTCGAAGTTGAGAACTAGGCCCAAGTGGTTTCACATGTGAAGTGTTTGATGCAGATTCCCGAAGACGTCCAGGAAAAAAAAATCTGGGAAAAGGGGAATGGATGCCTACCTACATCTACATCCACATCCATCCTAATTCCTATCCATGAAAGATATAAGTAGAAATTTGATTGGATGACAGGCTAGGAAAGAGGTCAGTGACCAATGAGAGAGCCCCACAAAGGACAAGAACAAGTCCACGTGGCAGGATGGATATCACAAGATGAAGGAACCCTGAAAATGGAAAAACTTGGAGATGCCATTGCCAGGCAGAGTGAGAGAGAATCACATGTTGGCTCTAAAATTTGCATGTAACGAGGAAGAGGAAGTCATTCCCTCCATCCTCTGTTATCAGATAAAACTCAAATTTGGAGGGGTCCCCATTTTGAATGGGGTAAGAGAAAGAAGAACCCATTACAGGAAAACTGATGAAAATGCCAAGAGAGAGAAGAAGAAGGGTCCAGGAAGAAAGTGCGGAAGGAAGGGGGGCTGTGTTGGATTGAAATGACATTGGAAGTGAAATGAATGCGGAGCAGACATGAATGCGACGTTTCAGATTCTAAATGTCAGAAGGTTTTCTGAATATCAGAGCAGCAGCAGCAGCAGCAGCACCAGCGGCTGCAGCAGCGCCACTCACCACCGCTGCCTCTGCTCCACTCTATGCTCTTTTTCTCATGTCTTTTTCCAACTCAACCAAAAAAAAAACAACTCTTCCATTTTCACTCTTTTTTTCCCTTTGTTTTGCCAGTTTGTAATCTATCTATTTATCTCCATACATTCATTACCAACCACTGGAAGATCCCTAGGACATTCATACTTCAACTTATCATCTTCCTTTGTTCTTCAAATTTACCCATTTCCTCCCAAGTTTAGAAAAAAATTGAACTATGTTTCAGTCCAACTTTTACTAACTAAAATCCATGTTAACCCGTTACTAAACGTACTCAAAGTCATGTGACCAAATATAATTAGCTATGATACCGTAATTAGGTTTAAATCTTCGATCAAATATATTTTTTATTCACAAAAATTGTACTGATTTTCTATACGATCACTTGATTTTCAAAACTAATACTTTTGGATCTTCAGATTTGAATTTTATTTTTAAAGTGACAATTCGTTCATATAGTTCACTTCATCACTTTGAATGTATGAGTGCTAAAACTTTAACAAAATGCGATTCGGAATGGATTGGATTGATATTAGAGAAGAAGTTTTGGAAGAGGAATGTTTGTGAAAGAACATAGATTGATTTGGGCAGTTGATAACAATATTAGACAACACAGTGCACCCAAAGATGGATATTATAATTGTCACTTCAATTAAACAAGTTCATAGCTTAGAGGTGAAAAAAGGCAGCCACTTGATGATCACTTCATTTGTTTAGTAGTGCAGCCATTGACATCAAACGCTCAGAACCCTGAATCCAATCAAGAACATTCAACATAAGTTTAGAAACAACAAAACATTAAAATTGAGCTTAATTTGATGATTAAAGCACTTACATCATCAATCTTCACTTGATTATTGGTTTCAAACATGAGACCAAAGTGAATACGAGGAAAGTGTGCCCACTAATCAAGTCAACAAATCAAGATTATGAACCAAAATTCATCAAGATCATGAACCCAAATTTATTTTTTTCAATTAACTTACGTTTTTGGCTGCTGTGCTGAAAGCTTCCCTGTGACTAATCTCAGGGTTCTTGGCCTTGATCCTTCGGATTTCCTCTCTAAAACAACATCATAAAGCTATTTGAATTAGAACAGTTTTGAAAAAAATGACATAGAAAAAGCACTCGGGAAGGCTTTGGTTACTCACTTTATGAACTGATTGTATGCAGAAGGTACTCTCTGCCGCTTCTCGGGAGCTGAAAAAAGATAGCAACCGTTCAGGATCGTTGGGAGTAAGTCCCACGTTGGCTAATTTAGAGAATGGTCATGAGCTTATAAGTAAAAAATACATCTCCTTTGGCATAAACTACGAGAGTTTATGCTTAAAGTGAACAATATCATACTAGAGTTTTCATTTTCTTAAAGATTTGCGAGTTTAAAAGGAAAAGGAAATAATACTGACGTCGATTCACAACCCGTTCCTCAGCTGCAATTGTAGCGGAATCTCGAATTTGCATCTTATTGTTATCACATTTGGATGAAGATCCAAAATCCCCTTGAAAATCAGGTCCACTAGAAGTGTAAAGATTGTAATTTGGAACCTATAAACAAAACAAACAGTGATGATATGTAAATTTAGCTCATTTAGTTTCATTTGATCTTATGAAATGATGTTTCATGAAAGAACTCAAAAGGAAATATACCAACATTGAAATGACTGAATAAAGCATATAATACTCAGATTGGCAGTTCAATCTCAAAAACAGCTCAAAAGGACCTTTCAGATCTCCAAAAACATAATAAAAAAAAACACCTTTTTTTTTGTTGTTACAGTAGAAAATGACAAAAAAACCTAGCTAGGCTATGCAGCTCAAAGCTCTTTTCCCTATAAAAATTTACAAAACTTGAAGAACCCTAAACCCAAAAGTACAATCCAACGAACAAGGCTAAAAGAAAAAAAGCAGCTCAGAGTTTAACACTTCTCAAGAAAAGAAAAGAAAAGGGCCACCATGAAAATGGTGAAACTCAGTGGATAAAAGAGTAAAACATAGGATTTATGGCGGCTGGATACCTGTAGAGCTAGCTAGGGTTTTCATTTCGTTGATTTAATTACAATAATGGGTTTTGTTCATTTCAAAATTTCAGATTCTGGGTCACTTCGATTTTCTCAAAAAAGTTGCAAAATTGTGCCCTAAATAGAGAGCGAGAGAAGAAAGATTGGATTTTTAGGGTTTTTTAGGGTTACCTGAACATCTTGCCAGGAAAGTGACTGAAATGCAGCAGCCATATTCACGGACCATAGATTTGTACAGTGCCCACAACGGACTGTCACAATATCAAACAAGCTACTGCATGGAACACTCACCTGCTCATCATTATCATCATCATCATCATCAACATTCATTCATTTTCAACTAAATTCATGTAAAGATCCAAAATTTAACCCTCAATTTTGAACAAGAATCATGATTTGGGTTTTGGGGCTAAAAAAGTTATCTTTTTTCCCCCATTAAGCTAACCCAAACATGAAATTGAAACCCCATTTCTCAATTTCCACGACGATCTACAAAAATTAGGCAAAAAGAAGCAAAACCCATCTCAGGAAATGAAGTTTGTTTATGAATGGAAGAACAGAGGTTTATACCGCAAGAACAATATTGCAAAAGTTGCAAGGGATGTAGCAGAGCTGTTCAGGTGCAATATCGATGCAGCTCGACATGGTTTCAACTCTCAACAACTAGAAAAGAAGAGAAGCTTTCTTTGCAATTCTGCACAAACCCAAGTGAGAAACTTGAGAAATGTACAACAATAAATAGAGCTTTTTATTCTCAGCAGATTCCCTTGCCTTCTGGGTACTGCTAATTGGCTCCTAGTGTATCACCAAATCTGACCTCGCTTTTATATATATATGTACATACATATAGTGAGAGAAAGAGACACAGAGAGAAATTAAATTAATGCATTGGTTCGAATATAATGAGAGAGAAATTTTAAGATTTTTATTTAAGATTTAAATGTGATGGTTTATAAAGATGTACATATTATGTCTTCAAGATATACAAATCGATCAGTTGATATACAAGTCGATCAGTTAAGTTATACTCGTGGCTACTAACAACTTTTACTGTGGCGGCATGGGGAGGGTATGACTTGAGAGTACGTGGGGCTCCAATCTCACTTGTGAATTTAATATTTTTCAAACTGTTCTACTGTTTAATGTAACATCAATTCATATCCAAATCCTGTTTGCTAAATTCTTTATTAAGATTACAATTTGACCATTGTGGCTTCTCATGAGTGTCCCACTTTTGGTGGTGTAACCATAGTGGAATAAAATATTTGTTCTGTGAGACTTGAGTGAAGGAGGGATACATGAATGAATTGATACCGCATTCGTGATCTCATGGATAAGATGATTAAGAAAAGCTTAAAGAACTTGAAATTTACTACTTATATCAACAAGATGCACATTTCTTTTTAGTGGCTCGATCATAAAAACTTTATGGTTAAGCATGTTTTACGAGTAATTTTATGTAGAGTGACTTCTACCATTTTCTAAAAATGTTGAATAAATTAAAACTTTATTAGAACGAATACATGAAATACATCCGCATGCGATCGAGATTGGCTTGGACTTCATTCAAAAAGACAAACAAAAGAAATACAAATTAAGAGAGAGAGAGAGACTTTATTCATAAAGCCTGTTGCCAATTTGGGTAGGACCATTAACATCTCGATCTTTATAACAATAAGTACATGTTAATTACTCCTAATTTTTCATTAGGTCGATTTAATTTCGTTACCATGCACGGATGACACATGAATCCATTTAGTTAATTAATATTTGTCGACCGAGTCATGCTTGCATAAATCATTAATGTGAGATTATGTTTCTAGTTAAGAGGATACATCCTATGTGCTGTTCATTCATGTGCTCCATGCCCTAATTTCGGGTAAATATTTCTAGCACATTAATTAGCCACCGAACCATCTCAGGCGCTAAAAGCGTTTATATCTTCTCTTTCAGCATATTTGAGGCAATTTACTCGTTCGGTGTGACAAATATCATACAAATCAAATAATTATTAAAAACGTGACACATAATTTAATTGTGTGCACTATGAGAAAGGCATTAATCATACTATATACTAAATGTATATATATATATTCACTAAGAAGTCACCACACAACATATCATACAGTCAGGTGGGAATGCAATTTCGAGGCTTCTTCCTTCATGTGGGGTTCCCCTCTATCAAATCCACGTGCATATGTGTGCAAATTTCTAGACCCATAGTCTAAGTTCATAGAATTCTTTGTGTTTATCTTCCACCCTAAATTCGTCGAGAAGCCGCCCTAAATTTGGTCTGATTTAGAGTGATATCTATTCTCGTGTGATCATAACCATTGTCAGCCTCGTTCATAATGAGTCAAAACATTTATTCTGATAGTCGAAAGTATATAATTCAAGGAATTGAGCTATATGTAAGTGGATACCGGAGAACAAAAGAAAATAATAAAAAAAAAATTATCAATGGCCCTTCATTTTTTTTTTTCTTTTGAGTTTAATATATGGATGACGAGCGGAACATAACGTTCATCAGTTGGTCAACATATAATTTAATCAATTGAGCTATATTTAAAAAAAAAATTATCCTAATTCAACTACTAAAGGTACTAAAATTCTATTTAAATATAAAGGTAGTCTCTAGAGGAAAAAGTTCTTCTCCTTCTCGACAGTTGTGAGTGAGAAGAAATTCAAACTCCGACATTGTGGTTCGTAGTCACGTGATGATCTAATCCAGTAAGTTAAGTTATAAGCTCCACTCGATTTTCAAAGATCTGTGGGTACCCTAAAAAAAATACCTTTTTTCGGTCGAACTAGCCATAGTTAATAAAGTTAGGGTTCTACATGGTTGAGTTTGTGGTGGGGTTTCTCGATATCCACACAAGAAAACCTGCCTGTTTCTCTCCCGGCTGCCTCTGAAACCAAAAAGATAAAGATTTTAACCGGAAAATCTCCATAGAAACACTAGAAATCCAGAGTACGAATCCCCCCTCTCTATCTTATCTTCAATTTTAAGATTGTAGTTTGTCGTGTTCCCCAAATACCTTTTAAATATATAATTAATACTCATTCACGTCTCATTAGCTACTCATCACGTAGCCCACATTCAAGTACACCACCTTTTCAACACCCATCACCTACCTTTCACTCTAATTCTAACCCTACATATTTCTTTACTACATAGTTCTTAATCAATCAACAACTAAAAACTAATCTAAATTTAATGTTTAGTGATCAATAAATGCAATTTCAGAATAGAAGATTTTTAAGGTTTTAAGAAGTTCGGAATTATTTGATCGTCACCCAGAATAAGTAAACCAACTAGAATTTGAGTTTTTTTTTTTTTTTTTTTTGCATGAGCAACATATGCTCAAGCCTCTAGTCTCGTTTCCCGTAAAATTGTATAGAAAACGAGAATTATGAAAGTTTTAAAAAGCATTTGAAATTCGTGGGTAAAAAAGCAATATAATAGGATAGAAGTAATTAAGCAATAACTACAACTTTGACAACTAATCTCATCTCTCTATAATACATTTTGAGTCATTTTAGTCTTAGTTATACATGATTTTGGTGAACCGCTGTATATTATGATTGATATAACTATTATGTATTGATATAACAAAAATAGAATGAGTTTGAAATAAACGTGTAGACATAGATATACGAGACAAGCATGATCGAAACATTGAAAATGAGTCTTAGTGAGAGCTTTCTTTTTTCGTAATTTGCGTCAAATTTTAGTAACGTTTTAAAAAAATAAAATTAGGGCAGGGCAGGGCAGGGCAGGACATTCTTTCTCGCATCAAACGAATAACTGTTGGATATCAAATCAATTAACTCCATCTCTCTCTTCTGTCATATTTTTGTTTTACCAGTTTCTCTCTCCTCTGCCCTAAAATTTAGAGGGCACATCATATTTTAAATTAATTGACTTTCTTAAATTTAATGAAGTCTCTGGGCCCTACAACAGACTAGCTCTCTCTATCCAATGCCCAATCTGTACGGTTGTAAAGCGTCTACCAACTGCCTGCCCTTCTTCACTTTTCCCCTACCCAAATATCCCCTAATCAAACTAAACTCTCCCAACCTTCTTCTTAAACTTATTCAAATTCCTCCTGTAACGATTAACCGACTCAAACCATAAAGGTTCAATCGAGTTCGATTTGAATTGGATTGGATTTTTCTGATTCGTCCTTCGCCCTCCCCTAATCTCTTTGTTCCTTCGCTACCGCTAATGCTCTCTCCATCTTGACCCAACTCGACAGTAGTAGAATGTTAGATTGTAAACCCCATTTAATTCATTCGGGCGTGCAACCCAACCAACCAGAAATCTTAGGTTAGTCTGAAACTTACTTCAACTCAATCCATGTATACTCCTATTCAGTTAGATGTTTGAATTTTTATTTTTACGTATTAGATCAATATTTAAGTGCCATAATCTACACCGAAATTATATCGAGGAATCAAATTTGTATTGATTGTTCATTCATAACTGGACTGTTTAACAACAAAATAGGATGAATAACCAAAGTGAATTCCAAAAGAGAGTAAGGATTTTGACCACACATAATGCAAAGCCCCTTGATATCTCAAAGAGTGGGCTTTTGATAGCATATGGAATTACTTCACCAATACGACGAGCTTGAAGCACTATCACAACACACAAAAGCAAGAGAAAACAAACAAAAACTAGAACTTTTATCATCCAAAATCTCCCTTAATCGCCCAACCAAACCAAACCTAAAGATGCCTATGCCAATTCACCAAAGTATCAAACTTTGCTTTCGTCGTCATCATATATTCATCATCGTACCTTCCGTCTTCGCCATGTGAAACTATACGCGTAATATTTATATTTTCATTCGCATCGAACTTTTCAATATTTTATAAGATTTTGTTGTCGACAAGCCCTTAAAAGTTATTCGTTTTACGTTACCGTCATTGATAAATCATGTGTGTTGGTATCGTTGCATGAGACTAGACGAGGACGATATCAAGATGTATTCCTATCTAGTAGATGTCGATGAAATTGTCGTACATATATCAAAAGAAATCGTTAACATTATATTGGTGTTAGAAATACTGAATCAAAGTTTTAAAAAAATATTATTACCTAATTCTTATTATATAATTTTTTTTAATATATAATAAAAAAAACCAGCCATATTATTAGTTGTATGTTTATGAATGAAGATAATATATTAAGGTTTCACATTTGATGTATAGGCACATCATCCATCACATGGTCCATGAGCTTGAGGTCCACTTAAGTAAAAGCCCAATAAAGTTGGCCCATGAGCGACATCGACTGGACAGTCTTTGTGCTGGGCTAATCGTGTAGAGCTAATTGGGCTTGCAGAATGAGCATAAACGCCATCTGCGCTCATACTAAAGCCCAGATCTGACAATCCATAAGTGGTGTCGATGGTATGGTGAAATAAATGGACCCTCAATTGGATCTGACACCTCTTTTCATGCCCTGGTACCATTTGTAACAGTCTAAGGCCACTGTTAATAGATATTGTCCGCTTTAGTCCGTTACATAGATCTCAAAATTTTAAAACACATTTACTAGGGAGAGGATTTTACATCCTTATAATAAATGTTTCATTATTTTCGTGACGTGGGATCTAACAATAGGGCTTGAACTGTTGCAAGTTAATTGGGAAGGCTAATAATTTCTCTTTTTAAATTTGAAGTGGTTTAAGTAATATTAGAGCAAATAGATCCATAAGAATTGAACAAATATATAATATGTAACGGATCAAAGCGGACAATATCTATTAGTAATTGACGTAGACTATTAGAACATAATATAATTAAATAAGTTGGTATAATTTAATAAATATATGGAATAAATTAACATGATTGTAGTAGATTTCCAAATGAATTTTATTTCAATAAAGAATGATATAATATGATTATTTATTTATTTATTTAGAAGAGACGAAAGTTTATAGGGCGAGAAAGAGCGAAGTAATTTTAAGATGAAAACAAAATAAAATAAAAATGTTAATCTGATATTGGATAAAGAATGTTAAAGGGATTTAGGTAACGTAGGAAGATGAAGATTGGAGGCATCAAAGTGGGATTGGTGAAAAGAAATCGGTTAGTTGTAATGTGGAATTGGTGAAAAGAATTTTAGAGAGACGACATTCCTGTAATTTAGAATAGCAAAATAAGATCTGAAGGGTGACCGGGACGGGGTTGCATTGGCGCCATTGTCCAAGTCTGAGCGAGTTGGTGCTCAAAACTCAGCTCCGCTGATCTGCACTGCTTTTGTATTCATCAGAGATCCATTTCCTGGATTCGCCCCACCGAATGCTCCGCCTTCATCATCTTTCTCTTCCCTTCTCTCCCGGTTGGTAGTTTAACGCCGGCCAAAACAACCTCCCATTTTATTCTCCCATCCTACTTTGACCGGAATGAGGAGCCCCCGGTCATCGGTGCCACCGCCTCATCCGATTCACTCCCCATCACAGCACCATGACTCTTGGGACTGCATGCTTCCGGGCCCTCCAAGCCGTAACAACTTCGGATCCGCCGACATCAGCCCTTCCGGTCTCCTTGCTTTCTCCTCCGGCAGTTCCGTCTCCATCGTTGATTCTCGTTCTATGCAGCTCATCACCGTCATTCCCATGCCTCCGCCGTCGACCACTACTAATTCTCTTTCCCCTTTTGTCACCTCTGTGCGGTGGACCCCTCTCCCCCTCCGCCATGAACTCCTATCTACAGAGCCCTCCACCTCGCACCTTCATCTCGCCGCTGCCGATCGCCAAGGTCGCATTGCTCTCCTTGATTTCCGCCTCAAGTCCCCTACCGTCTGGTTCGATACTAGCGACTACAAATTCGGTGTTCAGGATATGTGCTGGGTGCGGTCTGGACCCGACTCCTTCCTCCTTGCTGCAATTCACGGAACCTCGGGTCTCTCCCTCTACAGTGTTGCCACCGCTCGATGTGTTTGGAAATACGATGCCTCCCCTGAATATTTGTCTTGCATCCGCAGCGATCCTTTCGATTCGCGCCATTTTTGCATAATTGGTCTCAAGGGGTTTCTTCTATCGGTTCAGGTCCTTGGCGCGAAGAAAAGTGATGTCATCATGAAGGAGCTACGGATTGGAGCTGACTGCACCGAGTTGCTGAAGCTAGAAAGAGACGCTGCTGCCGGATCGTCGTCGCCGGCCTCGGGCCTTTTTCCTCTTTACAATGCAAAATTTGCATTTTCGCCTCAGTGGAGGCATATTCTGTTCGTAACATTTCCCAGGGAGTTGGTGGTTTACGACTTGCAGTATGAGACCACGCTTTTTAGTACCTCCTTGCCTCGTGGGTGTGGTAAATTCCTTGATGTTTTACCGGATCCGAACAGTGAGTTGCTCTACTGTCCTCACCTGGATGGAAGGTTCAGTATCTGGCAGCGAAAAGAGTAAGTTCTCTTGTTGGGTATCTGCATGGTTTATTATGAAATGGTTGAATAACTTCAATGGTTTTTGGTTTTGAGTTTGGCATTTCACCACTGTAGCTCATATTTGTTCCCATGTTTCGTGTAAATGTCATTATTATGTTGATGTTCAATTGCCTACCCATTTGCCAGAATTTCATGATAACTTATCCCCCTCGAATTGTTTCTTGTGAATTTGCTCAATGTATGAACAAGTTTTGCAATATCTAACTGCTATCCTGGATAGCTATTGAAGATGCTTAAATTCTCGGCATTTATAGGAATAGCTGCATAAATGCGATCGTAATGAAATTGTTTGTTATGTGTATGAAAAAATGTACTTAGATGGGAGGTGATATTGTGGTGGGACTGGGAATGGATGTGGGGAACCGACTATGGACCCATAGGGAGGTCATATTGTACTTGAATGGACTTTTAAAACTTGTATGTTCTTAAGGATTGAATAATTTTTTTGGTAAATTCAGACCTGTGCATACGTTCATATCTATTTAACTTTACTTTCATAAATTTGTTGAGGACTGTTTAGAAGTCTGAGTGGAAAATGCACCCAGTTTTACTAAAATTTAAGTGCTCATGCCCATGGTTTTTTCTATCATAAATATTTATCATTTCTTTGTGCCCGCTGAAGGTAGGAATCAGATTTACAGGCTTGCATAATTGGATTTGTTGGTGCATACAATTCTTTACTTCCAAGAATAGTAATACACACAAATGTTTCGCTTATTTTTGGACTTCTAGGAGAGAAACTTATATTTTTACTTACAGGGGTGAACAAGTGCACATAATGTCTGCAATGGAAGAGTTGCTGCCTTCGATTGGCACATCTGTGCCATCTCCTTCAGTTCTTGCTGTCGTCATCTGCCAGTCCGATTCCATCCTCCAAAATGTTGGCAAGCTTTGTTCTGATATACCTCATTCTCATTATCCTGATGGTGATGCAGATGCAGATATTGATACTCCATTTGATTTGTTTCATGAATCTCATTATGTCTCTTCAACACACTTGGTATCCATTTCTGATGATGGAAAAGTATGGAACTGGCTCGCAACTGCCGAAGGTGCTGAAGACACTCAGAAGGATGATGCAGGTGTGAGTACGAGCACTGTTATTGGTGAAGTACCAGCCTCAGACAGCAACACTGACCACTCGAATTCTTCTACCAATACATTTACTTCAGAAGGAGGCAAGCAACTAGATCGTGCCAGTACAAGTGGTGGTCGTCCACCTTCTGACATCAGTAAAGTGGATTTGTCTTTTAAGGTTCGTCTACGTATCTACAATTGCACTTTAAACTTTGCTTGTGTTTGTTAATGTACTTCTTAACCAGTTCAAGGCTGCAGCAATTTTATTATGAAAGTAAATTTCTTGGTATTTTCTTTAGCCAGAACAAAATTATGCAATGTTTACAAAATAAACCTCTTCAGCATACTACCCATTTAAATTAGGAAGATTGAGTTTCTTTGATGTTGTTTGTCCGGCTGCTCTTGGCAATAAACTTGAATTAATTAATTGTATACTGTTGACATTGAACACTGTTCAATAGATCACTCTATTGTTACAGGCCAATCAACTCTACACAGGATCTTATTGTACCGTACAGGGGTGGGCAGGGGTGGGGTGGGGTATAATAATCTTTGCTCGTTAGTCCAGTTGTCAAAACAAGTTGAAAATTTAATTGTTATTGTGGTTACATGTTCAAATATTGGTTGCAACCTATCTTATATACCAATATCTTATGCGTTTTTCAACATTCAATACGCCCGAGCTATTTGCATCATGCACACAAGGAGTAAATAACAAAACTCTTTGCTAGCAAAAAAAAAAAAAAAAAAAAAAAA
>NW_019268519.1:2588760-2604399 GCF_002738365.1 Cucurbita moschata | reverse complement strand
AGCAAAAAAAAAAAAAAAAAAAAGAAAAGAAAAAATCTTTTCAAAAATAGGAAATAAGAGTTACATCAACACCACAGAAGATTATGTGGAGTAATAAACATCAACCCAAAGGAGCCTAGTGGATTACTTAAAAATTCCAAAAATAAAACGAAGAGAAAGGAGGAAAAAAATTCTTATTTCCTAAAACCCTCTTGGTTTGCCTTAGTGAATACGAAAAATCTAATGTTGGAGAGATACTGATAAATCCATTCCTAAAGTATTCCTGGAACCTTTTTTTATCCCTAACCACAAGAGTGGTATCCCATTTAACTACATATAACTCATATTTTCAGTCGACTTTAAGGTTCCAAACCTTAGTTCTAAAAGCTCGAAACTCATCCACAATCTCATTAGTGATAGGAGTGGAGTGATCTATCTGTGCAAGCAGGAACATAGAAAGAGTGCTAGGAATAAACCTTTTTGATCAACCATCCAACACTTGCCAATTGCCTTATATGACCTTAGAAGCCTTAACTTCCTTCCAGATTAGATAGATGATAATGTCTTTTAAAGACGAATTCTGCCCCTTAATTAAAAAAAAAAAAATGATGATGTGTTCCAACACGTTTTGAAGAATTCCAGGGAGAAATCGTCCAAACTAAAAAAAGTGTCTTTCAGGAAACCCCAAGATTTTCACCAGTTAGGAAATTTCTTTCTAATCATATAGGTCTCTCCGACCGAGAATTGTCTTTTCTAGTTATTACCTTCCACTAGAAGCCTCCAATGGTTTCCTCATCCTTATGCTTTTCCCCCTTTCTGGTAAGAAATAGCATGTGCTTTCTGTGTAAAACATCTTTAAAAAATTGACCACCTCAGTTTCTCTGTTAAAGGACTAACCCCTTCTTAGATGACTTCCTCCTGTCCTTTTGCAATTTTTAAGGGTCTAGGAGATGCAAAATATTGTATTTAATACAAGAATAAGAGCGTTGCTTGCAGGAAACTTGTTGACATGGATGCAGATTGTGTTTTAATTGGATCAAATTAGCCTTTTCAGGTGTCTCATGTGGCATATCAGATATTTTGTTGTGCTGAATTAGGCTAGAAGTTAAATCTGTCTAGCTTTTGGCACCAAATTGGACTGCAAATGTAGCATGTGTTTTGTTTAATGTTTTTTAATCTGCGTAATTAGTTTTGCTGTTGCTTATTTTTTAATTGAATCAGGAAATATGCACCTGCTTACTGTTAAATCATTGATGCAGATCAACTTAGTTGGTCAGCTTCAGCTTCTTTCTTCTGCAATAACGATGTTGGCAGTGCCATCTCCATCCTTAATAGCTACATTAGCTCGTAAGTTTCATGACTAAGCTCGTGTAAATGCAAATACATGTTACCCATGTATTTATGCAGAGATATAATACCATTTTTATGAGATTTAAAAGGTGGTTCCAATTCAATTGAATGAGCTGGCTGTTTTTAGTTTGAACAAATTAATTAGCCTGGTTTCTTATTTAAGGTGGAGGAAACCATCCTGCTGTTGCCGTACCATTGGTTGCTTTAGGGACTCAAAGTGGAACAATTGATGTCATTGATGTTTCTGCCAATTCTGTTGCATCTTCGTTTTCGGTACATAATAGCACTGTTAGAGGTTTACGGTGGCTAGGGAATTCCAGATTGGTGTCGTTTTCTTACAGTCAGGTATATACTTTAGCATGTTGTTAATATTTTGAGTTTTGATCTATTTCTTTTCAGACTTATGATACAATTCATTACGTTTAGTGTTTTTCTGCTTGTATGTTTGCGTTATATCCCATCTTTGTACCCAAGTGCACTGGATTCTCATTAAAGAAGACGCAAAAATCAATTTATACCCAGTTTAGGGTTGTATAAATTAAAATCCTAAATTTTCAAAAGTGTGTCAATTTACACCTCTGTTTGGCATGACAAACGTATGTTTTTACACTTGTGGAGTGTTGTAATATATCAATGAAACCTATAAACTTTCATACAATTGATTCACTTATGAAAGGAGTTCCATTGCTACAACTAGAAGTTTACAATTGATTCACTTATAAAAGTTTAGAAGTATTATTGCTAGAATTATAAGTCCCCATATGTTTAAATTAACGTTTTTCAGACGAAATCTAACCGAGTGTAAATTGATACACTTATGAAAGTTCACGGCTTTCATTGATACAATTATTAGTTTAGAATTTTAATTGATACAACCTCAAAACTTTGAAGGTATAAACTGATTTTTGCCCCCCAAAAAAATGCAACCTTTTTATTATCCTATGCCTGTTTACATTTTTTATTTTATTATACAATTCAAAAGTAACATGCACTACTCTTGTGAACTCAGGTGAATGAAAAAACTGGAGGTTTCATTAATCGTCTTGTTGTGACCTGTCTTAGAAGTGGCTTTAATAGAACCTTCCGTGTTTTGCAAAAGCCAGAGCGTGCTCCCATCAGAGCTTTAAGGGCTTCTTCATCTGGAAGGTTGACCTTGATCTCCCATTTTGCCTGTTATGTTTAATATAATGATTTTTCTTAAGGCGGGCTAAAAGAGTTCTCCAATTAACCTCTCCCCTCCCCTCCCCTCCCCTCCCCTCCCCTCTCAAACCTCAGTTCCGACCATCAAACCTTCCTCTCTAATCTCCAACTTCATCCCTGTCTGCCTTGACCTAGGCTAGGCCTTCAATGTCTTTCCCATCTGTTGTTTCTCACCGAGGCCTTCAATGTCTTTCCCATCTGTTGTTTCTCACCCATTCCTCACGGTTCCTTCAACCTCTCCGCCTTTGTCTATTTACCCTCTTTTCTTCTCTTTCCTTTCTATTTTTCTTCTCTTTCTCTCACTGCCCAACCTCTCTTCCTTCCCCGCCCCACACCACCTTGCCGTTGACTGCAACCACTACCTGCCCTCTTACTGTTGTCTGCATTTTCTTCATTCAGCCTCCCACCCTTCAGTTCTCCTAGTTTGTGTTATTCTTGTAGGTTTTTCCTATCAAGATTTCATCATTCAAAGTTGATTGATTTGCATTTTTTGGTTCAATTGAAGTGTTGAGTTGTTGCATATGTAATATTGATTTCCGCATTGTGTGTGAAAATAATGAGTTTTTCATGGAAAATGTGAACAATCAGAAGACTATCCTTTTGAGCCTGCTTCTTATGCTGGTCCGAATGCTCTATGGTTGAGCTCTTGCAAATTCCAGTTACTCGTTTTTTTCGTAAAAAATTTAGAGAGGATTTCGGAACCATTCAACTGTCTAGATTTTGTTCATCATTGGCTGGCATTATGACTATACTATTTGGCATTCCTCAAGGGGAAGAATGCTTTTCCGAGTTCCTGTTGGTTTTGACAAGAAAGGATGACTTGTATTTCGGGAAATGATTAGAGATTTTATCTTTAAACTCTAGGAGATGAAGTTTTAGTGTCCGACTCTTCTCATTAGTCTAAGAAAGCTGCAACACCACAAGAAGAATAGGTGAAAAGAAAGCAATCCTCTAGTACTTATATAGACGTGATTAGATAAAATCCATGCCACTTTCAAAGTCTGGGCTTTTTAAAAGCATTGACGCTGAGGCTTATTCCTTTTGGATAACGAAAGAGAAGGAAGTAGTAGATTTGAATCTCAATTCCCTCTTGGTGGTTTCTAGGACGCTTGTTCACAAATCTTGAAAAGAGGTGCGAATCACTTTAGAAGATTATTTTCAGTCCAAAATTTTATTAAATCCATTCATGGATGATGAGACTTCGGTAAAGATTGATAATGGGTTTTCTGTAATGTTTTGATGTGGAGACTTATTGGTATTCTTCATTTGAAAATTGAGCATTGGTCCAACATGAAACACTCCCACCTGTAGTTTATAAGGAGCTATGGAGGATGGATCTCTTTAAAGAATTTACCATTGCCATATTGGAAACGTTCTTTCTTTGAAGTAATAGGGCAGCACTTCGGTGGTCTGGTAAGCATTTCCTCCCAAACAATTAATCTCGTTGATTGTTTAGCAGTTGTAATAAAAGTAGAGGAAAATATTTGTGGATTCATTCTAGTAGAAATTGAAATTAAGGACGGTAATATTAGAAAAATTTTCCTCCATTTTGGAAATATTGTTGCATTAGACCGTTCTACCACAATAAACTTTAATCATGGTATTTTATCCATTGAAGTCTTTTCAAATTCAGTGTATAAGAGAATTAATTTGGTAATGGAAGACAAAGGGTTCACTTCCACAAACAAAGATGATTTGATGGTAGGGGTTCATGGTTTAAAGCACTCGAAAGTGCATGATAAGATCAATATCTCATGTGGACTTGGCTCTAAGCAACAATAATTATGTGTATAACAACCCAATCCACTGCTAGTAGACATTGTCCGTTTTGGCCTGTTACGTATCGCCATTAGTCTCGCGGTTTTTAAAACGTGTCTATTAGGGAGAGGTTTCCACACCCTTATAAGGAGTGCTTCGTTCCCCTCTCTAACCAATGTGAAATCTTACAATAAAGCACACCTACCATGGATAGATTTCCACACCCTTATAAGGAATTCTTCGTTCCCCTCCCATCGATGTGAGATCTCACAATCTACCCCTCCTGGGGTTTCAGCGTCCTTACTGTGTGCCTAGCTTTGATACCATTTGTGACTGCCAAGCCTACTGCTAGTAGATATTGTCTACTTTGACCCGTTTACGTATCGTCGTTAGCTGCACGGTTTTAAAATGCGTCTACTAGGGAGAGTTTTCCACACCCTTATAAGGAATTCTTCGTTCCCCTCTCTAGCCAATGTGGGATCTCACAATCCACCCCCACTGGGGGTTCAACGTCCTCGCTGGCACACCCCCTATTGTCTGGCTTTGATCCATTTGTAAACGGTTCAAGTCCACCGCTAGTAGATATTGTCCACTTCGGCCAGTTATGTATTGCGACCAGCCTCACGGTTTTAAAGTGCGTCTATTAGGGAGAGGTTTCCACACTCTTATAAAAAATGTTTTGTTCCCCTCCCTAACCAACGTGGGACATGAAGCTTTCATCTAGAAGAAGTTTCTGCATTTTGAGCCGGAGTGGGAGCTCTGTATTGCTGATTTTTGGCTGTATTTTTGTTTGCTTTGCTAGTCATTTTTCATTGTTTTATCGTCTTGTTTGTTTAGGTTTATTTCTTCTTGTCTTATCTTTTTTCGTTCCCATTGGGAACTTGTATCCTTGAACTCCTTCCTTTCCATATATCAATGAAAAGTCATTTATGGTTAATATATGTATAAAGGAACATATTTTTGAATTTTTTTAAAAATATAATGTCTTTTTCTTACACTACTATTTGTTTCTGAATTCTGGGGCAAGATACATTTGCTTCTGTCCGTCATAGATAATTTTAATGAATCTATTTTTAGATAGGGTTACGTAAGAGTAAGGACATAGGTGAATCAAACTCTCCCCATACACCCTCATGTTGTTGCATGAAATTTAAGCAACGCTACTTGCAGCTTTATTCCAGTTATAAATCTTCTTTCCTTTTTATGCTAATTAATTCTAGGTATCTTCTAATCCTGTTTCGAGATGCTCCGGTTGAAGTTTGGGCAATGACAAAGACTCCTATCATGGTAAATTTACTTTCACAAACACTATCCATTTTCATTTATGCTTCATAACTTTTATTATTAATAATATTCTCACATTTTGGTGTTGAAGGAAGAATTAGACTTTTTATTCAGTTTCTTAACTGTCTAATTATCCTAATGTTTTGATTCAAGCAATTGGATAGTTTTTTGTAATCTTGTTTGGCATTAGTGTGGAGAGATGACTTATCTTCCCTTTTTTATTTATTTATTTATTCAAGCAATTGGATAGTTTTTTATAAGCTTTTTTTTCCCTTTGACTATACCCCCAACTAGAAGCAGTAAACTGTACACTTTTATAAAATAAAAAAAAGAAAAAAGAAGACTTGTCCTTAAAGATCCTCTGATTTCTTTCCTGCCAAACATGCTCCCTTACTGCGCCAGAACACAAAATGTTGATCCTTTTTGGGCATTTTTCCACCCTGAATAAACTTCTAGGAGACATCTATCCATGGAACTTGGAAAACAACCACTCACTCACCCCAAAGATATTCATGATGGAGAACCAACCATTGGCAGCAAAATGGGAAGGCAGAAGCAAATGATCCTTATCTTCCCTGATTTTTAACTAATTTTATTTGAATAAATTCTTCTTATTCAATCATTGGCATCGGTTGTGGTTCTTAAAAAAAAAAAAAAAAATACAATTTCCAGTAATTTCAAAGCCTTCATTTCTTGTACCAGGACTCCTATTTTAGTGTTTCTCAATGACCAGCGTCATTTTTCAGACATCCACCCTAGCAGTAGAAGGAATTTCTGGTCTTCAGTCTATAGTGTTCTTTTTGTGCTTGCTGTTGATTTTGCGTGAATTATCTTGATCACATTTTGAAACTTCTCACTGCTGCCCTTTTGAAAAGAAATAATTGCAAGAAGAGGTAATGTTTTGTCCATGTCTATATTGTGTTACACAAATCTTGAAAATTATTCTGGTTACTTTGTGTAGAAGGAATGGGCTGGTTGGAAAATTTTATTAACCTGCTGAAATATAATAATCATTTTGCTAATATCTTTAAATGCATGATACACCTACTCATGATATTTTCTATCTCCATGTAGCTTAGATCGTTAGCTCTTCCATTTACAGTTTTGGAATGGACGCTTCCAACAGTTCCACGATCTGTTGCAGAGCGTACAACAATGACAGCGGATACTGTATCTTCACCCACCAAGGCATCATTATCTGATTCTAGTAAGCTCGTTATCTTGCAACTTCTCACTGCTTCATCATCAAAAGAATGAATTGGTTCTTCCACGACTAATACATATATTTAGTCTCTTGGATGGCTTAACTTACTTTAATCGTGTTAGACTTGGGCTTATGCTTGCTACATGTGAAACCATTTTTTGTATCAGAGACACCAAACTCAGAGGGTAATCAAGATGAAACGTCTGAAAGTTTTTCTTTTGCACTGGTAAATGGTGCGCTTGGAGTGTTTGAAGTTCATGGGCGAAGAATTCGGGACTTCAGGTACAATTCCTTCCAAATATCATGGAGTATAATAGAAATCTAGGTCATGAAAAATACTTAGATTTCATATATATAGAATACGTGGCAAGTTTCAAATCCAAACAGTAAATATATATTGTGTGAGAATTTATAAAGATTTATGAGAATTTATTTTTAGGAGATGAGCATGAAGGAGTTTGATAAATGAAATCCTTACGCTTATAGGGTTTTTTTGCTTCTGCGAGAGTCATCCAACTTTCACTATAGGAATAGAATGAGATTTTTTTTTCTGAAAAAGGAATAAGAAAATATTATTTAAACCGTAGTCTAATTGAAAAAAAATAATAATAAGAAAACATCGTTTAAACCATACTCTAATTGATTTAATAATCTATGGGTCTATTTGACTTTCATTCAAATTCTATTAAGATAAAAAGCGAGCTGATGTAGTAAGATGATAATACAAAATAACTGTACACTTCCATAGAGATATAAGGTGTCATACTAGGATTTCATTTCCTAATACAGCAATGTTGCACTTTATTCGCTCATACGATTTCAGATGAATTAAGCTCATACTAATTAAATTTAAGTGTCCTGCTTTGTCGGTTGGTTTTTAACAGTAACTTAGAGACTAACGTACATTGTTGTCACCTAAACTTCCAAATCTGCATCTTCATTAGAAATGGTTGTTTTTGAAGTCAAGGGCTTGTATGGAAACTGAGATCCCTTTCTTGTAATTATAGCTTTCCGAATCTTATGACCAATTGCAAGTGGTTTTTATAATCCATTGGATAGGTTCTCCTTTTGTAATTTCATGTCTTCAAACGAAATGTTATGTTCCCTACCTAAGACCATTTATTGAATTTTCCCTATAGTCAAATGTTAATCACTGATATGGAGTTTTCTCTGAAAAAACTCATTGTCGTTTGTGTATCATGAACTGTGGGGTCTGTCTTATTGAATGGAAGTGGTTACCATCCAAATGATAAAAACTCTCATAAAGATTTCACCTTACATGCCTGTAGACCCAAATGGCCCTCATCTTCATTTGTTTCATCTGATGGATTAATTACAGCCATGGCCTACCGCTTGCCACATGTGGTATGTTTCACCCATTATTTAATAATATAAAATTTTGTCAGTTACTTTAGATCATGGGTGATAAAATTTTGATCACTCTAACTTGGACATTTTTCAGGTCATGGGTGATAAAACTGGTAACATTCGCTGGTGGGATGTAACAACTGGACATTCTTCATCTTTTAACACACACAGAGAAGGAATCAGGCGAATCAAATTTTCCCCTGTAGTTTCCGGGGACCACAGCAGAGGACGTATAGCTGTTCTTTTTTATGATAATACATTTTCTATATTTGATCTTGTAAGTTTTATTTATTAACTTTAAATTTCAATTTGATTTTGTAGTTTTTAAACTGCTATACATTTTCCTGCTCATTCAACCCATTTGAATCATTTAGTTCAAATTTAACAGCTTTAGAGTGCTTATTCTCTTGAATATTAGGTATGTGGAACTGCATGCTTGCCTTCTTCCACGGTGTCATACAATGGATAATTTGGAGGGATTTTCTGTTATTGATTAAAACGCCATACATACTTTTTGCTGGCAGGATTCACAGGATCCCTTGGCTAATTCCATTTTGCAACATCAATTTCCAGGGACCCTTGTATTGGAACTTGATTGGTTACCTCTACGAATAGATAGAAAAGATCCTCTAGTTTTATGTATTGCAGGAGCTGATAGTAGCTTTCGTCTTGTTGAGATCATAATGTAAGTACTGGAGTTCCTTTTGAATCTTTGAAATTTAGTATTTGAATTATTTAATTTCTTGTTGTTGGTAATTTTCATGTATGATTTTATTTAAAAATCAATGATCTATTTACTCGATAAAATTATGTAAAGATTGCTTGTCTCCTTCACCTCTGTTTTAATTGGCTGTTTATTTGAAAGTTGTCTGTCTGTCCTGTTAAAAATAAAAACTTAGAAATCTAAGATTTATTTGATTAATGTTGTTGTTACTTGCATCCATGCACTATGAAATATCTTCCTTTTAAAATACAATTTCATTGACGTATGAAATTTATAAAATGGATGAGAGATTAAAAGGGAAGCATAACTGTATGAAGTAAATAGAGTAGACAATTTACACCAAGAAAATAGCATAATAAACAACAAGGTCAAAGAGCACTTCAAAAGAAGTGTACTAATCTCAAATCACATTGTTATTGTGCCATCAAGCTTTTTGTCATGCCGTTTTGGTTCTTATCCATATGCAATCTGTGGGTCTCTCTCTCTTTTTTTCTTCTTCTGATGCACGGTATATTAGTGGAAAGAGAAAAGCTCATTCAATCTACAAGTAACAAACCATAGGCTTAAGTATTAAACAACACCCTAGGTGTCTGGTATATGAAACTGTCTTAAAAGTTATTTGGCCTCTTAGGTGTTGTGAGCCTGCTACCCTGCTTACTATTTTTTTTTTAAAGCCATATGGTTTAAACGCTATCCTAGTTTGCGCTTTTGTAACCCTTATTTTATGCAGTAATGAAAAGAAGCATGGCTATGGACCCAAGACAGTTAGGGAAAGGTTTCGGCCAATGCCTATATGTTCTCCTATGTTACTTCCCACTCCACATGCGTTGGTAATTATTTTTCATTTATTCTTCTCATCACGTACACCTTATGCATCTTCACAATCTCTTGATGTTATATGAAGAATGAAACTTCAATTTTTTCTTCAGTCAATTCTTTTTCATTGCATTTTGAGCAGGTTCTAGTTTTTGCAATGAATGAAGCATTTGTAGGGAATAGAGATGTAGATTGAAGTGTAAAAAGTAAATAACCCATATTAAATGCAGATTTTGGAATATGGGACCAAACTTATACGTTTTGAGTGAACTCATGTTAATTTTATTCACTACAGGCATTACGGATGATCTTGCAGTTAGGTGTAAAGCCCTCCTGGTTAAGTAAGAGACCTCAACTCATGTCTGGATTTTCTGCAGCTGGTGGTGACCTTCGGAGTCACATGATTGATTTACCACCTGTTGGTGACTCTGTGGTGCCAGAAATGCTTCTCAAGGTTCTTGATCCTTATCGTATCGAAGGTTGTATTCTGTCCCATATGTTGTTCTCATGACCAATGGCCCTGAAAACTCTCGTCTCTTCTTTCTGAATATATGATGATATTCATTATTCTCACCAATTCTCAATGTTTTAATGCAAAAGGTTGCATCCTTGATGATGCGAGGGCAAAATTATATTCAAAGTTAGTACATAAAGGCTCTGCTTTGAGGTTTGCCTTTGCTGCTGCAATTTTTGGCGAATCATCTGAAGCCCTCTTTTGGCTACAGTTGCCTAGTGCTCTCAATCATCTGATGAATAAGTTAGCCAATAAATCTCACCAGAGAGGCAAATCCTCTGCATCTAATGTGGATCTTGATGAAGCTTCAATGCTGAATAGGATATCCTCAAAGGGAAAATCAGTGCCAAGAACTGGGAAGAAAAAAGCATTTGTAGATCTCTTGCTTATTTGATTATTTTTTTTATAATTATTGTTTATTTTAGGGGGAAAAAATCAAGTTCCATTGCTAGAATTCTTAACTAGCAAATAATTTTTTCCATTAAGAATCATCCATCACTCGTACTCTTTTTATTTGAAAGCTTATAAAAACTTTAGATGATCTTTTTCGAAATTCTCCCTTATTTCATTATTGCTGATGATTTGGCTTTCGTTGTTGCAGGGTCAAGGCCAACTTATGGCAATGGCTTTCAAACAAGAAGAGTTGTGGGAAAGTGCAAATGAACGCATTCCTTGGCATGAAAAATTGGATGGGGAAGAGGTTAATCAAAACCGTGTGCATGAGTAAGTTTGGCTCAACTCCGTTCTGTCTATCTACACTTTTTAGTGTTTTGTGTTTGCATAGATATGAAAACTTATCCTACCTGACTGCTCACAATTGGCTGCTGCTGTTCCAAAATTTATCATGTGAATGCACTGTGTTGCTATTAGTTTGTAAACAACTCGGTCTCTGCTTTTGACTTGCGCACAATATTTTGCCAACAGCTTGGTTGCGTAGGAAAATATTTTTCTCTTAAAAGAACATATTTGAAAATTTAAATTACGTAAATAAATTTAGCTAACGGGACTGAAGTAATGTAGCTTCCTTGCAATGTTTTGGGTTGGTGTGGATCCTTCCTTAAGATTGTAGGGCTATGATGAAGCATTGAGGGTCCATTAAAGGAGGTCCATAGTATTGTTCATTTCAATGTCCCTTTTGAGTTTTACAGTGTCAGGGACTTTTTTCTCCCTTAATTTTCTATTACTAACAAGTGGAGCATCTTTTTGTTGGGTTCGACCTGTGAAGTACATCCTTTAGTTTCTTCCTAAAAGTTAAAAATTTAAAATAAAATAAAAAAAACTAAAAAGTGGGCTTTGGGCATTGAGGTTCATTAAGGGTGTTTCACTTTGAAGCGAGGCACCTAGGGGGCTTTTCTAGGAAGCATGCTGGTACTCTTTTCAAAACAAGATTCAATGAATTTTGTTTTCTTTTTGAACGAGGAAAAATGGTATTGTTTGCAAATGGTTGCCATGAACTCCATTTCCTATCCAAAAGCCTTGACAAAATCACTTTAAGCCTAGGCCTTTAACGGTCAACAACCAGCAGACAAAACAGAGAGGAGGATCCCCTTAACTAATTCCCTCGATCTCTAGATTTTTCCACTCAGGTATCCGTGATAAATTAGCTTTAGAAAGACATTTTCTTATCCATTGCCTCTGAAATCTGCCTTAAGCGACCTTTGGCTTTAAGATTAGCATCCAAGACGTTCTGATCTGCTTATTAGATATCATAAGTCCTCTCCAAGTTATAATCAGGTCCTTCTATTTCCTTTTTTTCATTTTCCACCCGTCAATATATCAGGTAAAAATCTACTATCTAGCTGTTTCGACAAAGGCTGCCTCAAATTCTATTTTCGTACTTACACTCATCAATATTCTTGTCAACAATTCCGTCCGTCAAAGTTTAAGTAAAGAATATAAAACTGCTAACTCTTTACTTTTTCCTGATGGCACCTCTACCAATTTGTACTACAAGAAGAGTCTGTTAGGCTGATTCCTCTGCTTTTTACATAAAACTCTCATGATCTTCACACGTGTTTGCACACACACACACACATATATGTTCATCTTTTATTAATGGAAACTTTTTAATGTAGTGAACAATAACTCTGGTTGTTTGCATATTTCACGTGTGCCTTACTAGTAGAACTATCCTACTACATAACACTCAAATCTAGATAATTAAGATTGTTTGATGCAATCGAGCATCAAAAGAGTCTAAAAGTAAGAATACCCGGGTCTTTCTCCTATTCAAAAGTATGCTAATGCTAGAGATTGGCCTCCAAAATTTAAGCCACTAATCCAAGTACTAACACATGCACACGAACTAGCTAACATGCTACTTAACAATCAAGTACTAACCAATTCACAACTAACAGACTAAAACGAACACAAACTAAATGTTACAACTAATTGCTACGTTGTTGAGAAATTGCTACTCTTTATCTGTTGATCCTCCAAGAATACTTTATAATTTGGCTATAAGTTTTTTAGTTCAAAATAAGCTCTCTTTTTCTGCTTCTACTTGCTTGAACGATTGTTTGGCCATCAGTTTTATAGTCAATTGGAGCTATCAGGAATAACCGCTTAGTAATGCATGAGGCCACTTGTTGGTTTCAGCCTTTGGAACTCTCTTTGCAATTGAGTTGATCTGTTCAGTGTCCTCACACTTTATTTTATTCCTTCTACAGAATTCAATCTGCATTACCTTCGCCTTTCTAACTGTCTTTATCATTAGGCTTGTATCTGTTGGAAACTTAGAAGCCACTGTTAGTTTACTGCTTTCCACTCCTCCAGAGAGCTCTTACTTCTATGCAAATGCTCTACGTGCCGTTGCACTTTCTTCAGCTGTGTCAAAATCGCTTTTAGAACTGGCTGTCAAGGTATGCTTAATTGAATAGATTAAATTCGGATGCTTGAAGAACTTGGAACTTGTCAAGATCATACCCTTCTGCCGTTAGGTTGTTGCTGCCAACATGGTGAGAACTGACCGGTCACTGTCTGGAACTCATCTTCTCTGCGCTGTAGGAAAATATCAAGAAGCATGTTCTCAGGTTTAATATATCATGATGTCTTCTCATGTTTTATTTTATCATAATCAAGTTCTCTTCCAATTCAGACGCATTTCATGTATGGAACAATTTTTTAGGATTAGAAATTTGAGTTGGGAAGAGGTTTTCGATTTAGTCAAATTCTGCAACTTGCGTGGGGTGGTCGAATCTCTCTCTTAATGTGAATTTTTCTTTTTCTTTTTTTGGTGAACTTAGTAAATGCTAGGACACTATTTCTTAAAATAGATAATTCGATCATGATGTTATTGTTAATTTTATGATTTTTTTGGGGGGCTCGATTCCTATTATGGCTCGATCATGATGTTATTGTTAATTTTATGTTATTGTTAATTTTATGATTTTTTTTGGGGGGCTCTTACAGCTTCAAGATGCTGGATGCTGGACGGATGCTGCAACTTTAGCTGCGACACATTTAAAAGGATCTGATTATGCTAGGTAGCTTCTTTGTTGCTAAACTTAGAAGATTTCCATATTTATCTTTTTTTGCATATATGTTGCATCTGTTTTCTGTAACTTCTTTTGTTGGCTTCATTAGTATGATCTCTGCTGCATCACTTTGCCCCAAGGCTCCTTTCTTTGTTGCCTGAGATGCCTTAAATAATAAATTAACTCAGTTTTAAGGAAACGTTGTTGCTGTTAGTGGGATATCTCAAGACTAATACTCTAATACTATTATTTTTGTCGATTTCTCTGATTGGTTGTATATATGTTCTTCAGAGTGCTTCTAAGGTGGGCTAATCATGTCTTCCATAGCGAACATAACATCTGGAGGTAGCATCATTTTTCTTCCCTGCTACATGTAGAGGTTTTCCTGCGACATAGAGTTCTGAAATGGCTCCTTTACAGGGCGCTGATATTGTACGTTGCAGCTGGTGCACTGCAAGAGGCACTGGCTGCACTTCGTGAATCGCAGCAACCTGATACTGCAGCCATGTTCGTCCTGGCTTGTCGAGAAATACATGCAGAATTTATCTCCAATTTAGAACATTCAGACGATGAGTCGGATTCTCGTTTTTTGAAGGAAAAACTCCTTAAGTTGCCCGGGTTGGACCCGGAAAACGAAGATGTTATCGCAGTCTGTGAATATTATGGACAATACCAGAGAAAACTGGTGCACCTCTGCATGGACTCCATGCCGTATTCTGACTGAAGACTGTGGTATTACTTCTCTCCAAGTCTGATTTGATTAATTCATTCTTCAGGGAGTTATTTTATCGAGTACGTCCCTGAAATGAAACCACACAGAGTTTATATACGCCGAAATAACTGAAATTAGAAATGACTTCCATGAATCGAAGCTTAGTTGCAGAGAGCATCTCGGGAGTAATCTTTTGCCGGCCAGCTTTAAAGCTAAATCTGCAGAGGAAAGGGGTTCCAATGTGCTGTATTATGATCTAGAAATCTTTGTAGAGGAGTTGTCTATAACGGTATTACTTCATTCAACAGAGGGAGGTTTTGCTTTCTTTTCCTCCATCTCTCTCTTTTTTATTTTTTATTTTTCCCCCTCTTTGTATATAATAGCTTTTTGATAACATGAACGATTCATGAGAAGGATGCAATGGCTTGGCATCAGTTTGTTTGGTAGGAATCTTGGGTGGTCATGAATCCGACACACCCCAACAGTGTTTTTTGTGTTTGTTTTACAGAAATATAGGACTGTAAAAGAAGTCTCTTTTGATGTTCAAATGAATTTTACTGGGTTGGTTCTTTTTCTTGGAATTCTAAGTTCTCCATGATGTGGTATTCCATCTATTATCCTATTTTTGCTTCACTTTTTTACCACATCAAAGTTAATATCTATTCTTCCTTCTTCTAAGTTAACATTAAATATATTATATTATGTGTTAATAACTTTCAAATGCTCCCAAAAGTCCCATTGAAGAAGTCAAAATTAATTGCATAATAGAATCTTCAATCCATTGCTGAACAACATGGTGTTCGTAATTCAAAATAATAATACTTGACTAATTTTAACACTTTTTTTTTAAATATCACATCACGTGTAATTGGTAGAATTTAAGTTTGCAATTTTTTAAAGAATTTTGACAATTTGTTTTTATATATAAAAAAATTGGAATTATTCTGTGGCGTTGGATCAATCTCTCTCTCTCTCTCTCTCTCTCCCCCCCAACAAAGACGAAAGCAAGAAATTTCTGCAAGCGTGGGTGTTATTTAAAGTCAAATATTTTCATAACTATTATTAAATATCAACATTATTTCTTTTTCCAATTTGGTTACAAATATATTTTAATTGGAAATTTATGGAAGACTTTTTGTTACATTATTATTATATATATATATATATATATATATATATATATATATATATATATATATATATATTTTTTTTTTTTTTTTTTTTTTTTTTTTTTTTTTTTTTTTTTTTTTTTTT
>NW_019268519.1:2581131-2588104 GCF_002738365.1 Cucurbita moschata | reverse complement strand
TATATATATATATATAATCATTTCTTGTTGGGGGCGTTTTTTAAAAATGAAAACAAAAAACAGGAAACTGTTGAACATATATAAAGAAGCCTACTGACATATATGTAATTTTAGTCACGCTTTTCTTTGTCACTCGTATTCGTAGAAACCATGGAGGCCAATTCAAAAGGGAGCATAATGGTAGGCTGAGCTCTGAGGCGCAATTGGCTGAGGATTTGAGCCAATATAGGCGGAGCCACCAGCAAGCTTTACCAGACCCACTTGGCCGTGCATTCCATCTCTGCCGTACTGTTGCCATAGAAGCTGCTCTTGCATAAGTAACTGCTGCTTCTTCTCCATTTCAGCTATCTGCACATATGAAGGAGGTGGCACTGTAAGCGATGCAGCGAAAGGGTCCTGATCCCCGATTGGTTTAACCGTTCCATCTGGTGCTGGAAGTGCCAGAACTTGTGCAGCAGTCTTGCTTTGGCCTTTCATTGCCACACTACTCGAACTCCCGTCAAATTGCTCGGCATTGGCATGCTGCCTAATCGTCCCATGGTCGTACATTCCATTTAATAGCAGTGGGTCAAAACCACCGCCCATATCAGCCTTCTGCTTTGACAGATTGCTAGCAGTTTCAACCAATGCCAGTTCCCATTCTGGTTTGCCAGCCTCGGCCGCTGGCGTTTGCCACGCTGAACTCACTTCAGGCTGCTTGTCTGATGAGAAAGTTTCCCATGAACCATTAGGATTTGCTGGGGGTCCAGAGAAAAGAGCCAAGGCCAATTTGTTCCCTTGCTCATCTGCTGAAACTCCATCCTCTCTCAAGTTCACCAAGTCTTCTGGTCTTGAAGGCGGTTGCAGGGTAGGTGAACAATTCTCCAGCGGAGGAAGAGCCTTTATCTCATTCATGTAACATTCAGGCTCCTCAGCTGGTAGCGACTTCACCTTCTCCTCCCTTCTCCTCTCATTGTAATCCTTTGGCCTTCTTGACATCTCTTTTAGGAAGCCCCCAAGTGTGACCAAAAGATTACAAGTTATCCTCTGAGCCTCTGGGTATTCAGAAGATCTTGCAATTCCCACATCCTTACACCAAGTGTAAAATTCATCAAGTTCATCAATCTTCTTTGCAGCATTAGCACAAACATCAAATGCTCTAAGACAATCACCATATTCCATTTCTTTAAAGCGATCCAGCAAATACCCTAATGCCTCACAAATCTCAACATACAACCCAAAGCTATCATTAACAACCAAATCAAGCGCAGTAATTACTAATCTACTACTCTTGGCCATCCCTGTCGGCCTACAAGCTAAAATTCGATCGAGAATTCGAAGCAATTGACTCAACTCATCCACTACACTCTCTGGTCGCATTGACCTCCATGGACTCTGCCTCCTCCTCTGCCTCACATTATCAAATTCATCTCTACGATCAAAGTTAGTATCATCACTCCCTCTTATCCTCTTCTCAAGAACCAGATTCTCAGCCATTTCATCAAGATACAAAGCGTAAGACCTCACAAAACTAGAATGATCCCACGAATTCGAATGCGCTTCATCTCTAAAACTAGACAGATCCAAGACTCGTATACCTTTCCGCGTAGCGTACACAATTTCCTCTCCAAAAGAGGAATTTCCATCAATCAAAACCCTGTGCACGACCACTAGCGCCTTGAGCGCAACTATCCAATCGCGAGTCTTACTCAAACGTTTAGAGATCGTAATCACACACGCACTCACATATCCATTCGAAGTCGAGCACAAATTCACAATCTCCCTAATATACCTGTGGTCGGCGGGATCCTCGTCGTGGCTCGTCGCCTTGACAACCAAAACTTCAAGCTCCGACGCCGTATTTCCAGCGACTTTAGCGATGCTAATGCTCGTTTGGTCCTTCACAGCTCCGAGCGCTTTCCTGATCGTGCTTTGAGCCATTGACTACAAAAATGAAAAAATTTTGAGTTCGCGTCTCACTGAAATGAAATCAGCAATTCCACTGTAATAAGTACGTTGAGGAGTAGAAGAGAACACTCAGCAATGGCGATGATGAAGAAGGCCGTGTGACCAAAGAAGCTGTAAGGAAGAGAGAACGAAAAGAGGTTTATTCAGACGTACTGAAACCAAAAGGACGTTTCAGAGAGAGAGAGAGAGAGCGGAGAGATGAAATCCATAACGTAAGAGAGGGGACGGTGATGCTCATTTCATTAAAACGACATCGTGCTCAGTTCTACTTGTACGCTATAGAGATGCTGCCACGTGGCTTCATATCTTACTTGCACACCAAGATTCAAATAGCGCAATGTTTGAAAATGTCAATATCTAAAAATTAATTAATCTCTTTGACCTTCTCTATAAATTCTAATATTATTAATATTATTTACCAAGTTCTATTTAAGTTAAACTTTATTTACACAATAATGATTAATTTTAAATTTTATTAAAAGTACACACTCATTAAAATAGTATTAAAACCTATATTTAATTAGTTTGATCGGTAAATAGAAGCAAAATAGTTACGATTTTGTATAGTCATTTGTTTTTAATTCAAACCTAATTTAATAGATAAAGCACGGATTATCATACCAAGTTCGACCTTCGACCTCCCACCTTGTCATGAAACTCGAACCAATTCTATTAATTATCTGAAAAGAAGATATTATTTCAAAGAAAGCTCAAGAAAAAATATGCCATCACTAAATGAAAAAGTACTTACACTCCAAATATGTCAGATCACTTCATTCCATAACATATTTCGTAAGAAGTCGATCCAATATCATTACAATACAATGAAGAGGTACAGGCAATTACTGCACAAAATTCTATTACTATCTGTGGCAAGATAATGCAAAAATCAGTAGACTAACCCAATGGATCATCTACCATAACATCACTCGCTCACGCTAACAGTTCAAACTTTCCTGTTAGCCACACAACTTGTGTCTAAGTATATCACCACCAATAATCATCAGTCTTCACCTATTGTTTCTGGTAGCTAAATATTCACATCCTCTGGCAGCAAGGGCTCTATGGTTGCTTATGCAACTCTGGGATGCTGTCCACAGAGGTTCTTACACAGCCTCCAGGCAGCAGGAATCTGAACTTGTCTGCATTCTCTATCAGGTATGCAGGAAGGTGAATAGCTGAGGAAGAACGAGGAATGGAGCCCATCTTCTTAATCAACTCCTGGAACGTGTATTCTTCGGGAAGCATGTCAAACAGATCATCTCCCTGGCAAATGAGCTTCTGAATCCTTGAGTAATTCAAGAACTCTTGCCGCCTTACACGGTCTGCGTGGCTATAAGCTGTCATCTTGAATGCAAAGTCTTGAATGCTCCTAAAGCAAAAGCTACAATGCCACCCTGCATCCGAGAATATAAGATCGGTTTGGCGAGAATGCCTGTAATGACTCTGTGGACCATAGATGTGAACTGAGGCTCGCCAGCTGCTGAAGTCCACAGGGAACTCAAAAGAATACATGTAATTCCTCATTTCAAGATGGACTATAGGAGGCACCTCATCGCACCATTGCAGGAGTTTCACAGTATGTGGGCTCGGAATCTCATCAGTATCTGTCATGATCAAAAGATCACCAACTGAAATCCCTGCGCGCTGAAGTAATCCGTTCATAGCGACGCGTTGCTGGGATTCAAGGTCAAATGGGTTTCTATAGGACTCACGAGAGTCAACTTGTCCAGAAAACACATCATGGACGGTTTTATTTTCTGCAAAGGCAAACCTATCTCGATTTATTTGGAATAGTAATGGCTTGTGTATGCCTGTAAAAGTGGTGTATGACTCCAGAATTACAAACTTCCAGACATATGGGTAAAGCTCACGCCATCTGATTTCAAGCAAATCTAGCTCATTGCTGAAGATGATGGCATCAAAAACACGACGAGGTGTGGATCGTAAAGACCAGCCATGGAGGCGACAAAGGTGTTCCATCGACACATTTTCTGCATAGTAGTGTGGTAGGCGTATAAAAGGGGGTGGAGGGCTGTCCCAAAGTGGGCGGAAGAAATAAGAAATCTTTTGGACATAATTGAAAATGGTAAAGACACTGATGGGAACAAGCATAAGAAGCATAAAAAGATATCTGGGTCGTATTCGTCTAGAATTGACCCGAACAGATTTTGTAGCCATTGTTTTAAGGGAGAATACTATGGGAAGGAAGCTACAGACGCAATGTTTTAGGTACAGGTCACAGAGCAGTCATGGTCTCACCACTGTTGGTTACCTGAGAAAATTGCCAACAAATTACAAACCAGAAGAAAAGGGATGGGGAACAGCAATTATGTGTTCAATTCCATTTTCGATGTCAATGGTATAACCGTGATGTGACACCCCAAACCTACCACTAGCAAATATTATCCGTTTTGGCTTGAAACGAATCGTTGTCAGCCTCATGGTTTAAAAATAGGTTTCCACACCCTTATAAGAAATGTTTTGTTCTCCTCCTCAATCGATGTGGGATCTCACAATCTACCCTCTTTGGGGCCAGCATCCTTGCTGACACACCAGCCCAAGCTCATCGCTGGTAGATATTGTTCGCTTTAGCCCGTTACGTATCGTCATCAACCTCACAATTTTAAAACGCGTTTGTTAGGGAGAGGCTTTCACACACTTCTAAAGAATGCCTCGTTCTTCTCTCCACTCTCCAACCGACATGTGGAATCTCACAGGTTATCCATTGATAAGATTGCTAGCTAGGGGGAGGACCAATTCTGGATGAAAAATTAAGATGAAGGTAGTAAAATCTAATATCACCAAATCATTATGAACACGACTAGCCTTCTTGAATAACAAACCATTACTTTTCTTTTCAAATGAAACAAAACTTTAGTTAAAGGAATGTTATCAAGCAGTAGACAATGAATTTCGTTGTCAAGAACAGAGAACAAAATAAGCAGGCTGGAGGAAAGGATAGAGAGAAAAACTTCACATTATACTTGCCAAGATGAAGCTACCATTTCCTCACGATAATGACTTGCAAACTACTTAAAAGCAATTAAAATAATCCATTGTCCCGCCAGTTAGACAAAGTTTAAACATGG
The DNA here is from genome assembly GCF_002738365.1 of Cucurbita moschata. Classification (NCBI taxonomy): domain Eukaryota; kingdom Viridiplantae; phylum Streptophyta; class Magnoliopsida; order Cucurbitales; family Cucurbitaceae; genus Cucurbita; species Cucurbita moschata. The sequence goes on along the minus strand of NW_019268519.1, from coordinate 2,583,065 downwards.
CCTCTCTACGTTAGCTGAAATTGAAAAGATCAACGATCTGAATTTCATATCAATTGACTCTTTTGTTGACAGATCCCCAAAAAATACATCTACTTGCCATGATTATTCTAACTTCGATACCATTAGCTTCTATGAACGTCTCCGAACCTCAGCTACACTAGATCCTCCCCCAATCATCTTAATCATAAAAACTCTTTGAGTTCATAACATCAAGGAAGACACCTTTGAGCAAGAATCGCCCTTATTTTCATCACGCAGAGTCAATTAATCGCCAGAAAATGAACGAAAACAGAACCACAGCATTCAAAACCCCCATAATGATATCTATACAGCAAGATTCGGCACTAAAAAAGATGAACCTCAGCAATCGATCAATTTACCTGGATGAAATCGCACAAGAACTGCAATTAATTGGCTGTCGGGACATCGCTGGCGGTGCCGGAGAGAGAAGGCAGAATGAAGGGATTTCGGCTTCTCAGCGGTGCAGAAATTGGAAGGTAAGAAAATGGCGACCGGATTTAAGATGAAGAAAGGGAAGGTAATGGGAACCACTAGAGTGCCGGGATGGAAAGTAATTGGCGGGACGGCGTTGGATAAATCCGTTATTGTAATTGCTGTAGCGCAGAAATTATGGGGCCGTAACATCCAACATGGGTCCGGCACTGCCCGGGCGTTGACTCTGTGTTAGGCCACCAGCCGTAATGTGAGGTCCCTATAATTTAGCACCCAAATCCTATTTTAATTCTTCCATTCCTAAATTTTATAAGGCTTTGCCACTCCAAACTTTAAATAGAAATCCTATTATCATACTAAATTCCTACTTTATGCTATAAATTTTCATTTTTATCCCAAAAATTTGAACCTCATTTTTTAAAATATATATTTAAAATCTTATTTGTTATAAAAAGATGAACTTGATACAAGTTATGGATGAAATCTCTTTAAAAAAAAAAAAATCTAATACAAAATAAAACTAGGTCACGAGAGTCCAAGTTCCTTGGTCAACTTCTTAAGAGGCAAATACTGACATTCTCCCTGTAGGAGTGATCTTGGTCAACCCAATCTGATCCACTTTTGACCTAATTTGAAAATAAGTTAAAAAAAAAAAAAAAAAAACTCTTAGAGAATCATATAAATAGTCCTATTCAACTTGAAGAAGTTAAAACACTTCTTCTTTTTAACTCCTAGCTAACTTAGTAGCTAACTTAGGTGATACTGCGTTGTTGGCAGGTTTATTTTGTCTTGTAGGGCACGTTTTTCTCCTTGTATACTTATCATATCATCACGTGAAGGTCTTTAGAGAAAAAAATATATACGACATTCGAACGATGAATAAAAATATGAAAAAAAACAACAGTTAATTCGTATGAGGATCATTACTCGCGAAAGGCGGGAAAGGTTACATCTCCTCAACCTAGAATGCAATATTAAGGAGACGAACTTTACATGAAATAAATGCAAAGTTTACCTTGTTATTCATGATAATAATAATTTATATTATATAAAATAAATAAATAAGAAAAAAAATATATGGTGTATGGGCCACATGGATAAGTGGCCCAATCTCTCAATCTGAGGGCCCAAGTGCTGTAGTAATCAAATAATATATACATCCAAACCTTAAAATTACTTTTGTTTCATCGAATTGTCTTCACAGGTTAAAAACCCTAAAGTTAACCAGGTTAAAAAAAAAGTTACCGAGTCGTAGCTGAAGTTTTATCCATATATTATAATACGTACAGTCATTAAAACTTCAAGGGCTAAAGAAGAAAAAAGGGAAAAAAATGTATTTTTTAGTTAGATGGCATCTGATTCTCCTACCGCCGACGCCGGTAACCCCTCATTCAGCCACGGTTCTTCTCCAATTTGATCCGTTGTACGGTTCCGATGAAATTCCTGTCAAAATAACAAAAAAAAAAAAAAAAAAAAAAACC
>NW_019268519.1:2568660-2580925 GCF_002738365.1 Cucurbita moschata | reverse complement strand
AAAAAAAAAAAAAAAAAAAAAAAAAAAAAAACCCATAAATTTATTGGACATCTTTTCATTTTCCCATAAATTTAAATTATTTTTTTATATTGGTTATTTCTTTGAATATTTAGCTTTACCTCCAAGTTACGTCGTCGGCAAGTAACCAGTCACCGTCGATATCCTGGTAAGTGAGTCTTTGACCGTCGGGGTCCATCTCGTCTGTTTCCAAATAACCCAAAATCAGTACACGAACTTACACCCATCCGGAATTCACTATTCTGAATAGGAATAAGAAAACAATCTTACCAAACATCTTCATCAAAGTGGCTCTAAGTTCGTCAAAACAATGGTATTGGCTTAAATCAACCTTCCTACCAATCCCAACTCCCTCCATCTTCACCTTCACGTACCTCGAATTCGAATTCCAATTCAACCCGCCGCCATTCACCGCCGGCCGTCCCCGACCTCTGCGCTTCTGCATCAAAGACCTCGTCTTCCTCTTCTTAAGCGGCGGCCACCCCACAAGCCTATTATCCTCTTCCTCTTCCTCCTCGTCTCTGTCAAGTAAACCAAAGAAATTCAGCCTCAAGAAATCAACCAAAATCCGAAATGTAAAAGAGGAAAGTGAGCGTACGAATCATTCGAGGCGGAATGGGGATCGTTGTCATCGTCATCGCCATTATTGGGATGGTCGTTCCAGAGAAGCAGAGGAAGTGTTCGACGAAATGCCAAAGAGGGGTCGACATGGAGAGGGCGCTTCTTGCGAATGGTGGAGTTCAAATCGAGACAAGAGGCGGTGTCGTGAAGGAGAAGGGAGTTGTTAAGGTCGAAGGGCTTAGCGGGGATTAGAGAGAGGCCTAATTGAAGCTCCATAGGGATAGGGGGAAGAAAATCCGAACAGGAAAAGAACAAAGATTGGATGAATATTAAAAAAAAATGGATGGGATTGAAGAGCAAGTGTGGGGTTGTTGGTGGCGAGGGCGAGGGCGTGGGCGGGGGTTAAAAGAGGCGGGGAGTGCGTGCGGGTGTGGGACAAAGGTGGGGACAATGTGTTGGGGAGAGAGGCCAAAAACGTCTAAGACGTCCGTATCAATGCTCTGCCTTTGGCCGACCCAGTTGCCCTGCTGTCCCTTTTTTTTCACCCACATTGTTTTCTGTACCTCCAACACTCTCTTTTCCCTTTAATCCACTCCCACTCGCCAACCTTATCCACTTCCTTCCTCTTTTTTTTTCGAAATATAAATTTTAAATAGAGACAAAATAAAGAAGCTTGAACGTTTAGAGATTAAAAAAAAGTTAATTTAATCTAAAAAAAAAAAAATAGTTTTTCATCATTCTATAAAAATAAAAAAAATATATAGAAAAAGGAAAGGAACGAGTCTCGACGGTGGAGACACGCTCCCGTGTGCGCGTGAGAGATGTGGTTTTGGTTGCGGTGGGCAGATTTTAATTCTCTGCGTCCTATGCCTTCGGGGCGGGTACAAACATAGTCAAAATCCCAGTAATTGGGGGGTCCATCTCCAGTAAAAAATCATTTTTATAATTTTGACCATTATTTTTCTACATAAACAATATTACAAAATATTATTTTAGTTCCTATTAGCATAGTTAATTATTTTTCTAAAAAAAGAAAATTAATCTATATTAACCTTTTTATTTAAAAATTAAAAAAAAATATATTCATATTATTCTTCTGTTTACTAATTAAAAAAAGAAAGGCAATAACTAATGACTAAAATATAATCAAACGTAAAATAATATTTTAATCTCTTATTATTTTTATATCATTAGTCTCGATGTTTATCATTGCCATTCTGTTTTTTATTATTTTATTTTGGTTCTTTGCATCTAGATTATGATTTTTTAAAAACGTACTTTGTACCAAATTAATTATCATATGATATATAAACATCATAATACCAATCGGATAAATAAATTTTATTCTTAAAAAAGAGCATTTGACTGCTTTATTAATAATTCCTTTAGATCTGTGGTAGTAAATTAATTAATATTTAAAGGATAAAATATTAACACAAAATTACTGACTATTTTCTATATAATAAAAATAATAAAAGCAACTGAAAAATCGGCCACGTCAGGCTTGTGGGGGGTGAAAAATGGGGACAAAGTGCAACGGTACACATTTAACAGCTGCGGTGATGTCGGTGGATGGAAGAGAGTGGCGAGGGGTCACGTGTCATAAAAAGAGATGAGGTGGCCGTAAATAACGGAGGTACAATGGATTGGATGCTGAAAACATGTTTTTGTGAAAGTCGACTGAGATTGCAGGGCGGTTGGATTGGTCCACGTTGGAATTTGACGGGGGTGAAGCCCATGTGGATTTCGGGTCCAGCCCATTTGAACAGGACCACTGAGCTGGACCTCTTAGCGTTTTATTTTTATTATAAATGTCATTTTCAAGGCGACGAGTCCAAATCAGTGGTAAGTAACCCTTATTGGAGCGGTGGTTGCGCTTAGTTTACGCCCTTTTGTCTTCAATTCTCCACCACCTTCAAAATCAAGCCTAACTCCTTTTCATTGTCGCTTTTCGCGAATAGTCGGACCCGACTCGGTCTATGGTAAGTAACATGTCTCTTCAGTTGAATATAAATTCATCGTCTTATTAGAATCATTTTAAGTTTGAAAGCTTTATATCTTGAACCGTTGAGTCGTGCATAAATTATATGTTTTAATATTTTGTTTTAGTTATGATTAATATATTAAAAACGTGAAATAATAGATTTGAATAAAGCTTGATCTCTCGGAATCATTCAACTTTAATACAAACAGTGTTTTTTGTCTTTTTGAAAATTTGGTGCAGACAAGATATTTGAGCATAATAATTTCATTTTACTTTGCTGTTTTTTTTTTTTTTAATTCTAAATAAAGAAATAAAAAGGTGGGTGGGCCATAAAAATCCATTCCAGAAGATATTGTAAAGGGTTGGTTTTGAGAAAGTGGAATGAAGAAGAAAGAAGAACGGTAGAGAGGTTAGGTTTAGCACAAAACACAATCAGTTGGGTTAGTGATTGTGAAAGCAAATTCAACTCCCAATTCATTCCTCTAACTTTTACGATCTCGACAGGACAATACTACACCTCATATTTCTCGGAGTATAAGTATAAACGTTGTGAGTTAGAAGCTTACACAGATATGCTTATGTTAGGTGAGGTAAATTTCGAATTACTTACGGGACCCACTTTGAACGGGAAGGGAATTCCCTATTTAGATAGGGAATGGGGGAGGGAGCGGTAAACATTTTTTCTCGTTAAATAAATGAGATTGGGGACAAGATTATATTTCAAGTCCCCGCCACACCTCGTTTAATATATATTATATGATTTTTTTAATAAAGATTATATTAAAAAATGAAAACTTTCCAACTCTATCCCTACAAAATTTTCGTGGAGAATCTCCGCCTCTATTCCCACAAGAAATAAATGAAAATTTTGGTAAACATGAAGAATGAAATAGGTGACGAGGATAGAGAGACAGAAAAGGGTTCTCGGTCCTGCTTCGCCCGGTGGACATCTCTAATGGTGTGTGCGGAATGGCGAGAGAAGTTTGGGCCGTATAAAAAGCTTCACCCATTCAGTGTATGAACGCAGGTCCAATCAGAGCGATTGCGTCGTGGGCGGCCCATTGAAGGATATGCAAATTAAACTGACTTGTGCATCCCAAGTAATAGAGAAAGAATGTGTGTTGGAGCGTTGAGAAGGGTTTGAAAAAGGGTGCAAGCCTTGAAGCAACCCTGTCTTGAACTCAGCATCTGAAACGAATTCCCATTACCCTTTTCACCCATTGCTTCAAACACACAGAAAAATGACCAAGTTTTTAGAAGTTTGAAGAACAAATAAAGAAAGGAAAAAGGGGAGAGTTGTTCCCAAATGGAGGCTCAAGGCAGGGCTGGTTTCCCGGCGGTGTGTGCGCTTAAGGTTGAAGAAGGGCCTTCACGTATGCCCTCTTCTGTGTGTCTGTGCGTGTCTTCCTTTCAAACTCAAATCCTCCTATGGAACAACCACTTATGAAAATATGGACATTAAAGTAATATTAGTCCTACAAATCAAAAGGAGTTGTTTTTTTTTTCTTTTCTTTTGTTTTGGTGGAACAATCATTGAGCTGCATGCGCACAAGAATGAAGAAAGTATTGGTTTTTATTGAGTACAAACTAAGCATCACACCAAAACCAAAACCCACCCTAAAGTAAGTGTCTTCATATCCCTCTTCACATCAACCCTCACCTTCTTCAACCCTATTTCTTCTCCCATATCCTCCACTTAAAACTCTAACAGGGTTCGTTACTAGCAAATATTGTCCGTTTTAACTTATTACGCATTGTACAGTTCGTAAAACACGTCCTTAAGGGAGAGGTTTCCACACCCTTATAGAGAATTTTGTTTTAAAAAGCTTGAGGAGAAGCCCGAAAGGGAAAATCCAAAAATGACAATATCTACTAACAGCGAGTTTGAACTTACAAATAATATCAGAGTCAGACACCAAGCGGTGTGCCAGCGAAAATGCTAGGCCACCAAAGATGTAGATTGTGAGACCACACATTAATTAGAGAGAGGAACAAAACATTCCTCATAAAGATAAGGAAACCTAAAACCAGAACGGACAATATTTGTTAAGGTTATGTTGTTTCCTATTGTATTGGTATATGCTTTTTGCCCTAATTTATGAGTTGGTGGGCTGTTTTTGAAAGAGATAAGTAATCCCACTTAATGAAGCTATGTATGTATGTATGGTTGTATGGTTGTTATATTGATATCTCTCTCTTTAATATTCTTCCCCACCACACCAACAAAACCACCAACTCTCTACCTCCTACTCCACTCACTCACCCTACCTTCTTTTTCTCCTCTAAAAACACTCCATTAACTTCATTCTCCACCTAAAAACAATTAACACCCAAAATATTATTCATTTTGTTCTTCTTTTGGTGCCTTCAAATGGGTCCAATTTCTGCTCTTATTTCATTCAATAATTCTTCCTTCTTTTTGGTTCCTCAGTGGACACCTTTTCATACCCAGAAACAACTTTTCCTTTCTTATTATATAACATCAATCCTCCTCCCATTGGGTTTTACCAAATTCATCATTCTTCTTCTCCTTCTTCTTCTTCTTCTTCTTTCTTCATCTGCTTTCGTATATGCGTGCGAGACTCGGAAAGCGATATTGGTGAGGTTCAATCGGAAGACGAATTTTACCAAACTTGTGTAAAGTACGATCTCTGATTGAGCCGCGCCAATATCACTTTTTTATATTTCCAGGATTTCAATTTAATCGAAACCCTAGTTTTTGTTTTTCGATCATCGCCTCTTCTTTCATACTACCAAAAAATCATCATCGTTTTCGTCGCCGTCGTCATCGGCACAATGGGTTTTATCATCAATGGTCGGATATTCAACCAACCACAAGATCAGGTATCAGTAGGAGGGTGCTGTTTAATTGTACTCTCTCTATACATGTCCATGCATGAATATAGTATATGTTCATTGGAGTTGAATTATATTAGTGCTTTTTGTTTGCTCTTCCGTTTCTAGAACTTGGTAGGTGAGTAGGAAAACAACACAATACCTAACTACTTCCTTATTGTTTATTCAATGCAACTACATGCAGAGCTCTACAAAACAAATAATTGATAGAAATATGTGTATTATAGTTAAATTTCGACAATAAAATCATACTTTGAAGGGAATAGAAGGTTGGCTCTGACTCAGACCCAAATTGAATTAGATAGGTCAAATTAGTTGAACTTAGTCAAGCCGAACACCATGGGCTATTAGAGATGCTATGCTTAAACCCTAGGTTAACCCGTGTAAGAAACGCCATCGAACCTAACGTAAACTCAAACTTACTCTAAGTTTGCTACATTTTTTAACTCTTTGGTTATGTATGGGAATGTAGGGTAACAATCACATTTTGCATTTATACGTTCAAATATTCTAATATAATTTCAAAGCTATCATATATATTTATTCAAAAACGTTATAATAATTTTATTAATAAGTTATTTAATTCTACCTTTTTTTTATTTTTTATGTAATATATTTCTATATTTTAGAAAGTGTCTTATAATCATTTAATTTCAATTTTTTATCTAATAATTCTTTAAATTTTTAATTCTTTCTCGTCCATCTATCTATACAACTTTTTTTTAAAAAAAAAAAAAATAAAAGTTTAGATATATATATATTTTACAAATGAATTTGGCAAAAATATTTTGACCATAAAAACAAAGTCAAAAGGGTTGTCGTTTTCAGGTTCTCTGAAACTGTTTCCCGCTTTCACAGCGAAACCAACGAACAAGCCAGAAAGGCTTTTTCTGTTACGCCCTCATTTCGTGTTTTCCGAACCCTAGACCTGACTGAAAATCGCATTAAGAGTTCAAGACTCTGCTCTTCCCAAATCAATACTTGAAAATCCACCATTCATCCTTCTACTACCTGAATTCTGTACTGCAGGTCCATTCATGCCTCGCATTGAACCGAATATTCCGGATTCATGTTGTATCTCGCCTCGGTTTCGGAGCAACAGTTTTCGTCGGAGTCTTCGCTACCAGAGGCTTCCATCGCGGCTCCTCCACCTCTCCGTCTTGAAATTGGACGGTTCTTCCTTCGGTAACCTTTTCCCCCCTTTGTATGGATGCATACATCTTGCAAATCTTGCTGTGTTGGACTACGCATTTCTGTGAATAATCTGTGTGTATTTTAAATGTTTTTGATATTGATTTGAGATTTATTTTCCAAAACGTTTGGATGTTCTGCCATCGGTTGTTCTTTGGTAATGTGAATGCTTAGAGGTGCAAGTTGCGAGGAAAGCGTCTGTGGCAAAGCTTAGAGAGGCGGTGGAGAGTGTTTTCTGTGGAATGTCGATGAATAGAGAAGATGTCAAGATTTCATGGTACAGTGTTGGGGATTTGGACTACTGAACCGCGCATATTAATCTAATCTGTTTGATTGAAAATGTGTTCAATTGTTTAATTAGTTGGTGCAAATGCAGGCCACATGTGTGGAGTCATTTTTGCTTATGCTATAAACATTACAAGCTGATCGACGAGAAATCGCGTATCAAACGCTTTGGAATCAGGGATGGTGATCTGGTATTCCCCTCGAATGCTTAACCTGCCTTAATTTATAGTTTTCTCTGTTTGAGTTCTGTCTTGTATTTGATCTTGTAATTAATGAGTTCTATGTTCCCCCATGCAGCTACATTTTGTGAACCGTGTAGCTTAATTTTCGCCAAGAATCAGTGGATTTGAGATGGCCCAAAAGAATGAATGGATAGAGTAATATAGGCAGGCTGGTTGAACGGCTTCTGGTATAAACTTGTCGGAAGTTTTTGGGTGTGAATTATTGTGAAGTGGTCAGATGGGTCTTTTTTTTTTCTTTTTTTTTCTTGATTTTTTTAACTTTCCTGATGCTAAATTTGAAGCCTTGGTTTATATATATATAACAAGATGAACTACATTTCGTTTGTGCCACATAAGACTTCACTTTCCTTTCGTCCAATCCAAAAATGAAGTCCATTAGTTCAGCCTCTAAGGTATTCAAATTGCTCTAAGAAGAGAATAGATGGAAGAATGGCAATGAAGATATGCCCAAGTGATCTGACATTGATACATTTTGCAGGAGAATCTGAGAGGATGAATGCTATTATTGCCCGATCAACTTGATGTTATGGGGAGTGCAAGCTCTACAGTGTGTGAAGCTATGAACTCTGAAGATTTTCAGCTGAGATTATATGTATCTGTGGCCTTAATTTATGCACTTAGAAAATTATTTTGTCTTGTAAGTTGAGACTTGGAAAGAATTCATAAATTTTAATGCTTTGATAGTTTCTTTATTAAACAAATAGTTGCCTAGAAACTTTAGGCGTTTAAACATGAATCAGAATGAGCATCAATGACCACCTACTACTTCTTCTCCTTTCCTCTTAAAGATCATGGTTTAGGTTATTAGGTAAGACTGCAATTACAGGGTTCTAGGATCTTTGAAACTAAGATTGATGGAATAATTAAAGCTAGATAAGATTCTTGGGCCATATTAAAGAAACAAATATGATTAGCATCCTTTTATAAAGTTAATATTCTCAATTGCTGATTAGAAAGAGTGGTGGTAATTTAGGCTGACAAACGATGCATTAATGGTGGAATTCCTCAAAGAAAGGAAGACTTCATTCATATTTCCCACAAGTGTTCAAGAAAGATACATCCACAAAAGAGCACCGAAACTGAAAGCGACTGCAAATAGACAACCATGACGCTGGAAGATCTCGTGTAGCTATAAGTTACATATGACTAACAGGGTAAGGTAATGCAGACCCACAAAAGAAGATCCAATTGTGCAGTAAAGCTAAATATTTCCCATTTCCACTCTCATTCTGCCTCTGGTTCTGGCAAATATTTGAATGATATAGAAAAATAAACATGGTTCATATGTAATATTATCCTAACAAATCCGGTTACCAAGCACGAACATTTCCGACCTATGTTTACTTTTCAACATCAGAGAGGAATTAGAGATTGGTCACCTTATATGCTGCTTTCCGGTGTTCAGTGGAGATGCTCTGAAGCTTTGAGAGTAGGTGAGGCCATCAGGTTTCTTCTTGCGCCTCCCTTGTGAAGATAAGCGGCAGTGAGACGTTAGGATGGCGAGATCGTTGAGATCTTGCAGTGGAGTCAGAACCTTCACGATTTCGTCCATGGTTGGACGTAGTTTTGGATCCCTGCTGAGGCAACTGCAAGCAAGCTGGGAGACCTTCTGCACCCCTTTAATGGAATAGTTGAATTCCAAACGGGGATCCACTATATGATATAGCCTTCTTTTATCAGCTAAATATGGCCGAGCCCATGAGACGAGATTTTGTTCCCCACTCGGACGTTTTTTGTCCATGGATCTTCTCCCCGTTACAATCTCAAGAAGCACAACACCGAAGCTATAAACATCGTTTTTAGATGTCAGATGTCCTGTGATCAAATGAACAAAAGTTGAAATTTTGTCAGATATCAGTTGTAATGCTGTTGGGAAAATTGGAAAATGCAACGTTCTTTGAGTTGCCACTGGGTATAAAGGCAGCAAGGAGAACAGAAAAGATAACCCTCACGTATTGGATTCCCATCTGCCAGAACTCAAGCTGGTTGTATGCTATCGTAGGCATGAGAGAGTTCTCAAGCTTCCTAAACAAGATAAAAAAAATCTGGAATGTTTTTCCCTGCCTTTTGAACTTAACTAAGAGCTATATTATCCATTCTTATCTAATCATTTTGATCAAGCTGCTTAAAAAGTTCATCCAGTCACTATTTTTGGACCTCTGGAACAAATCCAAATAGTCTGCACGGAGAGCTCCTGTAGTTTAATCCTTACCAATCTAGAGATCAGAACCCATTAACAACTTCTAAGTTACAGTTCTTCACAGCAAAAGCTTGCATAGATGTTTTAGTATGAAGGGGTTTCGTCTAGATAAGAACATATTTTATAGAAATGTACCTGTCATTACATATTCAGGAGCAGCATAGCCATATGTTCCAATCACCCTAGTAGAAACATGTGTCTTGTCTCCTTGAGGTCCTGCTTTTGCAAAACCAAAATCCGAAAGCTTTGCATTGTATTCCTGTAAAATTAATGTCATATTTATAATGAAATAAAGGAATGAATTCAAACGTTTTGAACATGGCCATTTGGAACATACAGAATCAAGCAAGATGTTGGATGTCTTAAAATCTCTATAGATAACAGGTACTGGACCGCTATGAAGGAAGGCCAATCCTTTCGCTGCTCCAAGGGCGATCTTAATCCTATTGGACCATGGAAGAGGTATAGTCCCTGCACCAGTCATGAAGATAAGCATCTGTACCTACAGCTTGTCTGAAACTAAGACTGTAGTGTAGTTAATTGAAACTTCGAAAAGGCAGTCCCTCTCCATACTAAGCAACTCGATCTATTCGTATCGTGAACACAAGTATATTAATGGAATTATTATTGCTTATAAAAAAATTTAAGTATCACATAACGTTATATGATCATTTGACAAATCCTAAGTTCTTCACAAGTGAGAGAAGTAGTGAAAAGCAAAAGATAGAGATTCTTACTTCTGAAAAGATGGTTTTCAAGACTTCCACGGCTCATAAACTCGTAAACAAGCAAATGTTGATCATCTTCGTTACAGTAACCTATAAGCTTAACAAGATTCGGGTGGTGAAGTTGTCCAAGAAAGGCAACCTCAGCCTGTAACCGAGGAAACATGTTTTGTTAGCAAATTTTCAGCATTCTCACCAACAGGTCCCCTTTATAACACAAGTCTGTACGAATCCAAAGCAGAAAAGTTTACTAACCACCCATTCTCTGTGGCCTTGAAGACCATCTTGTTTCATGCTCTTAACAGCTACTGTAATCCCTGATCCAGGTTTTGCAGGGGCTGTCCCATTCTCTTCAATCCATCCTTTAAAGACGAAACCAAATCCACCTTCCCCAAGAATACTGTCAGGTCTGAAGTTTCCAGTGGCAGCCTTGAGCTCATGAAAAGAGAACTGAAGAAGTTTGCTTGTTGTTTTGTTATCTGATCGTGTTGAATTGGCATTATCAGAGGCTAGCTCAGTGTCATTTAGGGTACAGAGATCTCTGTTGCTAGCATTTAAATACCGTGTTTCGGTAGCTGCAATGACAAAGAGAGAGCATATGCTTAATCACAAAAAATGATTGTTTGAACTCGAGAACTAGTTCAATAAGACTTTTGCTTTAGATAAATATCAACAGACGATCAAAGGACCTAAAGTTTTTCAACCTCCGAATTCAGATCTAAAACATATTTACTTCCTGGGCATTGAACTAGTTCTAGCAGGCATTGCCAATCTTCTGCAAGCGAAAAAACAGATAGAGATTGAACTTAATGGTAGCCAGAAAGAAAAAAAGTGATCGTAATGGAATCATAGTAACCCATGTCGGGATCCGTAATCTTTGCTACAAATGCCTAATGCATCAATGGAGATTCCTTCACGAAATGGACACCTTTTCAATATTAACAAGACAAAGAATTAAAAACCTGCAGCTTTTACTGACGAACAAGAAACTGAGGTGATGCATACTTTACACTCATTTTAAGATATCAATTAATCAGATCAATTTAATGCGTCAAAGAGAGAGGAAAGAACAGGGAGAAAAACAAAGTGAAGAAAGTGCAAATGAACTCAATATAGACACTCTACGGCACAGATGGACATAGAACATTATAAGGGAACCGAATTTCGAGCTAAAAACTCAAAATTTGGTAGAAGATACTCCAGAAAAAATCCATAGATACAACTAGAAATCAAACATGAAAAAGAAAATGGGTTGTTACCAGAATCATAAACTAGGCTAGTTCGAGGAATAGTGTTGGGAGAATCTCTGGAAGCAGAGGATTTGCAAACACCAGAAACAGTACGAGTCAAAACAGCCCAACAACCATACCTTTTCTCCATACCCTCAAGCTGCAGCTGGTTAGTTTCAGTTCTAAAGGGGTGTGATTAGCATGGCGAAATAGAAAACATTAACCACACACAATTATGGGGAAGATAAGATGGAGAAGGGAGACGAAAAGGAATGGGACAAGAGAGAGAAAAGGAGAGGAATTTTGTTCGGGGGTTGATGCTGCTGTTTGTTGGGGATTGCAGGCATCATCATCGCCATCATCGCAGTGTGTACAAAAAGAACTTTTCTTTACCACCACCTTTTGTGTGGGGAATGGGATCAGTGCAAAATTACCAGAAATGCTTTGTCTATGGAAGTTATGACAATCAAAGAGGAAGCCCATCAATGTCTTTGTAAACAAACAGTTCCTTGGTAATGTTCCTCCCTGTTCTATTTTCCTTTCCCAATTCATTTCAAGCAGAAATTGGAACCAAAAGTAATGAATAAACAAATAAAAAGAATGGAGAAAAGCTAATAATATGCCAATAGGCAGCTACAAAGCAAAGGCATTGGAAATAAGTTAATATTCCAATTTCCATCCACCCAAATGCCTTTCCTAAGTGAAAACAAGTTCGGATACTAATCACTGTTTGGTCAAATCCAATGGAAAGTCAGTCAAGAACATATCTAAATGAAATCCTTTCGGATTTCTCTATCTGTATACGTGCAAGGAAAACGATGGGGCTGGATATATTCCAAAATGGGTGGGAGCTACAAGATTGCAGCCGATTAGGGACTTCGTGTCCAACAAAGGGTTTTAAATCGCAAATTCTCATAAGCAGAATACAAAATCCTCTCTCCTTTTTTTTTTTTTTTTTCTTTTTTTTTTTTTTT
>NW_019268519.1:2565491-2568282 GCF_002738365.1 Cucurbita moschata | reverse complement strand
TTTTTTTTTTTTTTTTTTTTTTTTTTTTTTTTTTTTCTTTTCGTTCTGTGCGCTGTGATCGCAACTTGACGAGGCCTTGTTGGAAAGTTTGTGCAGTGAAGCCATTTGCAGTCTGGAATTTGTGGGGCCGATCCCCCAGTCCATAACATTACAAATAAACAAATCCAAATAATCATTTACAGAACTCATCGAAGAGAGAATTTACTTGAGACGGCAAAATTCCGCCGGACATCTCCTGCGTCGGTGATGCGGCGCCATGGTTTCTGCTGCTTCTCAAATTCGCTACTTCTGTTATGTTATCGCACAACTAAATAAGTTCACCGTCACACTCATTTCGGAACTCCACCCAAAATTACTAATATTTCTCTCTTTTTTTTGGCTTTACTTAAATTCTCTAAAATAGTTATCTTACGTGTCTCCACGTGTTTTTTCACTAATTCTTAATATATATATATATATATATATATATATATTCTTAATAATTAAGAAAAAACACATTTTTCTGTATGTGGGCCTAAATGGAATCTGGGCTACATCAACCGGTTGTTGGACTTTAAGCCTTGAATAGTAATAATGGGCTTGGGCTTTAAAACGGTAATTGGGCTTCTTAAATTAGGGCTTGGTTACTTTGCATATATATTCTCATTTTTAAAAACATATTTTAAATAACTTAGCTGAATAATGCCATTTCTCTAGATCATATTATTCATTATATTCATTTATACCGTCAAAATTGGTATGTACATGTCATGCTCATATTTGTCTGTCTTATCTATAGTCGCATGCCGTTACATGTTAAAATCTTTTATCTTGTATCTCTTTAGTAATTATTTTAATTTTAGAAAATATAAAATAAAATAAACCCCTGTTGTTAATTAAATGTCAGAATACTAGAAAAAGGTGGCTTCGGAAAGAACCAAATAGTGGCACACATTTTTCTACCTTCTTTTCTTTTTTAAGTATGGTCGGATAGGAAAGCTTATTTTATTTTATTTTTCCAGTTAAAACAAAACATCGCATAAAAGTGGCTTTGTTAGGAAGGAAAATAATAAAAATAAATAAAAATTAGAGAATAAATACTTTCTCGGAATGATTAAGATGGCAATAGAGTTGAAGAATAAAGAAAGTAAGTAACAAAAAATCCGACATAGCGGCACGATTCCAATTTCAATTGTCGGCCATTCAAATTCGACATTTCATTATTTTCCAAACAATAAAAGTATTTTTTTTTTCTTTTTATTTTTTACCCTTTCTCGAGGTCACGAGATCGGCGAATTAATTTGGTAAGAGAAAAAAAAAAAGAAAAAAAAAAAAGAGAGAAAGAAGTGGGCTTTTGAAGGCCCGTGTTTGAAGGTGGGCCCACATAAATGGAAGGCAGTGGGAGTCAGAAAATCGTGGCCCATTTTGATGGATACAAAGAGCAGATTATCCGGCTTTAGGATGTGAAAGACGTGACCTGTATTTTTGCCGTTTACTACCCTATTTTGTCCCATTCTCCATTCATATTTTTTATTTTTATTTATTAATGAATTAAGAGTGTAATTATTAGGCGTACGGATATTATTTACATTTTGTGGGCGAAATACAAGAAAGCATTGGGATCATAAATAAACTTAGAGGAGGTACAAACATGGATGATGCGACATTGCAAATTTGAAACAAAAGGCGCCCCATTCAAATCCAAACTCATACAAATGATGTTGACGTGTCAGGCAGCACTCTGAATCTCCAATTTTCATTATTTTTTATTATTATTATTATTATTATTATTATTTTACCTAAATTATTAGTGGGCTATGGCCCACTTTGAGAGCGAAATAACTCACCCCCCAGGCCCAACAACACCCACCTTTCCGGGCCCACACATACATCTCCACATCCTAACATACACATCCTAACATCATCATCATCATATCATCCCCATACTTCCTTCCCTCCTAACCCAACCCAACCCAACCCAAAAATTCTCCTTATTATTATTTATTTATTTATTTAAATATATATATATATATATATATGATAAGCCAGAGGGGGTTGGGGACCAGACAGCGTAAGCAACCCATACCTTAAAATCCCATTAAAATGAAAAGGGATCTTCCTCACATGCCTGCATGTGACCCTCAGCCATTACCCTTCTTCTTCTTCTTCTTCTTTTATTTCTACCCTTCTCTCTGTCTGAGTTTCTCTGTACACAGAGAGACCACCAAGCTGTGATAATTGCAGCTCCATGGGAGGACCTGGCCATGTTTTTCCACAGCTTTCTTGAACTTCCTCTTTATTTTCTTCTAATTCTGAAGATTTTAATCGATTTTGAAGCTCAAGAAAGCTGTGGGACATCATGGCATTTCAGGCTTCTTGTAATTTCTTCTTCTTTCCCTCTTACAACGCTTGCCCAGGTAAACTTTTACCATGTGATTTCGCTTCCTGCTTCTTTAATTTTCACTTTCTGCATTTAAAAAAAAAAAAATAAATTATGATGTTTTAATTAGGGTACTGCTACACGTTTGAAGCATGCATGGGGAGAGGGCTTTAATTAATTAATTTTTTTTTTTTTAAAAAAAAGGAATTATTATTTGAAGTGGAGTTGTGTAGTGTTGAGAATTGAGATTCATTCAATCAGAATTCAAAACATGGTGAAAAGGGAATTACTGTGTGCAGAGAAGATTCCCCAACTTTTCCTTTTTATCTTCAATCATCATACTTACTCATCTTACACTCCCTCTCTCTCCTCCCCCACTATTTTTTACCTCTTTTAATTCCCCCCCCCCCCCCCCCCCCCCCCCCCCCCCCC
>NW_019268519.1:2540204-2565409 GCF_002738365.1 Cucurbita moschata | reverse complement strand
CCCCCCCCCCCCCTCATATTCTCCTACATTTCTGTGAAAAATGCCTCTAAACTTGTCACTATCTCACCCCCCCTTCCTTTTTTCTTTTTACCCTCCTATCATCTCCCTCTACAATTCAACCATGAAATGGGTAATTTTGGAGAATGCAAATATACCCCATTTTCATATCCTTGTTCAACACAATTGAGCTCGACCAACTGGTCCGGTTTGATTCGGGTCGGTTCAAGGGTGAAGGAATTGGCTTAAAAGTGGTGGCATTTGAATAAGGCAGTAACCCAGCGCTGGCGCAGGAGGAGAATTGTAAATTTATACACTTTGTTTGGGAAATATTTTTCTTGGAATTTGGTATTTTTGTACTCCCACATCAAGTACATATACGGTCTTGGTTTCTAGTTATTCCTTCGGTTTTAAAATTTAAAAATAAAAGTAATATCGTGGGATTCATATTTTCGCCAATTATATTAATATATTATTATATTATATTTTGTTGATTGGACAATTGAGTTGGGTCTGTTCTTCATTCTCTTTCTTCTTCTCCACAGTTGAGTGTTCTTGCAAATTTTGGAACACATCAGAAACAACGAAGATTTTGTTTCAGATCTTAAAGAGAATATGGTTGAATGGTTTCTCTCTGTTTGGCTGCTGGGAAATCATCATAGAAAATGTGGGTTGGCCGAGAAAATTGGAAAGAATTGTCGTTGACAGAGTGAACTGGGGCAGCCAGTGATGGTCCTCCAATAAATTGGGTTAAATATTCTGTTATTCGCTTGTAATAATGCTATTGAGTAAGGACTGAATTGGAATTTTTACAATGTTGAGGACATAATTGAAATAATCATACTTAACGAAAAATATAAATTTATTTTGTTCTCGTAACTGAAAAAAAATGGGATTATGCATGAACATCGAGGAATTTTGTGATTAAAAAACCGTAATTTGGTTGGCTAATCTCAATTTTGGAAATTATAATCTCACAAAGCACAAGAAATCTTCACCCTTTTCCCAACACCAAAACCATATTGAGACAAACAAATAATCCAAACCCTGTTTTTGATTTGGATCATAAAATCAGACAAAAATAGTCCCTTTTTCCCAACATAACCATGTTTAAAAGCAACCAACATTGCCACTAAATTCATAAATTATTAAACTAATTAATTTTAAAACACTCTTTATGCTAAATATATATATATATGGTCACCTGTCATCTTTCATGCCTCTCCGGAAAGCTAAAGGTGCCGACAGATCGAGAACATACAAGAATCCAAAGGAAAAAAAATAAATTAATGACGATAATCAAGGAGGTATTTTAATGAACCATATAGTGTGACAACGAATCATAGATCATGGATTGGAAATTGACAACACTATGTTATATTATAAGTTATGGAAGAAAAAAGAAAAAAGAAAAAAGAAAAAAGAAAGCTTATGATAAAGAGAAATAATTAAATTAAAGGTAGATCCAAGTGAATCCATGACCTGTAAATGGGTATGGGGTATATTAATTACAAGAGTTGAAGCCCCTGTGACTCTGTGAGAACACCACCAACCCCATGAACCCAATCCCATCTGTCTATCTAAACTTATTAAAATACCGAAACCTTTTTGTTTTTATTTTCATTCATTACAAACAAAAATATTTTTTAATAAACTTTATGCTATTAATATAACAGTTTGCAGTAAATACTTACTGGACATTCAAAAGCTTTTCGTGATCAAATTCGTAGCGCTGCAGGGTTTTACCCTTTGCTTCACGGGATGCTTATGAGGTAAGTTATTTAAGATCACATTTTTGAATACTTACTGGTTTTTAATTTTCTTCGATATTTTTACAAAATTTACACAATACTGAGATTAAAATTGAAACAACCAAAGTCAAAAACCCACATAATTTAATTAACATTTGAATTCTCTTACTCGAATAGACTAATTTCTGAGAATTTGATGTTTAGAATGTCAAACAAGCTAGGTATTTAATCATTGAATACAAATGGAAAATTGTAGAAATTCTAAGGAGGGTGATGAACAAGGCATATGATATGAAATTTTGTATATAAAATTTAAATCTCCAACTAGTAATTGCCCAATTTCTCATAATTATATCCCAATTTCATGTCAAAAAGGACCAATGCATTAATGAAGAACTAAAGGAACAAAAGAGAGAGAAATTCAGGGTGTGATAGGCGAAGATGAGAAGAACAAAAGGGTTTGTATTGTATGGCCTGAATTGATGGAAAGTTTTGAGGCAAAAACGAGCCGATTAAAGGCCCTTCAGTTATGCAGTCAAAATACTCTTAAAACACAGCATTGAATAGAATGAGAATAATTTCATACTTCACATTTACTCTGCTACTCAGATTAATCCTTCTCCAATAATTCAAGCCACCAACTCTTAGAAAAAAAACGATGGAATGAAATCTATGGCTGCAGTGAAGACAGATAAAACTGTTGGTTGATCCACGGGCACAGTAAAAGTACAGATCCATAGGCTCTGAAAGCCGCTTCAATTATATATAATAATAATCATATTCATCATCCGAAACCATTGCTTCAAACAAACCTCACACAAATCTGTTTTTGCCTGCTATGGAACATACACAGGGGTCACACCAAACTAATAATAATACTAATAATACACAAAAAGTAAAATTAAATAAACGAAAGCGGTGTTTGAATCCAGATATCAATGGAGAAGAACAATAGCGATTAAATCAAAATGAACCTAAAATGTGATCTAATGAAAATTGTAAGAAAGAGTTGAGGAACGTTACCGAGGGCGATGGAGGATTGATTGCGGAGGCGGAGTTTGGTTGGCCCTGTGTGTATCTTCCCACAGCTTTATTGAACCGCAAAAGAAAATGATGAACAATAGCGCGATTTTAAGAGAGAGAGAGGAGCGAATCGGGCTCAAGAAGATGCAGTTCAAGAAAGCTGTGGAAGAATACGAACAGAGCCATGGGAACAAAATTAGGGCATCAAACCCTAGAACCAGAAAACGGGAGAGGAGCGAGAAAGAGAGAGTTAGGTTTTGGGGGAAGACGAAGGGCTTCCTATTTATAAGGGGAATAAGAGCGGTTTGCGGTCTGGTTTTTTTTTTTTTTTTTCCTTTCCTTTCTTCTTCTAACTCATCAATCCCGAGAAGAATATTGGGCCTAATTCTGGAGGATTACTCAGCTTTTTTTCTTTTATTATTATTTTAATTTTTTAATTTTTGGATCGGGTTTTTATTTTATTTTATTTTATTTTTTTATTTTTCTGGTTGCCGGCTGGCTAACTGTTATGTTGAGCTGGCTAGTTTCGCGGGTAGTGAGCGATATTTTTAATATGGAATTTCATTTTAAAAAATGAATAAAAATCTCACCAAATTCACGTGGAACGACGTAGTTTGTTGTAGTATATCATAATTAAACGTGCGGCTGAGATGGCAGTTTTCCGGATCTAACGGTAGCGGTTGGCGTTGTGGGGACAGGGCGCTCGGTCCCACGATAGATCTGTCCGTTTCGATATTTAAAGTCTACCTTCACGCTCTCTTTTCAGCGCGTCGATACACCACCTGAGATTGAGAGATGGCCTTAATGACCATCATGATTTCATGTGCTTGCTCGTTTATATATATATATATATATATATATATATATATATCACTGTGATTGGGCTTCCATATTTTTTTTTAAATACTTTTTAATTTTTTAATTATTTTATAAGAGATTAATATATTAAATTATCAAGATTGGAATAAAATCCACTCTACAAATTTTAGAGACCAAAACTCTCTATCCTTAAAAGTAATCAAAACTTTATTTAAATTTTAAATTCAATAATGTAGGAATAATTCATACAAAATGTTTGAACCTATATGTACTTTGATAGGAATTAATAATTTAGGCAAATGTATACTCTGTTTAATTTAGTTATTTTTTTAATTTAATAATTTCAATTACACTTTTTTCATTACCAAATATTAAAAATATAGATTTATATTGACTTACACATGTCAGAAGTTTATTTTACATGACGTCTATGTAAATAACAGGTATATGAATTAATCGAAACTATCTCTATAATGAGAGTGATCAAGATAAAAACTTATAAAATAAATTAATGTTACTATACGTTAATTGTCGATGACTTAATCATTAAAATTGTCTTCTAAAAAACTTTTCATAAGTTATGTGAGTGAGAATTAAACCATCATTTATCCCTGTAGAGTGGGGAGTGCGCGTGATTGATGAATGAGGAGAAGCAGGGGTGGGGGAGTAAATACGGAAAAATAAAGGGATGAAAGTGAAAATGAAAGGGGAGTGGTGGAGGGAATCACATGGGGTCGACCCCACAGTGGGAACATGTGTGCGTGTGACAGTACACCCCCGTCTTTCCAGGAACGGAGCTCTCTTTGTCGCTCTTCGGACCACTTATATAAATTAATCATCATTTTTCAAATAATACAAACCAAACAAATATTACTTTATAAACATTACATACTAACAAAGCCACCACCTATTATCGTATCAATTATCTTCATCTTCGGTATATATATATATTATTTTTTAATTTTCTATCTATGAATTATAAATTTATAATTTTATTTTAAGTCGAATATGGTTCAATAATTAAGATATAAATTATTGTTAAGGAGATGGTTCACTCTTAATAATATTTAAAAAATTCAAAATAAAAATATAAAAAATAAAAAGTTGAATAAATAGAACACAACATTACTAACCAAATAAATAAAAGCTCGCAATTTATTAAAAAAAAAAAGTGTCACAAATTCATTATAATAACCAATTATATCAAATTGACAGATGCCATTATTTGGTGCCATGTGATCAAATCAAATTAATGAACCTCACTAAAATTAATACTTACCATTAGAACTAAATTATTAATTTGACCATTTGAGACCAATTTATTTTCCTTTTATAAAAATAAATAAATATATATATATATATATATATTTATTTATTTATTTATTAATGATGGATGCCCAATTGTAATTAATACTTCTCTACGACAGGATCACATTACTTACTTTTTATTTTTAAAAGCGAAAATTTATCTCCACAAATCAACACGAGTCAAACATTTTTATGTCTCCACTTATATGCATCATACAAATTTTTAAAGAGATAATCCAACATAGTATTACTCCAAACAAAATGCTTAATTTTTCTAATCATCTTATCGTTAAGATCGCTTTCATTCTGATGTGATATCGGTTCATTCATCCCCTTCTTTATTCCAGCATCCCATCATTAGACATCCTTAAATAATCTTCCATCTCATCACTTTTGTGGTTATTTTTTGTATCATGGAAATTATAGTTTTGTAAAAATGAGAAAACAAATAATAAAAAGGTGAAAGAGAAAGATGAAAGAAACGTTAAAAGGTTAGTGGTGGGATTGCATTAAAATTAAATTAGGTGGCAGCTGGTAGCTGGCCAACACTAACTTAGTCCACTCTAATATTGTGTGTAGCTAATCGCATGCCTTTGTAAATGTTTTGTTTGATTTGATGTCACCGCCATTATTCAACTCCCCCCTTTCTTTTTCCTTTTAATAATGGACCCCTTTAATTTATAACCAAATAATTAAAATAATAATATTAATAATAATAATTTTTTTTTTTTAAAAAAAGCTTTCTTTCCTTGGAGTGGTTGGTGATGGACATGGACAGCTAATAACTCTTCCATCCCACCTTATTAATCTTTTTTTTTTCAATTTAAACTAATTAATATTCACCCTTCATTTCCATTTTCTTTTTCACTTTTTTCACATGCATCAAATCATTCCATTTTTTTTGGCACCTTATCTTCGTAATAATTGCGTCATTACGAAAAAAAACCAAATTAATAATTATATTAATTAAAATTTTAAATTATCATAAACCTATCAATTTATTTCTCTATTATATTTCATTAAAAAATAATTAGTTCACTCGCGAATTTCAATTAAAATTATTTTTGGATACGATGCAGGTCAATTATCATAAATTAGAATAAACATTGGGAAAAAAGAAAGAATTATGGAGTACAATAAAATTTCAAATTTTGTTAATATGAAGATATTATTATAATGCAAATATATATTTATTTATTTTATCGAAGACACATCAGCAAATCTCTAGGAATATAGAGGAATAGGCGTTTTTTTTTTTTTTTTTTAATTATTTCATTTATTGATTTCAATTTCGTGCTCAGTACATTTAATAAAATAGGCTACATTGTGCTGTCCAAAAACGAAAAAAATCCTAACGTTTGACTTTTTCCACGACAAAATTAATTAAGCTGATGCTTTTTTGGTCGTTGGGAAAATTAAAACTCTTCGAGAAATATAATCTCTGTTTGGGGAGTAATTTGCGTCATAATACAAATTTTTTATTTGAATTATTTCTCATAAACGAAATGAAATTAAAAGTTATAAACAAATTAAATTTAAAATATTTATGCAAGTATTTTTTAATAGAGAAAGGGTAAGAAGAGAAGAGAGGTGATTGGAGGGTTGTGGGTGCGCACGTGTGAAAGTGTGGGGACGGCTGCATGGAAATGCATGTATGTATATATATAATTATACATCACTGACACTGTCTACCCAACACACATGCATAACAACTGTTGAATTATTTTTATATTTAACCAATAAAAAGAAAAAAAAATAAAATTAAAAATTAAAAAAAAAAAGAAGAAAAAATCCCTTTTTTCTCGGCTTTCTTTTTGGTTCTTGACAAAATGAGGTCACGACGCCCATGGAGGACACACACTCTTCAGCTTTAATTTTGAATGGATATCATAGTGCTCTCTGCGGCTGCTGACAATTAATTCATTCCATGTTTATTTTATATACATATACCAAGACTATACTAGTGTCGGGCCAGCTCGTAGCATCGTCATAAATAAGCTACGACGACACATAGCATATACCGCTCTAAGCTATCCTAACGTGTTACACTAGGTATCTTATATCGTTGCATAATGTCTCGTCATGGCTAACACAAGTTTAGTAAAGTTACAAATACTTGGACCAAAACGTTATAGAAATTTGATTCCAACGGTAATAAAATACAAAAAAATGCTCTGAATTTTGATATCGCTTCTCTCTCCTATTTCCTCCATGTATGGTCCTAATCGTCTACCATCGCCGTCGCCATCTATCATCGTTGTCTCTGCAGTGAGTCACCGACGTTATTGTCGTCTTCCCTTCTTTTTACTCTTCTATCTACTTACTATTTATCTGAAATTTTGATTTTGATTTTTTTTAATACGAGAAGAATGGGAGAAGGAAGAAATGCACAGAGAAGAAGAGCAGAAGACTCGGATCGGTTCGGTTCTAAATCGGGCCCAGCCCAAGTTGAGCCCACTTATATGTAGTCCATAATATTTGGTGGGCCTCTGTGTTTATGGACCCTGAGGTAGAGAGTTGTGGGCTTTCTGGTCCAGTTAGGAAAAAGATGGCCCAAAAATCAATTAATATCAACAATATTTTATTAAAAAAGAAAAATAGAATAATTAAAATAAGGCCAATGGACCTGCCGCGAAGTCCAGTACCCAAAAGAAGGAAAAAAAAAAAAAAAACCCAAAATTAAAAAAAAGAAAGAAAAGAAGGAAAGTCTTCCCCGAATCCTTATCTACGAAACTGAGTCCCTCTGCTAAAAACTAAGGTCCAATTAGCTTTCTCGGGTTAGTTTTGAAGCCCAATCTCCGATTCTCCTCTCTCTCTATTTCGGTGCTTATTTCCAGGCTCCATCGCTTGCCGGACCGGAAAGTCAAGCCAGGGCTAGACCAGACCAGCTCGGGTCTCTGTTCGTGGATCTCATTCGAAACCACGGGTAAAATCCGAGCTCTTTTTCTGACGATTTTGAAATCGATGAAGATTTTTCCTGTTTTCCTTGACTGTATTCACTTTCAGTTTGATGGAATTTCGTCTTCTGGAGTTGTTGGTTTCTGAATTGTGCTGTGTTGTTTTGTTTTTGTTTCTGGTGATTTCGGGATGGGAAATTTAGGTGAAAGTCTTCGTTTCTTCTTCTGTTATTTGTTGGACTGGAAATGAGGTTTTGTTTTCGATAATTCTGTGTTCAAAATTCAGTGTTTGGTGGGTTTTTCCATTAAAACCTGGGTAGCTGGGCTTGAAATGCCCAAATCTTCTTCAAACCCTAGATCTGAAAACTCGTCTCTTTCGACTACTACTTCCTAGCCCATCTTAGATATATTTTTTTTTATTACCCATTTTAGCCTCACGGTTCCTCCATGTGGACTACCGTGATTCGGGTGAAATCGCTCAAGTCTGAATTGTGAAAGTGGCTCTAGGTGGGCCGAATGTCTTTTCATAATAATTTGACCCGGTTTTCTTTAGTGGGCCCGGGCTAAGCCCATTATTCGGGTTGGAGTTGGGATTTGTTTCTTGTTCAACCTTTTTTTTTTCTAAAGACCTCTCTCTCTCTCTCAAGCCGCCTCTAAAACTGAGCTGCCGGTTGGGCTTTGGGGACTTTCACAAATCTGATTGATATGACTATAGAGACGGATCTTCTTCGGTTCCCTATGCTTTCTGGGTTTGGGAAAATGGTATTTTTGCCTTTACTCTTGTTTTTTTGGGTTCGAGTCCGACTTACTAATGTACCCATTCAATTCTGCCCGCGCTTGTTTCGTTCGGACCTGGGTTCGAATCCGACTTCCTAACGTGACAAATGGGCACATGGTTTATTTTGTTGGCGTCTCGATTGATTTCATTTGCTTTGTCTATTGAAATAGCGTATTATTCCACTCGCTCAGACTTCAGAGTGGGATTCTATCGATTATGCCTTCGATGCTTCATTGGCTATGTCTAGTTTATATTGTTCTTACCACCCTATTTAATTCATTTGATAAGGGTAATGTAATAATAAACGGGTTGGAGGGAATGCATTGTGCTCACCTACTTAGATACGAGTTTTCTTGGCAAACAAATTTTGTTGGCCATGCAATTTGATCCATGACTCGTGTTAAACATATATGGTATCATTTTAACTTGGTCAAATACCCATATTTCTGCTTTAAGAATGAGTGCATTCGATGTTTGTTGATTTATTTATTTTTACTTTGCTGCACAGGAAATTATCTTCCCATACGAAATGGCAACTCCTGATGAAGAAAACATGGCAACTCCGGGCAAAGAGATCGTGTTGGTTCATCATGATGAAGACCATAATATGACAACTCCAAATGGTGAAAACATGATGACTCATGAAGATGAATTAATGGAGACTCCTGATACAGATAAGCTGGGATCACCAGATGAACCTAATGAACTCGCTTTAGTCGAAGTACAGCCTAACAAGAGGAGGAAGAAGAAGTCTATTGTCTGGGAACACTTCACTATAGAGTCTGTGAGTGCTGATTGCAGGCGGGCGTACTGTAAACAATGCAAGCAAAGCTTTGCATATAGTACAGGATCGAAAGTTGCGGGCACTAGCCATTTGAAGAGGCACATTGCTAAAGGAACTTGTACTGCACTTTTGCGTGGTCAGGATAAGAATCAGTTGGTGGCTACATATACCCCACCTTCAAAAGGGACTGTTAGTGATACACCAAAAAGACGGTATCGAACTTCTAGCTCGCCTTATGTTATGTTTGATCAGGATCGTTGCCGTCAAGACATTGCCCGGATGGTCATCATGCATGACTATCCACTTCATATGGTTGAGGATTCTGGATTTGTATCATTTGTCAAAAACCTTCAGCCTCGATTCAACATGTTGAGCTTCAACACTGTTCAAGGGGATTGTGTTGGAACTTATTTAATGGAGAAACAAAATCTAAGTAAGTTTATAGAAGCTATCCCGGGACGTATATGCCTTACCCTTGACATGTGGAGCTCTAGTCGATCAGTAGGTTACGTGTTTATTATGGGTAGTTTTATTGACAGTGAATGGAAGTTGCATAGACGGGTTTTGAATGTTGTAATGGAACAATATCCAGAATCACCTAATGCACTTAGCCATGCCGTTGCTGTATGTCTCTCTGATTGGAGATTAGATGGGAAGTTATTCTCTCTTACGTTTAATCTGCAGAATGAAGCTGCCCTTGACAATCTCAGGCTCCTAGTTGCCATTAAGAACCCCCTTATTCTCAATGGTCAATTTTTGGTTGGAAGTTGTATTGCCTGGACTTTAAGCGACATTGCAAAAGATGTATTAGATGCAGGAGAAAATACAATAAGGAAAATTCGGGATAGCGTGAAATACGTGACAACCTCTGATTCTCACGAGGAAAAGTTTTTAGAGCTAAGGCAACAACTTCAAGTGCCAAGTGAGAGAAATCTCTCCCTTGATGATCAAATGCAATGGAATACAACCTATCATATGTTGGTGGCTGCTTCAGAGATGAAAGAAGTATTTTCTTGCTTGGGTACCTCTGATCCTGATTATAAGGAAGCTCCATCAATGGAAGATTGGAAGTTGGTTGAAATTCTCTGCACATACCTGAAACTTCTTTTTGATGCAGCAAACATCCTTACCACCACAACTCACCCAACTGCTATTACCGTCTTTCATGAAGTGTGGAGAATTCATTCGGAGTTGTCTCGGGCAGTAACGAGTGAGGATCCCTTCATAAGCAACCTTAGTAAAAGGATGCTAGAAAAGTTTGATAAATATTGGAAAGATTGTAGCTTAGTCTTGGCAGCTGCTGTAGTGATGGATCCACGGTTCAAGATGAAGCTTGTTGAGTTTAGTTTCACCAAAGTCTATGGTGAAGAAGCTCCTGCATACATTAAGGTTGTTGATGATGGAATTCATGAGCTCTTTGATGAGTATGTGGCACTGCCTCTACCCTTAACCCCAACCTATGCCGAAGATGGAGGTGCTGATGGTAACATGAAGGCAGAAGATTCCCAGGGAAATCTTCTGTCAGACAATGGATTTACAGATTTTGATGTCTACATCATGGAGACGACTAGCCATCAAACGAAATCAGAGCTCGATCGGTATTTGGAAGATTCTTTGTTACCCCGTGTGCAAGACTTTGATCTATTGGGATGGTGGAAATTGAACAAGTTCAAGTATCCTACTCTTTCAAAGATGGCTCGTGATATCTTGTCTATTCCAGTTTCTTCACTTCCTCCCGACTCGATATTTATAACCAAAAGGAAGAAATTGGATCCGTATCGAAGCTCCTTGCGTCCCGAGACGGTGGAAGCGATGATATGTTCCAAGGACTGGATGCAGTCTGGATTAACTGAAGTGTCTAATGCCCTGGTAAGAATGGAATATTAGTCTTTGTTTAGTTAGTTCTGTTTAGCTTTTGTTCATAAGTTGCTATGTGACATCTCTCTTTAGGTTCTACTTTGGTATTAGGTTAACAGTTCTTGTACCATTTAAGGCAATTGTAATTCATCCTTGAAACTAGATTCTAGAAAATAGTTTTAACTCTGTGATCATATGTACTACTTTCTAGGAATCGTTCGATACACCTTGTTCAAGAATTGCCGTAAATTATTGAGCTAATGTTGTCTTATATGTATATCACATGCTTCATACATTTCTCATTTGGCGTCTCATGGAATTCATCTGTCGAACTACGGGACATGGAGTTAAAAAAAAAAAAAAAGACATTTTTACATATTGACCTCCATAATTATGATATTATATTATTACATCTCATCATGGTCTAGGATGAATTTAGTTGATCTTTTTTTGGAGGAACAAATGATGATACAGAAAACCTATCACATCAGTTCGACGATGACTCGCCGCCGTTCACGGACTAGCTGTACCCACACCTACCTTTTCTTTTTTTGGATCAATATAAGCAATAACTCAAGAATCCCATCGTTTGAGGCACTAGAAAAGTTCTCCATGTTAGATTATCTTTAGGTCATGTTTGCTATTAATAAAAAATGTGGCCCATGGATAAAGAGAGAGCAATTAAGAAAACTAGTTCACTTAAATTGTATTCAATCAGTAACTTAATATTTCTGTTATTTTAAGGAAGAAGGTTCCCAAAGTTGTCTAATTATTGATAAAATAACATAAGAAAGTTATTTAGATTCCATACGGCACCAAATATTTCACGACTCCATCCCAAAACAGAGGCAGACGGCAGAGCTTTGTCATGGTCGAAAGGAATCCTATAACCGGCTGCCAATGGTACGATCGGTAACAAAACAACACACCGAAAATATTCATAACTCTATTTTAACGTCGTGGACTTTGAGTTCGCCTTCAGGCATTTTGTCAATTCCGAAAGTCACCAAACCGGACTCAGAATCATAACCAAATTCAACAACGCTTGAATCCACCGTGCACCGCCGTGGCTTTGCCGACGAGTACGCTCCAAACCGCCCACGCCCTTTCACTTCCAAGTGAACAATTCCGCCGTCAACATCCTCAGCCCCACCTTTTACTTCGTATTTCAACCCTTCAATTGCACCACCGGCGTTGAACATATCAATGAGTCCAATGGGAGCGAAACTGAAGCCAGGGGCCAAAAGTTTGATCGGAGTAATGGTGAAGATGTCAAACTCAAGGACTTTAAGAGAAACGGGGAGTGCTGAATTGTAAGGTAGATTGACGAGGTCACCGGAGCGGTAGCAGTAGAAGGCGCAGTCGCCATTCCAGCCCGGATCCGCTGCGGCTTCAGAAATGTGATGAACATCACGTCCTTTGACGTAACCAGAGATGGCGTCGGAGTTGGTGTCGTGGAAAGTGTTCCTTCTTTCTTGGCTGTTCCAGGCGGCCCCTTGGCAATTGTAGATGCCGATGACGCCAGTGTGCTTGTTCAAATTCCATATCTTTAGCAAGCTGAGAGTGGTACGAAATTCCAAAGTCAAATTCTGGTGAGAAAATGCCGCAAACTATTGAATGATATCCCTACTTTTTTTTTCTTTTAATACATTCTAAAGCCGCCAACATCATTATCTCGAAGGCATAAAAACAGCCACGAAACTCCATGAAATTGTGGGTTCCATTCCCATAAAGTGAAGGGGGAAAGAGAGGAAGTCAAATCCAAAACAAAAACACTCACCTAACGCCGTCTCGTGCTGGATCTGAGAATAAACAGTCCCTCGTTGGCCGCCCGGGCAAGCGCGCTCTGAGCACCGAGCCATCAGGCAACACTAGTTTCTTTAGAAGCTCGAAATTGTGCTTCCCCGGGGCATCACTGATGGCAAAAAGAAAGTAATATCAAGATTAACATGTTTGAAAGTGTAAATTCGATCCTAAACTTTATAGTTTTGCACCAAGTTCAAATAGTTACCTAAGCTTTTTTATTTTTGGTTTTTTTCAACAAATGCATAGTCAAACTTTGACAAATGAAGAATATAATAGATGCTTCATCGATTCTGCCTTATCAATAATGCTACCTCAAATTTTATATGTTAGTGTCTAACATCTCTAAACTTTATTAAAGAATGTAATAGATTCGACATGATAAAACTCCCCAAAAGATTGTCTAACTTTACCACTTAAATGGTCCTTGTGTTTAATATAGATATGATTCCTATTATTAACTCATATTGGTTAGCTCAACTCGAGCACTTTTAAGCAGGGATCCTTTTCTAGATTAAAATTTTGACAAGATTATAATGATTTAACAAATTGTAAAGCATGTTTTGGCTTAACCAGTGAGACACCAGCTTCACTACATGGATCTCCTCAAAACCTAAGAAATTTATGAACTCATGAAAAGAATTTGCGGCAGAAAGAAAGTATACTTAACTTCAAATCTCAACAAATTGAACAAATTGACCAAAGACGAGTGATGGTCTAACCTGACATAAACAGGGCCACCGCTAATGGCCCTAGCGGAAGCGTGGTACTCGGCGGCGGGATGAAGGGAATGGAACATGTCCCAATCAGGCTGCATAATCTCCCCAAGAAAAACGCTGTTGTAAGCCACTGCTGCGATGTGGATCGTATGTGACACCGGATCTCGGGGGTAGAAGTCATCGGAAGCTCTTACAACCGCCGTCTGTTTCGCACTGAAATTAAACGCAACCACAAACCAAAGACGTTTCACTACATTTTGCCCAATTCCTGAGCAAATCAAAACAAAATTTCAACAAGAAATTGTGAGTTTCTGTTTACTAACCAGTAAAGTGCATCTGTATTGTGGCTCATACACGCAATGATGTCGTTGTCTGCAAAATTTTTGGCCACCGACGCGTCCAGAGCCTGGTGATACTGCCGAGTCAACTCGACTCGACCGCCGAACCCAGCGCCTAGAGTCTCCAATATGCACTGTACGTCCACTTTGACTCCGTCGATTCCGGCGGAGGCGAGATAACTATGAAGTTCATTGTAAAATTTGAAAATGTTCTTAGGATTCACCAATCCCAGTCCTTGCAGAGCCAATGCGTCGTTCTTCCATGTTGGCTCATTCTCGGTAACGCCCTTCGATACCTTTGGATACTGCATCAACGATCCGTAGTCCTCCATATCCTTCACGCCTGTGCGAAGTCCTCCCCAATACCCAGTAATCGCGTGCCATACGTACACATACTTCAGTCCGTACTTGTTCTTGGCGATCTTCGCGATGTTCTTGATCCCTTCCGTCGGATTCTCCTTGTTCTGGAACTTCGAGTTCTCTCTGATTCCCGTCAGTCTCTGCAATGGCGGCTGCTTCGGCTTTGTTTCCCCTTCTTCCTCGTTCTCCTCCTGCGGATCACCGCCCACCGATTGCCAACCGTCGTCGATAATGACGAACTTCGGCGGCGTATCGCTGGAGGAGAGAGACTCCAGTCCCGCTTCGACGCCGTCTTGAGTAACCTCCTGGTAGAAGGCGTCCCATGTACACCAACCGAAATAGTCAACTATTGCAGGCAGTTTCTTCTCTTGCCGCAATCGAAAAGTCTTGAGGTGGAGTTTAACGGCTCTGACCGCGTCGGCGATCGCGTCAAACGGATCGGTTCCGGCGTGGATGAACAATGCGTGCGTAAACGACGACGCTTTGGTGTCTGCATCACCACTTTCTAGGCAAAGCTCGAGCTCGTCCTGTCCGTTGCCTTGAAGACAGGCTCTGAACGAACCTTCGATCAGAGGGAGAAAAACTGTGTATATGATCTGATTCTCTTCGTTTCCATCGTCCGATTCAAGGTGGGACCCATCCTTCGTCTCCAGTAACAGAAATTGCGTCTCTAATGGAATCTCCTTCCCTTTGTCGCCCATTTTCTGGGCCATCCACCACAACTTGAACCGGAAACATGCCATGAACCGGACATCCCGTAAGGTTCCCAACGGAACCACCTGACGACTCTGCTCCTCCTCAAAAACCGCCCCAAGGAATACTCCTTCCACCGGTCCAGACGACGAACCGGACGTCGCGATTACATTATCCGGTACTCCCGTCAGGATCGTCCGGTCTTTCACGATGAGCTTCCGGTCGGAGATCCGGATAGCCGGTTTGATCGTCATTACTCCTGTTAATAAATCTCCTTCTAGTTCTTTTCCGTTTGAGTTTCTAGTTTGATTATTCGCCTCGCGTTTCTACATTTTCAGATTTGTACCGTCCAATATCAGATTACAGATCGTATGAGAAATCCGAAAATAGAGACTTAAATTCGTTTATCCATATCCAAATTAGTTCAGAGTTCATTTAATTAGTTTACCTTGAATGCTTCCACCGACAATCGCCGGCGCCTCGAAGATGTGCAAATTCTAAGATATGAAAACAAACGGGAAAATCATTATCAGTTTGAGAGAAACACGATTTTCTCCGGAAACAAACATCGAAACAAACAGAAACAGAAGAAAATGACGGAAAATATAATACCAGAAGAAGAGTCGTTCTTCCTTACTCTCAGCAGACTGAAATCAGAAGAAATCAACGACGGGAATGCAGATAAACGAAAGAAACGAGACGTATTTATAGTGAGAAATGGCGAATTAAACAACGAACGATTTAACACCATGGCTAGCGACGTCCTTCTTGTTCTAAACCTTTTCGTCTTCCAATGAGCTTACGTTTATTCTTTTTTACAGAATCATCCAACGGCACACAAATATCCGCCCTGGTTAATCGGTCACTTCAACGGCCGATGAGGAAGCCACGTTGATCCATGTTTCTCCAATAGAAGATCTGGATCCTTTAGAACACAATCCGCTAAAGTCACAGGGGGTTCACAGGTATTTCCGTCAAACCATACCCGAATCACGACACGTGGATTAAGCTAAGAACGTGGGATTCTGAATTTAACTAACGGCCTCTCACACGTGTTACTATGTGCTTGGTTGAGCCAATTAGTGTATTTTACTGTCGTGTTAATCGTTATCCATGTGCAATAATTAAATGTGCTGACCTGTCTCCACATACTCAAATTTTGTCGTCTTTTTTT
The DNA here is from genome assembly GCF_002738365.1 of Cucurbita moschata. Lineage (NCBI taxonomy): Eukaryota > Viridiplantae > Streptophyta > Magnoliopsida > Cucurbitales > Cucurbitaceae > Cucurbita > Cucurbita moschata. The sequence continues at coordinate 2,549,108 of NW_019268519.1, read as the reverse complement.
GACAAAATTATGACCGTAGATCGTATTGTCATTCGTGATTACCACGTCACAGGTCATATAAGATATTTTACTCATCAGAAAATTTTCTTTAAAACTAATTTAAATTTCAAACAAAAATAACTCCAAAATAATTTCAAACAAAAATACGTAAATTATTTTTTAAATAACATGAAAGACAAATTTAATTATATATTTGATTAAGAGATTATAAATTTGAATTTATTATCTAAATAAAAAAAAATTAAAGTGGAAAGTAAAAAAAAAAATGTAATAATTTTTTAAAAAATATTCCAAAAAACAGGCCGACACCAAACTTTGTCACATATGTCGTAGTTTCTATGGGAGTATACGAGTTGGGGTAATTATCAAATTAAAAAATAGCCATTGTTTTTTCCTTTATTTTCATCTAAGCAACAGAAAAGTGACTGTGACATTTAACAAACCAATAAAATATTTTCATATAATAAGGTGAAATTTTTCTAATTTTTATATATAATAAGGTGAAAATGCATATGACTAAGCAGCCACGGTTTATGAGCCAAATGGCCACTACCTAATTTATAAAATTCATGCGTGGTCCATGCACGTGGTTGCTCACACGTGCACGGCTAATTGTGGTTGGAAAATTTTATACTTATTTTAATTTTTTAAATATTGAATACTAGTTATGCTAGTGCATATTTGCACAATAAGACTAAACTGAAGAGTTTATTTTATAGAGTTGCAAATTATTGAACATTTAAAATAATTTTAAATTAATGGGTGACTATATGATTGTGATGTATGTTTTATATAAAATGTTTTTGGTCTCTTTCGATGTCGGCTGGATAATAAAATTATTTATAGACAGTAAAAAAAGTGGACGATTGGGTTTATAATATTAATAATTGTCCAAATCAAAATCACTTGGATACCTTCCAACAAAATTATGAATGATTGATTTTTTTAATGCAAACCAAAATTCAATTTTAATTCGTAGAGTAAGTGATGATTAACTTAAGCGAAAAATTATCAAATTATAAACTCGAGTTGTTAATTGAAAACTATAGATTAAAAAAATATTTAACAATTTAAGTGAAAATTGGTCACGTTTTAAATATTAAATCCGAATAATTTAAATATATTTTTTTTATTATTATTTATTTATTGAGATTACGATTTTATTTTTAAATGCAACTTTTTTATTATTAAAAAATTATTGAAAAAATTAAAATTTCCCTTTTTGTCCCCGTGTTTTCCATATAATTATTTTTTTTTTTAAAGGAAGATTTATATTTTTAAGTAAAGGAATAATATGAAAAGTCGTTTCATTTAACTAAAAAACGTAAACTGTCGTGTCAATAAAAGAGATTTTTTAATAACTTGTTTGAAAAAACTACAGCTAAATCATGAATTTTATGAAAGTTTTTTAAATTCTTTATTTTTTATTATTGTTCGTTAATTCTTTTTTTTTTTTCTCAACTTTTTTTTTCACTTTTCTATTTTTTTAATGTTTTTTTATTCCTTTTTAAATATGATTTATTTTCTTTCAATTATTTGTGTTTAACATTATTTTCCTTTATTTTATAACTCTTTCTTCTATTATTTGTATTTTGTCTTTGGTTTTATTATTTCATTTTTAGTTATTTATTTTTTATTTTATTTCCAATATATAATTTTTTTTTATCTATAAAATATTTAATATATAATAGAAACGAAAGAAGAACACGATAAATTATAATAGATATATTTTAGGTTGGAAAAAGTGGAATAAATGAATTATATTTAATTTTTTAAATATAACATGCCATCTAATTATTTGCTATTACAAGTCTGTACAGTTTTATTTAAATTATTTATTTAATAATAATTATTAATATTCATGGTTAAATAAATTCAATACTCTAAAATTTAAGGTAGGTTGTTTATAATATACTTAAATTTACAGTTATTTAATAATTTTGACTTAATAAAAATAATCTAACTAACATTAATTAAATAATTTTATAGAAGTAATTATTAAAATTAAATAAAAATATTATTTATTTATTTATATGAAATTCTAATATTATTTTATTCACATAGTTATTTAATTCTAGATTTTAATGATGGGAAGCATATTATGGGAATATACTTTTTACCATTTATGTATATTTAGTATTAATTTTTAGGTTTATCGTGTTGTTATATGTTTTAAATTTACATATAGTTTTATTTAAAAATAAAATAAAACCGATACTCTTATTTTCTTATACCTATGAAATATAAGATTAAATCTCATATATCTATGACACGTATTTTATGTTAGTTGAATTATATTATTGTGAAAAATGTTTTTAAATTTCATTGTATCAATCAATATAAATAAATATTTATAAATTTGACTAACAAATATTTACTTTTGAGAAAATATCATTCACTCACCTAATCTCTCTGAAAAAATTCAATGGTTAGGTAACAGTAATTTTCAGTACTTTACTTTTTCTTTTTCACTAGGGAATAGTTAAAACAGAAATTTTTTGAAGGATGGTTGAACTTGGAAGCGAAGAAAAGCCGACGGTAAGGGGCAAGGCTAAGCCAATGGTGATGGAACGGTGACGTTTCTTGGGTTAAAGGGAGTTGGTCCGTCCGCGGTTAAAAAAAATGTTCAAAGTGTGGGTCCCACCCTCAGACAAGTGGGTGACAAGTGGTTAACAGTGAGTGAATTACTCAACCATTTTTTTTGAAAAAGTAAAAAGTACTTTCCGTCTTAGACTTTATATTGCGGACCATCGTACCTTTCTTAAGACTCGGTTGTCGGGTAGTGGGCTGAAAAAGCTAACAAAAAAGGCCCACTACTCAACCCTGGGCCCTCCAGCCCATTATCACACTTTTGGTGGCGGCCGTCGGCCGCGAAGTCTCCGGCGGGGACCTTTTATTTGCTGCCCAAAAGTCTTTTGTGCCGATGGGAATCCACCATAATCGTGAGTCATCCAACAGGTATGTCTATGTCTGTTCAAATTGGGTTGAATAATTTTTTGGACCAAGTTGAGTTGAGTTAATTGGACTGGTAATTCAATCATCTATTTTCGGGTTTAATGTTTTTTAGAAAAATTTTAAACGACAAAGATTGTTGTTATTGCATATTCAAGAAAGACAACTTTCGACCGGTTGGGTGGATGCTGATGACTAGACTATAGACATATGCGATTGGATTGCTGTTGTAAGTGAATTTGCTTACCTCACAAACCGAAGATATAGTGGGAAGATATGACTTGCGATTTTGCAAAGGGGTGCGATAGTAGGCAACAAGACAACTTTTATATATATATATATATATATATTTTCAGTTCGGATTGGGACAAATCGACCTTAAGTATACTAAACTTGCACTAGACTCAACCCATTTGTTCCCTATAAAACAAAATCTATCCTTACCTCGTAACCTATCTAATCCAACTCAACACTGATACTTTAGGTTTGGTCGGTTTGAGTTGTCTATTTCATTGTACATCCTTAATTTGTACTTTACTAATATATGTATAAAAAAAAAAAATATATATATATATATATATATATACACGTATATTGATAGTCAGACTTTTTTTTAATATTTTTCTATAAAAAGTTAAATTTTCAAAATTTTATGGATAAAAATTATGGTAATAATTTTTTAAAATTTTTTTTATAAAAAAGTTATATTAATATATATATATTTTAAATTTAAAAATATTTTTAAAACACGTGACAATGACCAAATTGAACCGAAGTATATCAATTGTATTCCCCGCCATCTGGCCATTCGGACGCGTTTTGGCGCGAAATTTCGGGTTTTCATTCTTTTCTTCTTCCCATTTCAACTGAGTAATCTTCTTTTATCCACCGTTCTTCACTTCGCAGCAATGTCCGTTATCTGAAACCGTGTCGAAGAAATTAATACGCTGAATTGTTTCTGGAGTTAAAGCAAACAGCCACTTGTCTACTCAACTCATTTACAACTCCAACAGGTTTCTAATACTAATCATACTTCAATCGAGGCCGTAGCGCAATCTTAGACATAGCAATGTAAGGATTACTTCGATTCATACTTTTCATTGGTTGACTGCTTTCTTCGAGTTACTGAGTTGCACTTCTTTTTTCTTCTTATTTAAACTCGGTTCAGCTGTTTATCGAGACTGCGAGTATCATGTAGTTGATTGAACTATAATTTTTGGGCCTATTACTTGCTTGCTTTCAATAGGCTGATTCCCTGGAAGCGTTCCTCTGTTAAGGAATAAGTGAATTGAATGGGTGGTTTATCTTGCGCCTTCCATTATCATTTTAGGGCATCTTCTAAAGTATGAACAAACACTATGAACACATTGCACCGTACTTTGTTCAATATATTGTATCATTAATCATAAAGCAGGTTCACAATATCTCCTCCGCTAGTTTTGTCCAAGGTATTCATTGATCTGTTTCTATTGCTTGTTTTAACTGTTTCTATTGCCTTGAACACAATGGAATTCTTCAGCAATGAAAATAGGATTTTCCCATATGATGCATGCCAAAGGTCATTTAAATCTGTCTTAGAAGAAGTCCAATTAGAGCTAGAAAAAGTGTCTGCTAATTATGATGATGTTATGTATAGTTTGAGGAAAATTTTCTGATTTTTAAGATCTGTCTGAAAGTGTAAGTGCTGATTTGCCTATTCAGCATCATTTGTATTATGCTATCCTTCACTTGATGAAGGCAGTCACCAACCAGTTAGAACCTGCTATATTAGGATCCCTTTGTAACATTCCAAGCACACCGCTAGCAGATATTGTTCGCTTTAGTCCGTTATGTATTGTTGTCAGCTTCACAGTTTTAAAATGCGTTTGTTAGGGAGAGGTTTCTACACCCTTATAAGAAATGCTTCGTTTCTTTTTCCAACTGGTATAGGATCTCACAATTTTGTAATAATCCAAGCTCACTGCTAGCAAATATTGTCCGTTTTGGCCCGTTACGTATCGCCGTAAGCCTTATGGTTTTAAAATGCATCTACTAGAGAGAGGTTAAACACCCTTATAAGAAATGTTTTTTTCCATTCTCCAACCGACGTTGCATCCCACGCTTATCATATTTAATTGGACTTCAAGGAAATAGACAGAGTCCAATCAGTCGATCACATTAGCTATGCACAAGTTCTTGGTAATATCTCACATGGATAAGGTATCACCTATCTTTTATTCAGTTGTAATGTACGCTTTAGTTGCAGTACGGTTTTCTTTGACAATATGTTTTGACAGATTGCATCCTAAAGGAAATGCACGAACATTTTGAAATTGGATTTTCTTCATTTATACCTCCAGATAATCTTCTTGCAGCTATTGAATTCTGTATAAAAACAGTGTTCAAATAGGCTAGAGATATGGATTGCAATAGCAAAGGGTTTGATGGAGAGCAGGAATTTTTTCCCGTTGAAAACCAAGTCAGAGACGGCAGGGGTGAATGGCATATGCCATCTCCTCTCCTAATCCTTTTGTTGTATGCTCTTTTAAAAACTTGTGTGGCTGTCCAAGTTTGGACGCCGTTTTATACTTCTGTGAACACATTGCAGCTTGAGGATTCCTTGAGTATCAGTTTCACCGAGGATTTGGCTTCTTTGTTAAGCAGATGCCTCAATCAAAACTTCAAAAGAGAGAGTTTGTAATAGCCAACTCTACCGCCAGCAGAAATTGTCTGTTCACAGTTTTAAAACGCGTCTGTTAAGGATAGGTTTTCGTACTCCTATAAAGAGTGTTTGTTTGCCTGTCAAACCGACTTGAGATCGCACAGTAATGGGCTTGAACTGTTGTATGGTTGCAGCTTGTTGGCTGTTGAACAATGCCCTGCAATAAAAGGAGGTGCCAATCCTCCCTTTTGTCACAGGGTGAGTGCAACATCCATCTGGAGTAAGAAAGATGAGCTCAACAAGAACTAGCATAGGACTAGAGTGGGCATGGCCCGGGCATTCGAACCAACACAAGCCTTGATCATTGACAAGTAGGTAATGATTCAGAGGACAGACAGGGCACCCAAACTCCTAAAGGCCAAATCTAATGGCAAAAGCACACACAAACCTAAGCAATTTTGTAAATGGATTGCCTTCCGCAGTTAGCATTCGCTTGGTATAATAGCTGCTGACATAATTATCCTGTCTTTTACGGCATGCTTGGTAATTATTTACTACATGTTTAGTGTTTGACCCCGCATTCTGGCCTTCTTCTCCGCAGATAATGAATGTACAGAACAAAATTAATTTTATAGTACCATTTCTGTGCCTCTCTTGTTAATTAATTGGTTTTTGTAATGAAACTTAATTAATTACTCAATCAACCAAGTTTTAGCCTCAAGATTCAAATGAAAATTAAATTTGATCCCCTATTTATTAATTTACCAAAATCTAATGATGAATTAAATAAAAAATTAGTAAATTTGAATTGTCATAGGGCGGGACGGGGTAGAAATAGCTTTTCGATCTCCATTCCCGCCCGCCCGCCATTTTTAAAATTTTTGTTTCTACGAAATTCTTCATTAAATTTTACGAAGATCGGAGAGAAGTCGATAGCAATATCATTATGATATCTTAAATATGACATTAATAAGAGTGTTGATGGTAAAAATTTATAAATATAAGAAACTGTGCAGGTTCAGTGTCGTTTCTACTTCAATTGCGTGTTTGCCTAATTTAGTCGGTCATTGGACTATAGTTTTTATTTATAAGCTTACTCTCTCTATCGCTATCGCTCTCTCTCCCTGTCCCTCTCCCTCCGTCCATCCAGCGAAAATAGACGCATTTCAGCAGAACACAAGAAATCAGGTGTCCTCCTTTACGATTAATCCAGACTTTAGGGTTTCAAAACCTCCGACTTCCATTGTTTTCGAGCTTTCCTCCCTCTCTCTCTCTCTCTCTCTCTCTCTCTCTCCTGGATTTCGTAGTTCAAAATCCTTCACTTTACTTCTACCGCACTAAGAATTTTGAACTTCGAAATTTTAGGGCTTCTTTGTTCTTCTCTTATCCGTCATCTCATTTCCTTTTTGGAACGTGGCCCTTGATTTTGTTTCTTTTATTTGGATCCGTTAATGGACGCTCGAGATTCATCTTCTTCGACCACCCCGAATCGAGATGGGTCCTCATCGGCTGTTGAGGACGATGGTGCTGTTCCCGTCACTGCAGCTCTCGCCAAGGAAGCTGCATCGCTTTTTCAATCGGGGAAGTATGCTGGGTGTGTAGAGGTTTTGAACCAGTTGTTGCAGAAGAAAGAAGACGATCCTAAGGTTCGATTTATGATGCTTAATCTAATTTTGTTGAGTATTTGTACTTGCTGTTGAAGCGATTTAATCTATTCTACGATTTCGTTAGTTCTTTGTGTGCATGTGAAGATGTGGTTTAGACTTTTAATTCTATGATAGTGAAATGTTGAACTCAGAAATAATTTGGGGTGTTTTTTGTTTCCTTTTTTCCCCCCAGCTTAGCGAATGTCAAGATATGAATTATTCAAGGATTACATGCTAGAATCACATGCAATTTCATTGCATCATTTTGCTACACATAGCCTAATTCTGAAAGAACATGCAAGTTGGTGGTGATTTCCAGTGAATGTTATCATTTTCAATGGGTTTTATGATAATTAGATGGAATTTAGGTTCAGGTGCAAGTGTTTCTGTTCGTACATTATTTCATTTCTGTTTATCATTGGTCGCTTTGAATGTTAATTCTTCTAGTCATAAAATTGTTAACTAAACCTCTAACGTTAAGGTGACATGCGTCCAATAGACTTTCCCCAGCAACTGATGGCCCGGAAAATATTTAGGTTTTTAGCAGCTTAATTAACAAGCAACGGTGATCAACGTCATCAAAGGTCCCACAAGCATTTAAGATTGGTTTTACAAAATACGTGACCACTGTATTATCTGCCCATAATCATTCTCATCCCCAGATCCAGTACTTACAATTTCCGGAGCTTTTCATTTTAAAAGCATGAAGACAAATTCCGGGAGGGAGATAATATAATAATGACCCTGCCAAGTGACAATGGTTATGTGAATTTTGTTGTTTTTGTTAGTCTGACCAGTGACCATTCAATAAAACTGCGATCACATTTCACTTTGTAAAAAAAATTGTTGTTTATGGATTTTTGTCAGGTGCTTCATAATATCGCCATTTCTGAATACTTGAGGGATGGTTGTTCCAATCCAAAGAAGTTGCTTGAAGTATTAAACAATGTCAAGGTATGCCCTTAGACTAAAGTAATTCACCATTGGTACTTTGTGTCCCCGTGTAAACTGCTACAATAAATTGATGTTCCTTGTTATATTTTACTATTTTCCTAACCTTGTTTATCTCCTCAATCCATTGCCTAGCTTAATTGAACTTTGAACATTTAATTTTTGTAGCTATCTTTTAATTCATTGATTTGGCATAAGTTTCATAATATATTTTTCATATTTTTGGATGTCTTGTACAAAGGTAATCAAAATTTCATTCTTAATTGATGATATTACAAACCTTTTCATTAATTAAGGAATCTCTTTCTTGTTTGTTTCGTCATTGTAAAATTTTTCTTTTATTTTTTCTATAATGTAAATTCTAAACTTTTTACAGCACGTCTTACAATTCAAGCAGAAAACTATGAAGGAAAGATAATACATGCCTTGTCTAAAATCTAGTTTAGTGGAGACCATATTAAATGTTTTTCATGTTTTATCACGCGACTAAAAATTCAATTTCAAGGATTTGAACTTACATAATTAATAATTGAAGAACTCAGCTTTGAGTGAAACTTGATTTTTATTTAATAATAGATCTGAGTTGAGAGGGGGAAATGTAGCTTTCTTGGCTTTATTTTATCTTTTTGTTCTTTTAATAATGAGAAACATAGATGATCAAATATTCACAAAAAAAAAAAAAAAAAAAAAAAAAAAAAAAAAAAAAAAAAAAAA